>NC_141876.1:585386855-585695292 GCF_056163025.1 Triticum urartu | reverse complement strand
GCATGTTCTAAGGTTTTCATAGAGTACTTGTTTGCTTCGTTTGGATGTACGGTTTCAGAGCAGCCATCTATTTAGTTTGCTGTCCAGAAATATATTGCAGTTTGTAAAAGCAACCAATTCATGATAAGACTTGGTGAGGCTGATGCACATAGCTACTTTCAGTACCTTGTTAACAGTGTTGAGGACAAGTTAAATCCTGTATTGGGGTCATGTTCTTGTAAACATTATGTAAAGCTAAATTCTTCTGTGTCTTGCTTCCTGTGTCTTGCTCATTTGATATAAGCATTATGTAGAGCTCTGTTTCTTCTTCTTTTGCTTCCTGTATGTATGTATGTGTCTGACGACGAAGTTGGTTTCTTCAGAATTGATCGAGTCTGACAAAGTTGTTCTGAACATTTCTTGAAACAGGGCGAGGCCGGTGATGTCCATGCGGTGATGTCCCTGGGGTGGCGCCACTGTGCCCGATGCTTGCCCTGGTCACTGCGGTGGTGCTTTGGCTGCTTCCAGATCCTCTCCTGGATGTGGTGATGGTCACACCACAGTCGTGGGTGGCTGAGCCTATGCTACGGCTACAATGTCCCTCTGGTGAGCTCCTCCCCATTCCTTCTTCTCTGATGTAGCTCCTGCATGGCCTTGGCCATGATTTGGGTTGGACGTGGGGCTGTACTAGTTGCTGCTAGATGCTGTAACCAAGCATCAACTCCTACTAGGCTCTCTGGTGATAAATTCCTGTGGTTCTAGGGTCTGTCAGTAGCTGCCCACGTGTACTTGCTTTACATATGTGCCCCTGTTATGCTCTGGTGATATGGAGTGGCTGATATCAAAATCATGGTGATGTTGATGCTTATCTTGCGTGTCTCTAGTGGTGGTGGTGTTGACAGCAGTTACACACCTAGCTTGTAACTAATATCATTACTGCTAATTTACCTCAAGTTAATCTAAACATGGTTGAAATGAGCGCTGCTAATTTTGATGTCTAATATCAATTTTTACCCCAAGTCCTTAAGTAATTATTTTCATTACATCAAAGTTAGCTGAGAATATTGACTAGAATATTTTATGTATGACATGATGCATGTACACATACGGTTGAGAAAAGACCGAGCTGCAGTGGAACAACCTGGAGTTAGAGAACTTCAAGGACAAGATTAACGAGGTGACCGGCGTTATGGTGGCTATGTACGACGGCGACCACAAGTTCTTCGGTGAGCTGGCAGTGTCCATGTTGTGTGATATATGATGCTGACCCGTTGTGCATCTCTCTTTTCTTGTGTGTTGCATCATTGTTGCTTGATAGAGTAAATGATTTCAGTTTTGGTTGTGTCCAATCTTTACTATGTACCATGCTTAGTGTTTACTAAACTGAGGCATTGGGCATTGGAATTTAGGCATTTATGTATAATTTTAGTTCTCGATGTGTCCAATGCAAACATTGCTGTCAACTATCAAGTTGATTTTAAAATGTCTTGTTAACTTCATTATTCTGTTATTTATTGTTAAATATGCTGTTAGATTTACTTATATTTTGTTCCTAAACATTTTGTTCTGTAACATGCAGATGCTGGGCTTTCATGTTTCTTCGTGAGCATTAGGACAAAGAAGTCGGAGGAAGCATAGTTCTAACATTGCTGTCAAGTATCAAGTTTTGCATTAATGAAGCCCTTTATGCTGCTCCTATTTGTATGTGTGTATAGTTGTTTTACAGAACTCTATACACACTTGTATTCATATCTCGCAGGGTTATTTATACATGCGGAGAGGTACAAGGGGGTGAGCGAGAGATCGTGTACAATGGCCGTGGCCGAGCATGTCATGCATGCGTGGTGGACGTGCGCATGTAGTGCACGCACCTCCTGAACTATCCGAAGGACCAGGTCAAGGCCGTTGTCCATCAGGTCGTGTAGTAGACTTCCAACAGCCCCCCACAGCCGAAACGTGGGTCTCCCGAATGTTGAGGTTGAACCGGAAGTCGAGGAAGATGCTCGTCGGCAGCCCCTTGATGAAGACGTCGGCAAACTAGGAGCTCGTTGGGACATGGAGGACGCAAACCTCGCCGAGCAACACACGCTCTCGGAGGAAGTGCAAGTCAATCTCCATGTGCTTCGTACGCTAGTGTTGCACAGGGTTAGTCGACATGTACATCGCGCTCACGTTGTCACAATAGAGCACGGTAGCACGCGTGGGAGCCTGGTGGAGCTCGCCAAGGAGTTGTCGCAACCAGACTGCCTTGGCAACGGCGTGTGCGACAGCCCGGTACTCAGCCTCGGCGCTGGAGCTCGAGATGGTCTGTTGCCGCTTCGAGGACCACGACACAAGGTTGCCGCCGAGGAACACACAATACCCTGAGGTGGAGCGGCGTGTGTCGGGACACCCTGCCCAGTCGGCGTTGGAATATGCGACGAGCTCGCTGGAGGTGGAACGATGGAACTGCAAGCCAAGATGTGTAGTCCCACGAAGGTAGCGCAGGATGCGCTTTAGCAAATGGAAGTGCGAGTCACGCGGAGCGTGCATGAAGAGACAACATTGCTGAACACCATAAGAAAGATCAGGCCGTGTGAGTGTTATGTACTATAGGGCACCGACAAGGCTCCTGTATAGAGAAGGATCATGAAATAGAGGGCCATCGTCAGCTGGGAGTTTTGCATGTGTGTCTACTGGCATGGGTAAGGGTTTGCAATTAAGCATCCCTGCTCGATCAAGAATCTCCAAGGCATACTGCTCTTGCGATAGGAAGAGACCGGCGGTAGTGGAAGTGACATTAATGCCAAGAAAATGATGCAGCGGGCCAAGGTCGGACATGGCGAATTCTTGGTGGAGCGAGGAGATGATGGACTGGAGGAGAGATGTGGTGCTCGCGGTGAGGATAATGTCGTCGACATACAGCAACAAATATGCGAGCTGCGTCCCACGACGGAGGATGAAGAGAGAGGATTCGGAGCGAGACGCCACAAAGCCAAGCTGGAGTAGGTATGTGGTGAACCGGGAGAACCATGCCCGTGGCGCTTGTTTCATCCCGTATAACGAGCGGTTCAAGCGGCACACACGCGTAGGGTTGTTGGTGTCGACGTAGCCGGAGAGTTGTTGGGCGTAGACCGTCTCGGCGAGGTGGTCGTGCAGGAAGGCGTTCTTGACGTCGAGCTGATGGATCAGCCAAGAACGCCCGGCGGCGACGCTGAGCACGGTGCGAATCGTAGTCGGCTTGACCACGGGACTGAACGTCTCACCGTAGTCGATGCCGGCTTGCTGCGTGAAGCCGCGAAGCACCCAGCGAGCCGTCAGGATGGAATTTGTGCCGGTATATCCACTTCCCTGTGACCACGTTAGAACCTGCAGGACGAGCAACCAAATCCCAAGTGTTATTCTGCAAAAGCGCATTATATTCCTCTAACATTGCACGGTGCCAGTTTGAATCCTTCAAGGCTGCGCGGTAGGAGGAAGGAATGGGGCTGAGCTAGGATGTGTGGCGTGGAGGTTCAGTTGGTTTTTCGGAAGGTGAAACCCTGATTTTGCACGGGTGCGCATGTTATGGAGATTGGCAGGTGGCGCAACTGGGATGGCCTTGGGTGGGAGGCGCTTGGCAGGCGGTGGCGTGGTACTAGGCGAGGCGTCATGCGAAGGAGTGGACGTGGCGGCGTCAGCGCAGCACGACGCGGGTGAGATGGGCGGGCTTGGCGGGATGGACGGTGGCATAGCGCTAGCCGGCGAAGGTGGGGTGGAGGGCGGGCGATCAGGAGCGGATCCCGCGGGCGGCAGATGGGGAGCGGGGGCGACGCGGTTTGTTGGCTGTTGGGCCGGGATCCGAGGGAGATCCGCTACAGGGCCAGTACGAGGTAGGTAGCCACACCGCTCGAGGAGGATTGGGTGGGCGGGATCGTGTGTGGCCACGCAATCCGATGTGTTTAACGGGGCAGGATCTACGAATGGAAAAACTGCCTCGTCGAAGGTGACATGACGCGAGACGATGACCTTACGGGTGTGCAAATCAAGACAACGATAGCGTTTATGCTCAAGGGGATACCCTATGAAAACGCACCGAATGGCACGGGGTGAGAGTTTGTGCTCGATGGTGGGGTAGACGTTAGGGAAGCAAAGACATCCAAAAACCCGGAGATGATCGTATGTGGGGTGCTGGCCATAAAGCCGAAAGAACGGTGTGTCATTGCGAATGACAGAAGAAGGTCGCCGGTTGAGTAGATGTGTAGCCGTGTGAACAGCTTCAACCCAAAAATTAGGAGGAAGATGGGCGTGGAGAAGGAGAGTGCGGAGCACGTCATTTGTTGTGCGGATCATACGCTCAGCCTTCCCGTTCTGCAGTGAAGTATATGGGCAGGAGAGGCGGAGAGAGGAGCCGCGGTAAGAAAGGAAGTCACGTAGGGCTGTGGTGAGGAACTCGCCACCGTTGTCGCACTGTATGCATTTGATGGGGACACGAAATTGTGTGAGCACATATGCGAAAAAGTGAAGTAAGGTGATTGATGTATCGGATTTAGCGTGCAACGGAAATGCCCATGAAAAATGAGAGAAGTCATCAAGGATGACCAGGTAGAATTGGTAACCAGAGACGCTAGAGACGGGGGAGGTCCAGAGATCGCAGTGCACTAAGTCAAAGGGAGCAGTAGTACAGGAACGAGAAGACATAAAAGGTAGTCTTGATTGCTTGCCATACTGGCAGGACTCGCACACATGGGAATTCAAACTAGCTTTATTACATGGTGACTGAAGAAAAGTTTTTGCTAAAACTGAAAGGGAACTACTGCTAAGGTGCCCAAGGCGTTGGTGCCACAAGCTGCCAGCGACAGAGAGGACCTACTGCACTGCGCTGGAACTGAAGAAAGGGTACAAATCTCCATGGCTACTGGACGTCATTAGGATGCACCGGGTTTTGAGGTCCTTCACAACAAAGCCGAAAGGACTAAACTCGATTGTGCAAGAATTTTCGCGAGTAAAATGACGAACTGAAATTAGGTTCTTAATGATTGTGGGGGAGACAAGAACATCAGTGAGAGAGAAGGGGCCTAGGCGAGTGGAGCTGGTGGCAACAACGGGGATCCGTGAACCGTCACCAACTACAATGCTATTAGAAGAACGCGAAAGAGCATAAGACAGTTGGGAGAGATTACCCGTCTCACCGGTTACGTGTGACGTGGCTCCAGTGTCGAGGAACCACTCGCCGCCCCCGTGCTGCTGCTGCTGCGCCGCGATGTTGTTGAGGGCGGCGTGGAGGGCGGTGTAGTTGTCCCAGGGGGCGGGGTTGGAGGAGCTGGGTGCACCGGCGTTGTAGACCTGGTGGTGCTGTCCGGGTCGGGGGCCGAGGACGCCCGCGGAGTTGGGCGCTGTCCAGGGGGCGCGCGGCTGCTGCGGAGGTGGGAAGGGGCTCCCGTACGGGGCGAAGTACCCCATCCACGGATGGGCGCCCAGCGGCTGCTGTGGAGAGTCGCGCCCAGCTGGAGCGGTGGAGCTGCTGCTAGCGCCTGGGTGGCCGCGACCGCGACCGCACCCACGCCAGCGCCCACGTCCACGGTCGCCACCGGAGGAGGGCTCGGCAGCGGCCTTCCCCTTTTCCGCCTGGTTGCCGGAGGCGGCTCGATCGCCACGAGTACCCCCGCGGTCTCCGGAACCGCCAGAGGTGTGGCCGATGGAGAGCGCGGTGGAGCCGTCCGAGCGCCCGTCGGCCCGAGCGCGCTCGTTCTGCGTGATCTCCTCGAGGAGGAGACGCGACCGGGACTGGGCGAACGTGGGGAACGGCACCTGCAGGGGGAGCACCGCCGCGAGCACATGGAACCGCCTGCTGAGACCGTGGATGAACTGGAGCGTCATGGTCCTGTCGGTGATGGGCTCCTCAACGTCATCAAGCGCGGCCGCCAGAGACTGCAGAGGGCGGGCGTACTCAGGTCCCCCTGGACTGTGCTGCGGAATTCCGCTGAGAGGTCAATCGCACGGCCGGCCTGAATGTCCAGGAAGAACAGGCGCAGGGTGTGCCACACCTGGTGCGCCGTGCTGGCCGGCGACATCACGACGTCATACAACTCATCAGAGATTGTGGAATAGATCCACAACACGATGGTTATATCATCGTTGCGACAGTTGGCGTCCTCATGCAGTGGCTCCCGGTTCTCATCGACGTGATGCTGCACGTTATACTTGCAGAGGATAAAGTAGAACAGGTGGCGCCATCTTGAGTAGTTACCGGCGGCGAGATCGAGCTTGAACCACAGGAAGTGGGTGATGGAGGGCGGGAGACCCTCTCCTGGTGCCGGCGCACCCGGGATGTCGAGGCAGGGGATGAGCTCACGGTAGACGCCGCGATCGAGTGGAGCCGCCAGAGGGGCGGCATCAACAGCTGCAGGTGCAGCGGGTGCGGCTTGGCCGAGGCGCACCGGGGTAGGCGCAGGAGCCCGAGGATGAAGACCCGCCGCGCTCGGAGCTGCATGGGCGGGTGGGATGGCAGCAAGAGGAGCCAGGGGAGGGAGGTTCGCCGCCGCGTTGAGGTCAGCTGAGCGGGATCGGCGGAGCAGCCGATTCATGGCGGAAGCGTGGAATAGGATTTGAACTGCTCAGTTACCAAGTTGTTTTACAGAACTCTATACACACTTGTATTCATATCTCGCAGGGTTATTTATACATGCGGAGAGGTACAAGTGGGTGAGGGAGAGATCGTGTACAATGGCTGTGGCCGAGCATGTCATGCATGCGTGGTGGACGTGCGCACGTAGTGCACGCACCTCCTGAACTATCCGAAGGACCAGGTCAAGGCTGTTGTCCATCAGGTCGTGTAGTAGACTTCCAACATGTATGATGTAGCAGAACCTGGCTCATGTGATTGTACACTTGTGGAGCTTGTTATCTGATTGTAAACTTGATGCTGATCACATTTGTATGTGTGTTATATGATGTAGCACTTTGATGGTTGATAATATTTGAAGTATTTCGTGTGTTTTCTGTGTGCCAATTTAAATACCAGGTATTTATTTGTGCGAAATAAAAAAATGAAGAATATTGCCCTGATGGCTAGGACCCAGTAGTAGAACCTGACAATGGGGACCCACCTGACTAGTGAACCCAATTTATAAAAAAAGAAAAAAATGAAACTGTTGAGACAAAAAGGCCATGGGCCAAAAATAAAAAGGCTGCAATGTTGGGATTGGTCCATGAAGCTGACAAAAAATTCATAGAAAAAAATATAAATGGGCTGAATTAATGGGCTCGGCCCGTATAAACACCGAACTGGACCGGCCAGAATCTTGTGCCACGTCAGATTGCCACGCTGGATGCCTACGTGGCCTGGGGAGGTTGCTAGTGACCAAAACAAAACAGTAGACGTATTTTGGTCGTAGTCTTCGACCATTCCAGAGGAAAGGTCGCTATAGTCAGTTTATGACCGCAAGCTTTTGACCTTCTGTTTTTGGTCAAAAAAAGGTCGCAAATGAAAAACCATGACCTTTTAGTGACCAATAGTGGTGGTCACAAGTTGACATATTTCTTTTAGTGTCTAGTGCTCCTCGAGCCATAGTAGTCCGCTACAGCCCGGTTCACCTGAGTCCTGCTAGCCCAGCACTACTGCTCAGGACACTTGACTGGCCGACATGTGTTTCACTTTGTTCCTATGTCTGTCCCTTCGGGGAAATGTCACGCGGTGACATCCGGCGTCCTGCCTAGCCTGCTACAGCCCGGGTTCCCCGGAGTCCTGTTAGCCCAGTGCTACAGCCCGGATTCACACGCTGATGACCAACATGCTCGATATGATTCACGTATGCCTATCCCCATAGGTCTGTGCCACTTTGGGTTCACGACTAGCCATGTCGGCCCGGGTTCTCTGTCATATGGATGCTAGCGACACTATCATATACGTGAGCCAAAAGGCGCAAATGTTCCCGGGCCATGGTAAGGCGACACCCGTGGGGATACCATGCATGAGGCCGCAATGTGATATGAGGTGTTACCGGCTAGATCAACGTGACTTGGAATCGGGATCCTGACATGCGTCGTGATGCGGCCCGGTATAGAGGCACCGCACACCCTCTTTGCTTCACAGATGAGGTGCTGGATCACGAATTCCCCGAGGGGTTCAAGCCCGTCAATATTGGATCATACGACGGAACAACCGATCCCGCAGTATGGATTCAGGACTTTATTCTCCACATCCACATGGCCCGTGGATACGACCTCCACACTATCAAATACCTCCCAGTGAAACTCAAAGGGCCAGCTAGACAATGGCTGAATAGCCTGCCCGAGGATTCCATCGGCAGCTGGGAGGACTTGGAAGAGGCCTTCCTTGACAACTTCCAAGGTACATATGTCTGGCCACCCGATGCCGATGACTTAAGCCACATAGTTCAACAACCTGGAGAATCAGCCAGAAAATTCTGGACTAGGTTCCTAACCAATAAGAACCAGATCGTTGACTGTCCGGATGCCAAAGCCCTAGCGGCCTTTAATCACAGCATCCGGGACGAATGGCTAGCACGCCACCTCGGCCAAGAAAAGCCGAAGTCCATGGAAGCTGGCTACCTCATAGTAAAAACACAACCAGCGAGGCAGGCCCCTCCGAGGCCAAGAACAGCTCCGGCAAGCTCCGGCGCAACAGACACAAACGCCGAAGCAATGGCGACAACACCGATGACACCTCCGTTAACGCCGGATTCAGCGGCTCCAAGTCCGGCCAGCGAAAGAAGCCCTACAAAAGGAACAGTGAGGGACCATCCAGCCTGGACCACATACTTGATCGTCCGTGCCAGATACATGGTACCCTAGATAAACAAGCCAATCACACCGACAGAGACTGTTGGGTTTTCAAATAGGCTAGCAGGTTAAATGCCGAAAACAAAGAAAAAGGATCACAAAGTGAGGACGAGGACGAAGAGCCCCGGCAGCCGAATACGAGAGGGCAGAAGAAATTTCCCCATCAAGTCAAAATGGTGAACATGATATACGCTACACACATCCCCCAAAAGGGAACGCAAGCGAGCAATTCGGGACGTCTATGCGGTAGAGCCAGTCGTCCCAAAACTCAATCTGCGGTCGTCCTTCCCGATCTCCTTCGATCGTCGAGATCACCCAACTAGTATCCGGCATGGCGGTTCAGCCGCCCTGCTCCTTGACCCAATCATCGACGGATTTCACCTGACACGATTCCTACTGGACGGTGGTAGTAGCCCCAACCTCCTCTATCAAGATATAGTGCGAAAGATGGGCATTAATCCTTCACGAATCAAACCCACAAAGACTACCTTTAAAGGAGTCATACCAGGTGTTGAGGCCCGCTGCACGGGCTCAATCACACTGGAGGTGATCTTCGGTTCCCCGGACAACTTTCAAAGCGAGGAGTTGATCTTCGATATCGTCCCCTTCCGCAGCGGCTACCACGCACTACTCGGATGAATCGCATTTCCTAGATTCAATGCGGTGCCACACTACGCTTATCTCAAGCTAAAGATGCCCGGTCTGCGCGGTGTCATAACAGTCAATGGAAACACAGAACGCTCCCTCCAGAGAGGGGAGCACACTTCCGCCCTAGCAGCAGAGGTACAAAGCAGCCTTCTCAAGCAGCATCATAGCCTGGCTGCCGGGCCCCTGGACATCATTAAGAGGTTCCGGACTACACTTCAACAGGACAGCGCGGCTCGTCAAGAGCTTGATTAGCAATTCGGCCTCTGTCCCAATCCCGATGAGGTAGTGGCATTCATGCCACCCGTCCATAACTACGCACTCAAAATTCCATGGGCATCAACGGAGGCACAAGCTATCCCGGGATCCAGGGTTCGGCTAGACCGATCCCGGACACACATATAACTTTACTATCTCCTTTTCCCTTGTTTCAGGTTTCTCCTATGGGGGCCTCCTTCGATGGCCTGATTAACAATCCCGTCAAAGGACAAACACACCGGATTGACATGGAGCATAGGCGTACATGGGAAGCCCTAGAGGCTAACCGTTTTTCAGGACCCACGTGCAGTCCGCCTTTGGGTATGGCATGTCAAATAGCCGGTTGCTTATTGCATTATTTTGTACCAATGAGCTTGGACCCATTAAACCAACTATAATGGAAACAGTTCATGAGCCAAGGTCAAGGGCTCCAGATCCTATCTCTATTCTCACTCTGTTTTCCTTTATATTACTTATTTCCTAGGAACCGTACACTCTGGTACATTTCATATTTTCCAGGGGCTCCCCATCGCCCCACGATAGGGCAAAAAAGTCCGTACAATCCTTAAAGATAAAGTTCGGCACCCCGAATTTAGCATTATATGCATTGGTTCCGAATCATGTCTTTGGTCAATAGTTGGGTTGCCCGGCTCCTGTGCTTGCTACCCTATGTTCCGCTAAATCAGCTAGGGTAGTAAAGGGATAACTACACCAACTGTGCCCTGGCCTTGACCATACGAGCACCTCAGAAGAGAAAGCTCAAAACTGACTATCATGATACGGCAAGAGCCGGTCAGCTGTTTGAGGGTCACAAATCATTGGAGATTTCTTCCGCATTATGTGAAAGATCGGCACTTCCCGATGAAATGCTGACATCACCCTAGTTTGAACCAGGGGCTGCACCTACGCTTTATTATAAAACTCCTATGGCTAAGTGAGGGCGTTTAAGCCATATAGTCTGATTGACTTGTTCGTTGTGCTAAACAACTCCTTCAAGGACCATACAATTGGATCAAGATTGTTTAGATTCCATCCCGAACACCTCTGTACTACCACGTGAGGGCAGAAGCCGATGACTGCCCAACCCTCTTACATACAACACGGCCGCACAGGAGGAAACAATTCAAAGCATAACAAAATTACATTACAAAACAGGCTTTGTTCTCATAATACAAGGCAAAGGCAATATGAATACATTTATTCAAATACCATGTCCTGCGAACATTGTGCTGCCGCAAGGCGAGACCCCTCTAGGACATCAGCAAAATACCGTTTGGGTGTGCAGTGTTCCTTGCCCTCCGGTGGCCCTCTGGTCACCTCGACGGCGTCCATCTTCGCCCACCACATCTTGCAACGGGCGAAGGCCATGCGCGCACCTTCAATGCAGGCCGAACGCTTGACGACATCTAGCAGGCCATGCGCGGTTTCATGGAAATCTATCCCGTAATGATACATCAACCCGCGGACGAAAGGGTGGAGTGGAAACCCTAGCCCGCGGAATAAATGGGGGAGGAACACTACCTTCTCGGTGGGCTCCGGCGTGGGGACGAACTGTCCCTTGGTCGGCAGGCGATGAGCGATCACCTTCGCCAAATATTCGGCCACCCGGAGATCAGTAATTTCCTCCTCCTTGGCGGAGGAGACCATCCACTTTCCCTGGCCTCCGGATCCAGACATGGTTGCTTGAGTGGAAAGGAGCTGAGAACTTGGGCGCTGGAGCTCGAGATTGGAAAGGCGGAGACAGAGAGAGGGCGTGAGAGAGGAAGAGGGAATCCTTATCCCCTTATAAAGGCAACAAATATTGAACGCCTCCTCACTCGCCTTAAGATTCACCTATTCTCAAGGGTTGTATAAATGACACGGTTGGGTTACCCACGCCCGTACTGATGAGAATCCCGTAATAAGGGGCACGATCTCTGCTTCGACAAGACGTGGCAATGGCAACCACGTCTCGAAACGTGGAGCAGCAGACGAAAAATGGTTCGAAATTATGACCGAAGAGACATGATGTCATATTGTAAAAGCTATTAGCGTATTAGACTCGTGTAAAAATATATATACTCTCTACGGTTATGTATGGTGTGTATGACAGGTCCGGATACTATCATCGCACCCGAAGACTATCTTGAAGTTTGGATAGAAGGGAACCCGCCTTGCAATGCCGAAGACAATCTGCGCGTCGGACTCCTCATCATTGAAGTCAGGTTCAGGGGCTACTGTGGGAGTCCTGGACTAAGCGGTCCTCGGGCGTCCGGCCTGTTATCCATGGGTTGGACTGATGAGCTGTGAAGACATGAAGACCGAAGACTGTACCTGTGTCCGGTTTGGACTCTCCTTGGCATGGAAGGCAAGCTTGGCGATCGACTATGAAGATTCCTTCTTATGTAACCGACTCTATGTAAACCCTAGATCCCCCAGTGTCTATATAAACCGGGGGGGTTAGTCCGAAAAGGACACATATATACTCATTACCATAGTCATATAGGCTAGGCTTGTAGGGTTTAGCCATCTCGATCTTGTGGTAGATCAACTCTTGTAACACTCGTAATCATCAATATCAATCAAGCAGGACGTAGGGTATTACCTCCATAGAGAGGGCCCAAACCTGGGTAAACATCATGTCCCCTGTCTCCTGTTACCATCGATCCTAGACGCACAGTTCGGGACCCCCTACCTGAGATCCGCCGGTTTTGACACCGACAGCAGGAAAAATGCTCTTTCGTGATTTGATGACTCCTTTATTTACTTGCTTCGGCGAAAATACGCGATAGGGCGTCCCACGTCAGGAGGAATACATGCGTGCACCACCCGGGAGGACCCTGAAACCGCGCGGTAGGGTGTGCCATGTCTCGGCATGGAGGAAAATGTGCGTGTAAAAATTCACTATATCAGACGTCATACCTATGGTTCGACCTCGGGACCCAGCTAGTCGGTCAAAAACACCCCATTAGCCACAAAGCTTCATCATGCTAACATGGCACGAAGGATAGGTGTGGTTAGCTCCGTCTTGACCAGCCACAACGTCTCTTGTTCTACGCGATTCTTCTATTTTCCAAGCTTCTTTTTAGTTGTAGTAACACCACAGCAAGCTAGCGCCGCTCTTCGTGTGTGCCCGTGCAAAGGTTAGACGATAGAGAGAAGAGAGAGATCGCAGAGCAGGGACCCACCAGTAAGTGAGTCAACGGCCATGCACGTGTAGACGAGGCACTCCCTCTACTCTAATCAATGTAATACTGTATAAAATCAAGTTATGGGACAAAGCCAACAACCATTTGTGTTTCGGGCTATCGACATACTCTTTGTAGTCCAGGTTGCCAGTTCGAATCTCGTCTTTCAGATTTGTTAGTTTTAGGTCCAAATTTGATTAATGACAAGTGGGACCCCCGTGTGTTGTTCTGATATTTCAGTGTAGGATGGTTTTTTTGAACAAACACTTTGCACGGTTAGACAAGTAACAGCACAAGTTACACGTATTTTGCAAGTTTACAAACAAAAATGACAGCGGCATAGAATATCACATCCACCCCGCAGCTTAGATGCTATGGTGATATGAGTTTTTACATCGTTGGAAGTGAGATCCAATGGCTTGGGAGTAGTCTTTGTAATTATGCGCAATTTCCAAACTCTCCAAAGGTTTTTTGCAAATAGAACATTCAGGCCTCATGTGTGCCGCTGCATCTTGGATCCAACGGCTCCCCGTTGCTCATATTAGGTGCTCCCCATAGCTTAATTACCCGCTACGGTGATATGAGCATCTAGGTCGTATGATCAGTGATCAGATGGCACATGCGTAGTACTTGTACTTTCTGCACAATTCCCAAACTCTCGGACCCGCATATTGCAAAAACATTCAAACCTCCTACTGTGGGCTGTTAGATCTCCGTGAACTCGTATCACCATAGAATCTACGGTGCGGGAGCACCTCATATTCTCCCGTGCGAGAAAACATAAGGTGCTCTCGCAGCTTGGATGCTACGGTGATATGAGCTTCGAGGTTGTTTGATCTGAGATCCAATGGCATCTGAGCAGTCTTTGTGCTTGTGAGCAGTGGCCGTACTCTGGGGTCTTTTCTGCAAAAAACCATTCGAACCACCGAGGAGGCGTTGGGTCACAAATCCAACGGCCCCGAAGAGCTTGTATCACCAAAGCATCTAAGGTGTGGTAGCACATGATATTCTTACGTACAAGAGAATATGATGTCCTCCTTCATCTTAGATGCTATGGTGATACGAGCTTCGAGGTCGTTGGATATGGGATCCAAGGGCATCTGAGTAGGTTTTGTACAAATTGTGTGCAATTCTCAAACTCTTCAAGGTTTCCTGTAAAAATATTAAGACATCATGTGAGTTGCTATATCTCAGATCTACAAGCTCCAAGCAACTCGTATCGGCATATAGCATAGAAGGTATGGGGGCACACGATATTCTCCCCGGGAGGAGGGGTGGGGGTGCACAACCAATCGGTGGTTGGGAGGGTGGGGAAAAATATAATCTAAACAACCCTAACAGAGCTTCATAATTTTATCTAAGGTCGAGGGGGTGACACCCGACAATCATAGTTCCACCTAATTAAACACAACATTTGCATGTACTGTAGTACTAGACTTAATATTCATGTTTCAGTTTCATGTTCGTTTTAAATAATGAATTGAGGACCATGCATGTCTTACATTTTACTCCCTTCATTCCTACATATTAGTCTTTTTAGAGATTTCAAGTGGACTGGCACATACAGATGTATATAGACATATTTTAGAGTGTAGATTCAATCATTTTGCTCCGTATGTAGACGTTTGTTGAAATCTCTAAAAGACTAATATTTAGGAACAAAAGGAGTATTTTTGAGTTCGTGTCATATATGCATTGTTTGGAAAAATAGATGCACTATACTCATTGGATTGTTGTTGTGTTCGTGTGTGGGTGTGTGTGTGGTCATATGCTTGATACATAGAAAGTTTTCTCACCTCCATATTGTTCATCTTTTAAATTTGAATTTGCATTGAAAAACTTAGTAGGGATACCATGAAATGTGAAATCCACGTTGAGATCACTATATCACAAACTCACTCTAATTCAACAACTCGTCATAAATCAATGACCACGTTGAGATTAGTATTTGCAAGGAAAATACGGGCGTTGTAATACACATAGATTCGTTCGGCAACTTAAAAGGTTCCTTTTGTATTCTCGAATGGTAGGATCCAACGACGAACCAGCCAGACCTTGGCTCGTGTTGATCCTAAAAAAATTAAAAAAAACCGGGCTCGTGTCCTTCTGGTGGCGTCCGTGGTACGCACATTAGGCAACCCCAACCAGTCGAGTGTCACAGCCCCAGATCAGCCCTTGCTTGTCTTTGCATCATCATCTTGCATCATGATTAAATCCCATTAAAATTTGAAATGGGGATTGCCTAAACCCTAGCATTAAAGGAATTAACTAGGTTCAAACTTAAAACTTTTCAATGAACCCAAAATGCCTTCATAAATGTTCACCATCTTTGGTCCTAGCTAAACCTTCTGCCAAAAATGGTTTCATATTTTTGGAGGCTATTCTGGATTTTTGAATTAAATCATAAGTATTTGAATTTGGACATTTAAATTCTATTAAATATTTTAAATGTCCAAATAATCTTGAAAGCATCTGAGGGTTATTGGAAATAGTTTCAAAAGAGCCCACAATTATTTTCAGGATTTTACAAAATGAATTAGTATTTTTACTAATTCAAAACAGAAAAGAAAAAATAGAAAACAAAAAAATAAAAAAGAGAGAGAGAATTACCTGGCTATCCTGCCTAGTCGGCCCAGCTCTGCAGCTGGCTGGCCCAGCTAGCGGCCTAGCCCACCAAGCCACCCCCTCCCCGTCGTCTTCCTCCCTGTCAGGAGGACGGGCGCGTGCCCGACGCGCGCGCGCCACCGTGCGGCCACCTCCACCCTGCTTGCCTGCGTCCTCGACGCTCTGGACGTCTCCAACGACGCCACGCACCCCCTGGAACCCCCTCGCTCACTCTCTCGTCCCCATTACCTCCTCTGGCTCCCTCTCTCTAGCACCGAGCGGATCTCATCGCCGGCGCTTGCTGCTGCCGCAGCCACCGCCTCCCCCTCGCATCTCCGACGTGTCCAAGAGCTTCGCCTCGACCCACTCTTCCTCCCCACCGAGCCGTGACTTGCCGAAGACCCTGCATCGACGCCATCTTCATCACCTTCGTCGCCGGCCGCCCTAGCTGCTGCTGCTTGCAGGGATGGATGCGGGCGAGCTCCAGCTCCCCGTGGATGCCTCCGCCGCTCGTTTCGTCGCCTGTGCTGCGTTTTCGAGCCGCGCCGCCATCTCGGGCCTCGCCGGCGTCATGTCGCCGGTGGGGCTGACCCATTTGACCACGTGGGCCCCGCCCCCTGGTCAAACCTAGATTAGGAGTTAAACTAACACTAATTTAGTTAGGTTAGTCGCTGACCAGTGGGTCCAGCCCAGTTAGTTAGGGCTAAGTAACTTGGTTAGTTGACTGGGTCACTGACCAGTGGGTCCCACTGTTCAGGTTTGACCTGGTGGAGTCCTTTGACCTGCTGACGTCACCCCGACATCATGCTGACGCAGTAATTAATTTCTGTTTTAAAACAATTCAGAAAATTCCAGAAATTAGTATAAACTTCTAAAATTCATAGAAATTCAACCGTAACTCCAAATGAAATAAATTATATATGAAAAATTATCAGAAAAATTCAAGGAATCCATCTGTACCATTTTCAGGCATGTTTGAGCAAGTTAACCTCACTGTTTAGGATGAAACATGATTAGGGAAAATTTCATAATAGGTTTGGAGTTGGAATTTGATATAGTTTTGAATTCCACTTCAATTAAAATGACTTTCTGTTGCATTAGCCCAAATCACAACATATTGCCATGTCATGATCATGCATCATATTGTTCCATTGCATTGATTGTATTCTTCCTTGTTTGCTGGTAATTGCCCCCTCTCA
Source organism: Triticum urartu (assembly GCF_056163025.1). Classification (NCBI taxonomy): domain Eukaryota; kingdom Viridiplantae; phylum Streptophyta; class Magnoliopsida; order Poales; family Poaceae; genus Triticum; species Triticum urartu. The sequence goes on along the minus strand of NC_141876.1, from coordinate 585,678,677 downwards.
GTAGACGTTGTTTCCGACGACGTGATCGATGACACCGATGAAGAGCTATTCTATCTTCAGAAGTGCCAGGCAAGCACAACCCCCTTGTTCATTCTGATACAAGCCCACTCTCTCGCTCCTGCTCTCTTTTACTGCATTAGGACAACACCGATCATCTGTTACTTGTTGCGGTAGTTGAACCCCTTATCCTCTGCATGACCTGTCATTGCCACAGTAAATAGATGAAACCCACTAGCATGAGTAGGAGTTGTTTGAGCCCTGATGTGCCTACTCATTCATGCTTGTTTGTCATGCCTGCTACTGCTTAGAGTTGAGTTAGGTCTGATTCATCGGGGATGAATCGGAGGTGTGTAAACATGTCCTACTGTTGAGAGCTAAGTGTGTGAACACGATTTGGTAAAGGTAGCGGTGAGAGGCCATGTAGGAGTACATGGTGGGTTGTCTCATTGAAACCGTCCTTAGGAACTGAGTTCTGTGTCTGTGATCCATGAAACAGTTACAACCACGCATTGGGCACGAAACCAATGGACCCTCTCGGCTTCTTAATCACCCTAGTCCTCTGTCCAGGAGTTGCGACTAGTTTCTGGTGTTTATAGGATATGTGTTGGCGGCCGTGCGTAGCGCTGACCCTAGGGGTGGGCTATGATGCGGTAGATACACCGTGGCCGGGCATGCCGGGCGCCCGGTTGGTGTCTCGGAACACTGTACACATCGTTCGGGGCCGTATGTGGAAACCTCGGCAGGACTCCCTGCAGATAGAACCTGGATAGGCGATAAAACTGGACTAGAGACTTGAGTGTTTAGGTAGGCTGTGGCTGACACCCTCGTTGGGCTTCCGCTTGAAGGTTGCCGAGTACATGTCGTGTAAACGGCGGTAAGTGGTGAGAGCGTGTGTGAAGAGGTACACCCCTGCAGGGTTAACATCATCTATCCGAATAGCCGTGTCCGCGGTAAAGGACTTCTGGGTTGCCTATAATAGTTCGTAGACAAGTGAAAATGGATACTCTAAAACTCACGAGATAAGTGTGAGTGCTATGGATGGCCTTCTCGTCGGGAGATGGGAGCGGATCCATAGTGTGGTGTATTGAATGGTGAATATGTGGACTCGTGTGCGCCACCTCAAAAGAGTTACTTGCAGTCGTAGTTCAGGTTAGCCACTGAGTCAAAGCTGGCTTGCTGCAGTTAAACTCCACCACCCCCTTTATTGATACCGATGCATATGTAGATAGTTCTGATGTAAGTCTTGCTGGGTACATTTGTACTCACGTTTGCCTATTTTATGTTTTGCAGAGAGACGTCAGTCTCTCTAGTAGTTCCGTGTGGACTTCGACGTTAGCTTGATACCTCAGCTACGATCTTGTGCCCTCGGCAGGATCTGGTAGATAGTCAGGCCTCTCAGCCTTTTTCATTTGTAGTTGTCTGTACTCAGACATGTTAAGCTTCCGCTTGTGTTTTGACTTGTATGCTCTGAATGTTGGGCCATGAGACCCATGTTTGTAATATCTCGCTCCTCGGAGCCTGATGAATAAATACTTGAGTCGTAGAGTCTTGTTGTGATGCCATGTTGTATTTACACATATCGAGCATATTGTGTGTATGATTGAAATGCTTGGTATGTGTGGGATCCGACAATCTAGTTGTTTATCCTTGGTAGCCTCTCTTATGGGGAAATGTAGTCTAGTGCTTCCATGAGCCATAGTAGTCCGCAACAGCCCGGTTCACCGGAGTCCTGTGTCTGTCCCTTCGGGGAAATGTCACGCGGTGACATCCGGAGTCCTGCCTAGCCTGCTACAGCCCGGGTTACCGGAGTCCTGTTAGCCCAGTGCTACAGTCCGGATTCACACACTGCTGACCGACATGCTCGAAGTTGATTCATGTATGCCTGTCCCCATAGGTTGGTGCCGCTTTGGGTTCACGACTAGCCATGTCGGCCCGGGTTCTCTATCATATGGATGCTACCGACACTATCATATACGTGAGCCAAAAGGCGCAAACGGTCCCGGGCCATGGTAAGGCGACACCCGTGGGAATACCGTGCGTGAGGCCGTAAAGAGATATGAGGTGTTACCGGCTAGATCGATGTGACTTGGAATCGGGGTCCTGACATCGAGCCTCCGCGTTTCGAGTCGAAATATCTGGCGACCAGAATTCCAACCCTAGGAAATTCCCCACATGTCCCCCGTCCATAATGACTACCAATAAACAACAGAGGGATGCTTTAGTAACTAGAAAACGTTGTGTGTAAAAAAAGTAACTAGACAATGTTACCTACTATGCCGAGCACGGTTCAATTCCCCCGCTCGCCGCTCGCCAAGGTCACCCATCAATTGCATTGCACTACTAGGGAAAAGCCTATACACAGAATTCTACCAGTAGCGGTGTACAGAATCAAGCGCTGCTGCTACTTAGTAGTAGCGCGCGTAAATAAACCGCGCTACTGCTATGACTTTAGCAGTAGCGCGTACTAGAGAAAAGCGCTGTTGCTACGTTTCAACTGGGTGCACATGGCTAGCCCAACCTAGCAGTAGCGCGTATAATGGCCCAACGCTACTGCTAATCGCTATAGCTGCAGCGTGTAGTCCAGAACGCGCTGTAGCTAACGGAGCAGCAGCGCCCTTTCTGGAACGCGCTACTGGTACTTCTGACTTAACCAGGCGTTTCGTACTTCCCCACGGCCACATCATCCCCCAAATCAACTCCACTCTCGCCGCCGCCGTCGCCCTCGGCCGCCGCGCGCTCTCCCCACGCCGCCCCCGAACCCCAAATTCAACGCCGGCCCCGCCCCCGACCTCAACGCCGCCCGGGACGCCGCCCCCGACCCCGACCTCAACGCCGCCCCGGACGCCGCCCCCGCCCCCCGACCTCAACGCCGCCCCGGAGCCCCGACCACGACCTCGACGCCGCCTGCCCCTCCCTCGTCGCAGGCACCCGAGGTGAGCACACCTGCTCCTCCCTCTCCCCTACCTCTGCCTAGGGTTTCTACCTCCATCAAATTAGTTAGGGTGGAAACGAATCGGATGGGATGCGGCTCAAATGAGTTAGGGTTCATGTAAGGGTGGAAACGAATCAAATTTCTAAGATGAATCATAAAACGAGTAAAATTTGACCACTTATTTCACTTTATAGTTGGAACTAGTTAGTAAGAACTAGGTACTAATTAGGTACTAGAATATTTTTATTTATAGTAAGTTTATTTTTAGTAAGAACTAGTTGAATTAATAGAACTAGTTAGTAAGAACTTGTTGCTATTTTTTTAGTTAAAGCAATTTTCCCGCATCGACGTGGACGATGCCTATCCCGCATCCTCGTCGTCAAGTCGGCGGAGGACGACACATGCTTGACCAAATGGGCCATGTCTGGGACTGGGTTCCACTAGGGTGGTACTGGGAGGCGCTACCTACCGGGGGGCGCAGGTTGGTGAGGAGCCAGCCTGTCGTTGACCCGAACCTTCTTTGGTGGCGGTCGTGTGGGCCGGTGACGGTCCAGAGGCTCGAGGACTCCGCGGAGGTGGTGCGTCACCGTGTCAGTGAGGAAGACGCGCACGTCCGTCGCTACTTGTTTGCGTTGGAGCACAGGTTCTCCAATACCTGGCAGGTTCTCCATGGATCTCACTGGAGCTATGATCCCGTGATGGTTCCTTCTCTGTGGGTGTCCACCACCCGCGCCGATACCTGTCGTGTGCTAGGGTTTTAGTTGTACTAGTGATGTTATATGTATGACACTATTCGGGATGTATTAGTGATAATATTCGACGATGTACGGACGGATGAGATGATTTACTTTTGCTTATTGAATGCATGCTAATTTGAGTGTTATAAGATATTTTGAAATGTATATCTTGTGTTGCTCAATATCCAAGTGGCCGGTCATGTTTGCAGGTTACACCTCCGAGTGGCCTATGTTTTGCCGGAGTGTTGATTCATTTCCGTTCCGGCAAATTTCAGGCGCTCGATATATCCTATTTTAGCAAAGGTCATGCCGGATTTTTCCATGAATTTTGGCATGACTTTTGCCAGAATATGTAGGAAATATCGAGTGCCCCGGATTTTTGTGTTGAGTATCCTGGTAGTTGTCTTCTATCGATTTTCAATTAATGTTTTAACTACGAACATAGGAAATGTCTGACGACAAAAAGGATTTCGGTATTTGCAAATACTGTGAAGATGAGCGCGGCCTGTGCGACGGAATCTTCCTATATGATGATAGGCACTTTAGCATCAAGCTGGACGAGAACTTCGAAGTGGATACAGTAAGTCACAACGACAAGTCTTTTTTCGTAATTAAGCATGACATCTGCTTCATTTGCTTCAACTTATATTTTTTTACTATTCTACTAGTGTATCCCCTGCCATGCAAGAGTTTTTGTATTGGATAAGATAGGTTTCAGTCATACTATGTAGGTAAAGAAAGTTTGTTTGAAGACTGAGCATGGTTATATTTTCCACGCAAAATTATACAATTCAGACGACTACACCTATTTTGGATGCAAAACATGGCGAGCACTATGCAAGGCTTATGCATTTCATCCTGATATGGTTATCACCTTTGATATTCGTCCGGAAGATGATATTGAAGGTAATACCGACATCTGGGTCGATGTGCAGACGCCTCCAGTTACACCAAAATGTAAGTTTCTCAACCATATTTATGTCTTTGATATTGTTTATTCAAAAATAGTTGACAACTAATTTGTGTTGTCAGCTTATTTCGATGCAAGCAAACATGTCCAGCGCTTGGTAGACAGGACCTACTACTGTCCCGGGGCTGAACTAAACTGCGAGGATCTAAGTCATTATGTTTCATGGCTTGAGGATGTTGATACCATCAAGACAAATTTTCTTCCTGGACTGAGAAATCTTAGTACTGAAAATGTGCGACCAATAGTGTTCGTCATAAACTACGGTCACATCTATTTAGGAAGGATGGTAAGCTTTTTACTATTTGTCCTCAGTGCATCTTTTCCATACATTATTTGTGAAGTTAAACTTCATTGCTAAGTATGTGACCATACGATGTTCTTCAACAGGGACTCCCGATGAATGTTGTGCCTTATGGGATCGAGACTAAAGGTGCCATGAGTATTATTAGCTTACGGCCAAGATATCCTACATGTTACTTTAGTGCATTCAAGATCAGCGATGAATGCTTAATAGTGCAAGACTGGACCAGATATGTGATGGGGGAGCGCAGACAAGTACTAGGGGGCAGCAAACAGATGTGCTACCCAAAATTAGGAGACAGGTTCATCTGCATGCTCCAACTTGATCAAGGAGGAGAGCTACACATGTTTTATGTTGTTTTACCTAAGAGAGAGCAGCAGGAGTGATTAGCTAGAAATGAGTTTGAGGATGATGATGTGCTACACTATTACTATGATGATAAAATAGCTAGTGTTGGTGGTAATGACTGATGATTATTATTAGCTAGTGTTAGTGGTGATTAAATAAATATTGTTGGTGCTAATGATTATGATGATGATTAAATAGCTTGTGCTGGCGGATTAGATTCAGGTGGAGACAACATGTGGTGCACATCGAAAGTACTACTAGTCCAAACTAGATCAAGTTTGGATTAGTAGTATACTTTTGACATGCACCACATATTGCCTCCACTTGAACCTAATCCACCTTCATTTGACACACTGTTATGGACATAATGATGTAAACCTCATACCTGGTATTGTACCAATATTTGTACGATGGCGCATAAATACACTAAAAACAAAAAAACAAAAAAACAATACTAGTAGCAATGGAAAGAAAACACGTTGCCAGTAGTTACATTAGCAGCAGCGTGGGAGTGAACAAGCGCTGCAGCTATTTGTCCTAGCAGTAGCGCGTGCGGCACGCGTTACTGCTAAGCAATAGCTGCAGCGCCTTATTAGAAGCACGCCTACCCGCGCTACTAGTGAGCACAAAACCAGCGCTACTGCTAGGATTTTCCCTAGTAGTGTTGCCTAGTACTAATACTACTACACCAGGATGAGCACGGAATTGAGACCGTTTTTTCATTTGTTCGTGCCTAGTACTTGAGTTAATATATCAGGCAATGCACTGGTACAGAGGGATTATCCTTTTTCTCTGCATATATAACTTGTCTGAAGTCTAACTAAGCAAAATGTTTGACCAAATCCTTTCTTAAGAAATACAACAGGACAGATGTATGGCTTTAAAATTTATCGCATGATGTAGGTTATGATTTTGGTTCGAATCCTAGACCTTTAATTTTAGAAAATCCAAAAGTGACCATAAATTCTTGAAACTGAGCATGTTCTCGTGATATGGCACAAATATTACTTCGTAATTTTTTCTTCAATTTGAGACAAGCTGCTTATGACAAGTTGCACAAATGAAGAGCCAAGGCATTTCGGAACAAAGACCTATCACATTAAGGCGAACACATTCAGTATTGAAACCGTGGGCGTTTACGTGCCGCCACGAGTCCCGCTTCTCATCGGCAGGTGCCGTCCGAGCAAGCGTGTGAGTTGACGGGAGGCGTGTGAGCAGACCGTTGCGCCGGCTGACAGGGAGGCGTGCGAGCAAACCGCTGTGCAGGCTCACCGGGAGGCGAGCCCTTTGACCAGGCTCCGCCGCCCACCTTTGTCCCAACTGCTCCCACTTTTAATGTCGCCGACGCCACAGTTTAAAATCAACCCCGCACTACCCGGTATCGCTACAATCTTCTCTCTTCCTCTCCAATTCTCCTGTCGTCTACCTCCAACCAGCCTAACCTAAACATATGCCATGCCACATCACGATGGTATGCCCTTAGTCTGCCAGTTTCCTAAGGAAGACACCCAGCCGGAGTTTCAAGAACATAAGGCGCTTTGGGACGAGCTTGAACTGGCCTTGAGGGAAAACGCCGCACCTCTCCCCGCTCCCGTTCCGGCTCCCATCGGCCCGACTGTGCCAGCGCCCATGGGCTGGGAGCCGCACATTTTCGCCGAGCTTGATGCCACGGGGTTCCACGAGGTCCCCGCCGACTTTCACGCACCCGTGCACCTGTCAGCGCATGCGCCTGCGCGTGCCCTGACGCGCACGCCCGTGCCAGTGCCCTTGCACCTGCCAGCGCATGCGCCTGCGCGTGCACTGACGTGCGTGCCCGTGCCGGTGCCCATGCACACGAATGTCTCCGCCACGCTGTTGATAGCGCCTGTCCCCGCGCGGGTGCCAGTGCCCCCTTCAGCGGCATGGATGGCCGCCATCGACCGCTTCCTTGCACCAACGCCAGTCGCCTCCTACCTCTAGTTGATTCGCTCCTGGAGACCGAAGTCCAGAAGATTGTGGCCTTCCTTGAAGCTAGGGCCAACGTCCAGGAGTACGCCAACAACGGCGCAAGACGCCGCCGTCGCCGTCGGCCAGTGACCCGACGACACACAGAGCACGGCAGAGGAGCCGCTTCCCACCGCAAGACGCCCCCGCTGCCGCATAATCTAAATTTGCCATGAAAAACGTTCGGATTGCCATGCTTAAAATCTGAATGTTTATCATTTCCGTTTATTTTAGATCGATCATCGTATAATTTAAAGTTGGGGTCAGACCAAACGAAATCTATGGTTTGATTGATTGAATGTTCTGCTAGAGCCCTATCAAATTAAATATAAAACGTCATCAAGCCACATGTATTCCTTGTCATCCAACGACCTAGACTGCTTCACTGTCGAGCGCTCAACACATTTAGCGTGCAGTTAATTTCATGCCGAAAATAGTGCTAATCACATAATAGCATGCAAATAATATCCAACTTAATATCTACATGCACTTAATATACTTCCAAATTAACGTGCATTGCATGTACACACTGACTAGTGATGCTAGCACGTGAAACTGGTGCTGTAACTTATGAATGCGTCCAGATATGGTCAACGGCAACATCGCCCGCGAGTTCTTCGTGTTTGCCCGTGCGTCTAAATGCAGAAGGGGAGGGGAGAGAGAGCACACATGGAACCCACCAGTAAGTGAAGGCGAATTGTACTAAAAATAATATTACATGTTATCAATTAAATAGGTTGTGGTAATATAAAAACATTATGTGAACAAAGGGAGGTACAAGAAACATTGTTGTTCTACATATGTTGCCTATTGACGTGCGGCTTGAAGGCCCTGGTCGCATGTTCGATCCTCTTCCTTTATTTTTAATTTATATATGGGTCCAAATTTTTTCATGACATATGGGCCCCTCGGTGTGTAGTTTGTAGCACTTTAATTTATGAGTCCAAATTTGTTCCATTCCAAGTGGACTATTGGTGTGTAGTTTCATAGATTATTTATAATAATTAAAGAGAACAACAGATTTTTTTGCAATAATACCATGGTGCGACGTTGAAGGCGAGAAAGGACGTGCGAGAGAGTGATGACCGAGCGAGAGGGAAATCAACTAGGGGAGTTGCGGGGGTTGCAACGGTGTTTCGAGTAGTTGTGGGCCGAATGCTGCGAAAATGTAATCTAAACCTACCAGAATAAATTCCTACACAAATTAATCCAAGGTTGGAGTGCCCCTCGCAATGTAAATAGCTCCGGCTTTGCGAGGCATGGAGAGGTAGCTTCAATGTGTGGAAGATATGGCGTGAGAAAGTGAGGTCAATCGAGAGACATATAGATAGAGAGACAAAGTGAGTGTGGTTCGACATTCATGGAGCAAATATATATGCTCTGGAGAGATATTGTCCGATTGAGCTTTTGGCAAGGGTGGGGGATGTAAGATAGAGCTTGAGAGATGATCCAGTCACAGACGTGTAGATATATTTTGTGGTGGGAGGAAGAAAGGTCGATCGATCGCATAGGGTCGTCGTGAGATCGAAAGAGTGAGACGGGTTGGAGAGAGTGACCTAGATAGACAATGTGCGCGAGAGAGTATACAATTTGAATAAGTCAAATTGGGCTCAAACATGGTGATATATCATTTTTGTCCGAGAAAGAGCGAGGTCAATCGAGACATACAAAGAGAGAGAGGGAGAGAGAGAGAGGGAGAGAGAGAGAGAGCGTGGCCCACCATGAGGTCGAAAGAGTGGGGGCGGCTTCGATGGACTGACCTAGATAGACAATCTGTGTGAGAGAATATAGAGTGTGTCGATCGAGGCCCGAACAGGGAAATATATCATTTGTATGTGAGAGAACACGACGTTAAACGAGACTCAGATAAAGAGAGCGAGATTGAGCGAGTGTGGCCCGCCGTGCGGAAGAAAGAGTGAGACTGTCTCGAGGGAGTGACCTAGATATACAATGTGCGTGCGTGCGCATGAGAGGTTGGGGGCTAGATAGGCAATGCATGTATTTAGCGCAAGAGGGTGAGAGGGAGAGGGAGAGGGAGAGAGAGAGAGAGCTTGGCATGGGGTGCAATGGCGGGTGTGTGAGGTAAATACATTTCGTAACAGAGTGGAAAAAGGGGGTTGTGTAATTGAGAGAGTTAGAGATCGAAACATGGAGAGAAAGAATGGATGTGTGTTGGAAACCGATAGCTTCCTAAGGTGGTTAGGAGAGGAAGATTGACCGATGCAGGAAGTATGTAGCGTGTGTGCGGGGGGGGGGGGGGGGGGTAAAAACAACATTTGAATGTAGATAGTACGAGACTTAATATCGATGTTTCAATTTGGTGTACATTGTAAGATTTGAACTGAGGACCATGCATATGGGCAATTGTTTCGAATTCGTGCCATACTAGGTTTTGAAAAGTTGACATTGACTCGATTTGTTGTGCTATTTTATAGGTCATATGTTTGAATCCATCAAAAAGTTTTCTCACTACCATGGTGTTCATCATATACATATGAATTTGTATTAAAAAAGTATCGTGGATACAATGAAATGCGAAATCCACATTAGAATTGGAGATCACTATGTGACACACACTCTAATTCAAATAACTAATTATGTGACACACACTCTAATCCACGTTAGCATGGATACCGTTTCGATTTTTTCCAAATAACTCCTCATTTATTATTTTATAGTATCTCGTTTCGAATGACTAATTATTGCAAGGAAAACACATGCATGGTAATACATACAGATTCGTTTGCAAATGAAAGAAGATTCGGTTGTATTCTCAAATATAGGCACACCAGGGTCGTGTCGTGGTGGTCGCGTGTGTCGGGCGGACGTGTAGCACCCAGCCACCCACCCCCCAAAAAAGGACGATGACAAAATAAGTTTGCACTTCCACGTTTCGGATTGAAATATCTGGCGGCCCCAATTCCAGCCCTGCAAAATCTCCCTTCCCCACCGTCCCCTTCCATGCCCAGATTGCTCAAACCCCTAAATCGCCGCCAACCCAAGAAAAGTTCGAATCGCCCCTCATCTCGTCTCTTTCCCCACCTCTGTGCCGGACGACGACGACGAAGACGAGGGTCGCGCTTCACCACTGCACCGGAGCTACCTCATCTACGCCCTCGTCGACTGCATTGGGTGGTCCACCAACAATGTTGGCCGCCGCAACCGACGTGCCTCACAGACACCGACTTCCATCACATCAAGTGCGCTTCACCGACGCCGTCTCCCAGCTCACCGGGGCTACTTCACCGAGCACATCGTCGCGCCTCCGCCCCCCCGAGGCCGCTGGGGCTTCACCAACGGTCTCGTCCATCGCATCATAGCGCTCCGCTGCCACTCAAGATCTGCATTCATGCGCGGCCAGCCAACGCCAGCGCATCACCCTCAACGGCTCTGAAGTGACCCGCACTCTAGCTAGGCGAGCATGCCCAAACGCCGACCCGAATTAGGTATCCACACATCACTCCCTTGTGCACTGTTCCAACGATGTTCGGATATCCTTTCACTGCTCTCTTAGCTTACACGCCTATCCAACTTTGACTTTAACTCTTATTTCTTCTGGAGATATCATCTAAAATGAGCAAATCCATTTTTAGCGAAGCATGATGGCGCTATGGGATCTGGTACACATCCTGCACACCCATATAACTTTGTAAGTATCTGTCCTCCGGTACAACAGCAAGGTCGATTCCTCTTATTTGATCAGCCATTCGCCGTGTCAAAAATGCAGAGGGGGATGCAAGGAACACAAGGCCTGCACATCGGAAGTTACCAGGGGCGAACATTTAACTTAAAAAATAAGAAGGCACTTGCACTCCGGAAATCAACATAACTTGAGAAATGTGAAGCTACATGCACTTGGAAAACCAGCTAATGATCCAAAGTAGTTCAGATTATAAACACTAAATGATGCAAGCACCAAAAAACAAAAAATGCAGCATGGTGTACAAGGACTAAAAACATGGTATGTGCCTGCTTGAATTATTCATTCTCTGGATGAAAATATCGAAGTGTAATTGCACCTATAACCAGTGCGCAAACTGCATATCAATATATCTATCCTGCACAAGTATGCCAATAGTTTCAAACAATAGATTAGAAAAGTATTTATGTTATGTTGTCATGATACGGAGACTTTCTGGCAGATGGCCTCGACGTTTCCTCAAGCGATGAAAATGCACTATAATTTGCTTGTCATCAATGCCTGCAAATCTCTATGTCTCTCTCAACATAGCAGATCATCATTAGACACTAAATCCTTCAATGGGAGCTTGCAAAATGCTTGCATTAGCTGCCTCATTAGACATTATGTGTTCATCACTAGGAGCATGTAAAATGTTTGCATCAAATCTTTCATTAGCAGTCTGTTCATTAGACACTTCAGGCTCAAGAACAACATGAGCTTGGATGTTTGCACCGGAAACTTGATTAGATACATCAGATTCAGTAAGTTCGGTATTGCTTGGGGGAGTTATAAAATAAGTAGAAATTGGTTTCATTTTCTCATAGATTCCCTACATACAAGCAATTTTACAACACCGTCAGGTTTAACTATTGGCCAGAAATTGAAGAGTTGAATTAGATATAATCAGGGATGTGATGTACCTGCTCGTTGCGCATGCTACTCTTGCAAGCTGCGACAGTCCGTTTGGGCAAGCTCGATGCCATGCCCGTGCTGCCGCTGCCTCCCACGCAGGCTACACCCAGGGTTGGATCTTCATCTTCTTGTCCTTTAGTTCGCTTGAAGCCCGGCGACCGCCCTCCAAAGAGGGCGCGAGGAAGTGCTGTGTCGGTCTATCCAGCGGCAGCTATGTTAGGAGCGAACCAGACTGGAGGCTGGAGCGGATGAATTGGGATTTTTCCTGCTGTCGATCGATATGGGAGGCGCTCGTTTGGGCCGCGAGCCTGCTATAGGGCCTGCCTTGCACTTATGTTATTGGCCTATCCAAATTGAAACATTTTTCTTCATTTTTTACATTGCATGCTCGTGCGTTGGGACGAACAAAACTAGCTTGGGCCAACCTGGACGACTCAAAGTAGGTGCACACTTTCAAGCCACCCGAGGCGGCCCCCCATACCAGCCCCTATGGTGGCGTCTCCCCTTTTGCGTGTATGATAGGGGTAGTGAAAAATATTCCAGTGGCGCTTTTGATTTACCCACAGAATGGTTGAATTGCTTGTTTCTATGAACTGAGTTTGCCAATAATGTGAAGGATGCCAGTCTTTTCATCCTATTGTAGATTGCTTAGATCTCGATATGCCAAAAGTAATCACTTGAAATATACAGTAAAAGCCAATGTGATGTGTGTGGCTACAACTAGTTTGACTACACGTCCTCATATAACATATCAAGGACGCACCATCTTACCAGATTAACCATTCGATTTACCAATGCAGTGTGGGAAGAAAGAAGTATTGGGACTGCGTATCCAAGCAATTGATGCCATGGACTCCTTCATACAACCTTGCAAGCGAAAAAGATGTTGAAGTGTGCCTGTACAAAGAACTAGCGTAAGTTCAGTTACCTGCTTCTCGCAATTTTAGTTAGCCACTCATTGCAAAATTGTTCAATCACGTTGCTTGGCTTAATTTAGTTTGCTACTGATTACATAATGCCACAGCCTGTTAATCCTATTATAGACTGCACCAATCTATGTGTTTGATGCTTACTGTTAAGAATTACCTGTTTGCCTGAACTTAAGTAGCTACTTGTTTGTTTAACTGCTTTGCTGCTGCAACAACGGGTTACAATGATGTTAATAACTACTTTTCAGCATCGAATTGAAACTGTTTAATTCCTTGTTTGTTTAACTGGTTTGCTGTTATAACTCCCAGTTGAGATGTTTTGCTAACTTTAACTTTTCTGAATCCAATCGGAACTTTAATGGCAAAACATGTTAGCCCAAGATCAAAGAGCGAGGTCCCCATGGACGTTGTATCAACCCACAGCAGTGGCACCGGCCCAATCGTGCATTATGAATTGCCAAATGCTGATGCTCTAGAGGCTAAACTAGTGGTAGAAAGAGATTATGCTTCTGCACTTAGAGATGAAGTTGACATGTTGACGAAGCAAACATCACAATCAGTAGCAGTACTCAAGACAACCATTAAATATTTGGTGGATTTCAAAACGAAGCAAGCTAAGACTGACCACATTGTTAAGGTCCTGAAGGAAAAAAGGAAATTAAATTCCCACTTGGTAAATCATAGGTGAAATGTTCTTTCCATCATTGAATAACCTTTGTGTTGTTTGTTCATGTAATTAATCAAACCATTTGTTTTAGAGATCATGTAATCATTGTTTTTTGTTTTTTGTTTTTTCTGGTTTGTAATTTTATTTGAGCACAAGTCTGTATTAATTGATAAGACTCAGAGACATTTCATTTTGATTGCTGTGCCAGACCTACAAATATGCCAATCGGGCTGAATGTGCATTCAACAATAATAGTAGTATAGATGGACCATAAGTGGCACGCATCAGAAAGGGCCAAGATGCTGTAGTAGCTTGGCTAATAAAAGGATGTTGTTGTAGCAAAGAAAAGTACAGCGGCCTGGCTTATGTATGTTAGTTGATATTATTGATCCATATACTCTATAAGTGTTTGTATGTCAGTTAGTTCTGTACATTCTTGGTTGATTCACTTGGTATTTGAAAATTGATACATCGCTTGTGTACATATCTAAATGGGAGTACACATTATGTTGCGTGTGACATTTGAGTGGGACATGAAGTGTTCCAAATATTCGAATTCACCTTAAATTGGATTCTAGCTTCTGAATTTGAGTATCGGCATTTGTAAACCATATTTATATATGACAGTGGAATACATCTTTGTCGTCCTTTTGAAGATATATAAAAACACATAGAATGATTTATAAAGATTCGTATAGGAATACAAAATGGATTCGAATTTAGTTGCGAGGGTAATGTGGATGTGCTACCTCTTGAGCACTGCATTGGATTCCCTTGAAGAGGAAAGGATGATGCAGCAAATTAGCGTAAGTATTTCCCTCGGTTTTTGAGAACCAAGGTATTAATCCAGTAGGAGGCTACGCGCGAGTCCCTCGTACCTGCACAAAACTAATAACTCCTCACAACCAACACGATAAAGGGTTGTCAATCCCTTCACGGTCACTTACGAGAGTGAGATCTGATAGAATAATATTTTTGGTATTTTTGTGATAAAGATGCAAAGTAAAATAAAAGCAAAGTAAAAAGCAAAGGAAATAACTAAGTATTGAAAGATTAATATGATGAAGATGGACCCGGGAGCCATAGGTTTCACTAGTGGCTTCTCTCAAGAGCATAAGTATTTTACGGTGGGTGAACGAATTACTGTTGAGCAATTGACAGAATTGAGCATAGTTATGAGAATATCTAGGTATGATCATGTATATAGGCATCACGTCCGAGACAAGTAGACCGACTCTTGCCTGCATCTACTACAATTACTCCACTCATCGACTGCTATCTCGCATGCATCTAGAGTATTAAGTTCATGAAAATAGAGTAACGCCTTAAGCAAGATGACATGATATAGAGGGATAAATTCATGCAATATGATAAAAAACCATCTTGTTATCCTCGATGGCAACAATACAATACGTGCCTTGCTGCCCCTACTATCACTGGGAAAGGTCACCGCAAGATTGAACCCAAAGCTAAGAACTTCTCCCATTGTAACAAAAATCAATCTAGTAGGCCAAACCAAACTGATAATTCGAAGAGACTTGCATAGATAACCAATCATACATAAAAGAATTCAGAGAAGATTCAAATATTGTTCATAGATAATCTGGATCATAAACCCACAATTCATCGGTCTCAACAAACACACCGCAAAAAGAAAATTAAATCGAATAGATCTCCACAAGAGAGGGGGAGAACATTGTATTGAGATCCAAAAGGAGAGGAGAAGCCATCTAGCTAATAACTATGGACCCGAAGGTCTGAGGTAAACTACTCACACTTCATCGGAGAGGCTATGGTGTTGATGTAGAAGCCCTCTGTGATGGATGCCCCCTCGGGCGGAGCTCCGAAACAGGCCCCAAGATGGGATCTCGTGGATACAAAAAGTTATGGCGGTGGAATTAGGGTTTTGGATCCATCTCTGATCGTTTGGGGGTACGTAGGTATATATAGGAGGAAGGAGTACGTCGGTGGAGCAACAGGGGGCCCACGAGGGTGGAGGGCGCACCTGGGGGGGGGGGGGGGTAGGCGCGCCCCCCCTACCTCGTGGCCTCCTCCTTTATTTCTTGACGTAGGGTCCAACTCTCCTGGATCATGTTCGGTGAGAAAATCACGTTCCCGAAGGTGTCATTCCGTTTGGACTCCGTTTGATATTCCTTTTCTTCGAAACCCTAAAATAGGCAAAAAAAACAGCAATTCTGGGCTGGGCCTCTGGTTAATAGGTTAGTCCCAAAAATAATATAAAAGTGGATAATAAAGCCCAATAATGTCCAAAACAGTTGATAATATAGCATGGAGCAATCAAAAATTATAGATACGTTGGAGACGTATCAAGCATCCCCAAGCTTAATTCCTACTCGTCCTCGAGTAGGTAAATGATAAAAACAGAATTTTTAATGTGGAGTACTACTTGGCATAATTTTAATGTAATTCTTCTTAATTGTGGTATGAATATTCAGATCTGAAAGATTCAAGATAAAAGTTCATATTGACATAAAATAATAATATATACTTCAAGCATACTAACTAAGCAATTATGTCTTCTCAAAATAACATGGCCAAAGAAAGTTCATCCCTACAAAATCATATAGTTTAGTCATGATCCATTTTCGTCACAAAAGAATGCTCTCATCATGCACAACCCCGATGACAAGCCAAGAAATTGTTTCATACTTTAGTAATCTCAAACCTATAAACTTTCACGCAATATATGAGCGCGAGCCATGGACATATCACTATGGGTGGAATAGAATATGATGATGGGGGTTATGTGGAGAAGACAAAAAAGGAGAAAGTCTCACATCAACGAGGCTAATCAATGGGCTATGGAGATGCCCATCGATTGATGTTAATGCAAGGAGTAGGGACATGCAACAGATGCACTAGAGCTATAAATGTATGAAAGCTCAACAAAAGAAACTAAGTGGGTGTGCATCCAACTTGCTTGTTCACGAAGACCTAGTGCACTTGAGAAGACCCATTATTGGAATATACAAGCCAAGTTCTATAATGAAAAATTCCCACTAGTATATGAAAGTGACAAAACAAAAGACTCTCTATCATGAAGATAATGGTGCTACTTTGAAGCACAAGTGTGGCAAAGGATAGTAGCATTGTCCCTTCTCTCCTTTTCTCTCTTTTTTGGGCCTTCTCTTCTTTTTTATGGCCTTTCTCTCCCTTTTTTTTAATTCCTCACTTGAGACAATGCTCTAGAAAATGATGATCATCACACTTCTATTTATTTACAACTCAATGATTACATCTCGATGCTAGAACAAAAGATGACTCTATATGAATGCCTCCGGCGGTGTACCGGGATATGCAATGAACCAAGAGTGACATGTACGAAAGAATTATGAATAGTGTCTTTGCCACAAATACTATGTCAAGTACATGATCACGCTAAGCAATATGACAATGATGAATGTGTCATGATAAACGGAATGGTGGAAAGTTGCATGGCAATATATCTCGGAATGGCTATGGAAATGCCATAATAGGTAGGTATGGTGGCTGTTTGCCGGGGTACTGATCCACGGGCACCTATGGGACCGGTGGACCGGGTCCCTTTCGGTTCGGCGGGGGCGGAGATCGTGCAAAGAGCAAATCGAGGAGATGCACGTGAGCGATTTACCCAGGTTCGGGCCGCACGGATGCGTAAAACCCTACTCCTGCTTTGTGGTTTGTATTGATTTCTTGCTCGGGAGCGCGGAGTGCTACAGAACACACCAGCAGCTAGCGAGACCGAGCGTGAGTGTCTTCGAACCCCCCTCTACGTTGCACACGGGGCTCCTTTTATATGCTCAAGGGGTCACCGACAGGTGGCAATGGAGGCAAGGGTAAAAGCGGGAAAGTGCCGTGGTAGGTACAGCTACCTGCTACAGTGTATCATACCTAACCCTGACGGCAGGGGACAAGGGCCTTAAATGCCCGTCTGCGTCGCCTAAACAATGCGAAAAGGGACCGCCAGGGACGCCACCGTTCGCCACGATGGCGATATTGTCAGCGCCTCTTGCCACCGCACGCTCCTGGCTGCACAGCCTTCTGCCACGTACGCCTGGAAGGGCCCCAGAGCGACACGTTGGTGGATGTGCTGGAGCGCGGGCACAGAGAGGTGGCTTGCCGCAGCAAGTGCCTTGCCGCGGTCGTTGTCTTGTCGCGTCCGGGAGCTTGTCGCTCACCGGGCCTTGCCGGGACGCGTGGTGCGCCGCGGCAAGTTTCTTGAAATGCCCTGGGTGGCCTTCCCGGCAAGCTCCTCTTGCCGGGGTCTTGGGATGCTTTTGTTAGCCTTCCCGGCAAGCTCCTCTTGCCGGGGTCTTGTCTTCTTGGCTTGGACACTTTGTTCTTGAATGGCTCCAAAGGAACCACGGAGGACCTTGGCGGTCACCCGGCAAGCCTTGCCGCGGGACGCTGCGACTGCCCATGCACAAGTTAGGGATACTAGGGTATCCCTACTCTAGTACACCGACACTGTTTTGAGGATGATATAAGGAGGTTTATGTGTGAAAGAGCGTGTCATATCACGAGGTTTGGATGCACCGGCGAAGTTTGCACCAACTCTCAATGTGAGAAAGGGCAATGCACGGTACCGAAGAGGCTAGCAATGATGGAAGGGTGAGAGTGAATATAATCCATGGACTCAACATTAGTCATAAAGAACTCACATACTTATTGCAAAAATCTACAAGTCATCAAAAACCAAGCACTACATGCATGCTCCTAGGGGGATAGATTGGTAGGGAAAGACCATCGCTCGTCCCCGACTGCCACTCATATGGAGGACAATCAAAGAACACCTCATGTTTCAAATTTGTTACATGCATGCTATGGGACTTGCAAACTTCAACACAAGCATTTCCCAAATTCACAACTACTCAACTAGCACGACTTTTATATTATTACCTCCATATCTCAAAACAATCATCAAGCGTCAAACTTCTCTTAGTATTCAAAACACTCATAAGAAAGTTTTTACTAATCTTGAATACCTAGCATATTTGGATTATTTAAGAAAAATACCATGCTATTTAAGACTCTCAAAATAATCTAAGTGAAGCATGAGAGATCAATAGTTTCTATAAAACAAATCCACCACCGTGCTCTAAAAGATATAAGTGAAGTACTAGAGCAAAACTATATAACTCAAAAGATATAAGTGAAGCACATAGAGTATTCTAAAAAATTCCAAATCTTGTATGGCTCTCTCAAAAGGTGTGTACAGAAAGGATGATTGTGGTAAACTAAAAATCAAAGACTCAAATCATACAATACACTACAAGCAAAACACATATCATGTGGTGAATAAAAATATAGCTCCAACTAAAGTTACCGATGGAAGTAGACGAAAGAGGGGATGCCTTCCGAGGCATCCCCAAGCTTTGGCTTTTAGCTGTCCTCAGATTATCTTTGGGGTGCCATGGGCATCCCCAAGCTTAGGCTCTTGCCACTCCTTTTTCCATAATCCATCAAATCTTTACCCAAAACTTGAAAACTTCACAACGCAAAACTTAAAGTAGAAAATCTCGTGAGCTCCATTAGCGAAAGAAAACAAAAGACCACATAAAGGTACTGTAATGAACTCATTATTTATTTATATTTGTGTTAAACCTACTGTATTCCAACTTCTCTATGGTTTATAAACTATTTTACTAGCCATAGATTCATCAAAATAAGCAACCAACACACGAAAAACAGAATCTGTCAAAAACAGAACAGTCTATAGTAATCTGTAGCTAGCGCAAGATCTGGAACCCCCAAAATTCTAAAATAAATTGCTGGACGTGACGAATTTATCTATTAATCATCTGCAAAAAGAATTAACTAAGTATAACTTTCAAAATAAAAATGGCAGCAGTTCTCGTGAGTGCTAAAGTTTCTGTTTTTTACAGCAAGATATCAAGACTTTCCCCAAGTCTTCCCAACGGTTCTACATGGCACAAACACTAATTGAACACAAAAAACACAACCAAAAAAGAGGCTAGGTAAATTATTTATTACTAAACAGGAGCAAAAAAGCAAGGAATAAAAATAAAATTGGGTTGCCTCCCAACAAGCGCTATCGTTTAACGCCCATAGCTAGGCATAAAAAGCAAGGATAGATGTAGGTATTGCCATCTTTGGTAGGCAATCCATAAGTGGCTCTCGTAATAGATTCATAAGGTAATTTAATTTTCTTTCTAGGAAAGTGTTCAATGTCTTTCCTTAACGGAAATTGGAATCTAATATTTCCTTCCTTCATATCAATAATTGCACCAATCATTCTAAGGAAAGGTCTACCAAGGATAATAGGACATGAAGGATTGCAATCTATGTCAAGAACAATAAAATCTACGGGCACATAATTCCTATTTGCGAAAATAAGGACATCATTGATTCTTCCCATTGGTTTCTTAATAGTGGAATCCACAAGGTGCAAGTTTAAAGAGCAATCATCAAAATCACGGAAACCTAACAAATCACACAAATTCTTTGGAATCGTGGAAACACTAGAACTCAAATCACATAAAGCATAGAACTCATGATCTTTAATATTAATTTTAATAGATGGTTCCCACTCATCATAAAGTTTTCTATGGATAGAAACTTCCAACTCAAGTTTTTCTTCATAAGATTGCATGAAGGCATCAACGATATGTTTAGTAAACACTTTATTTTGACTATAAGCATGAGGAGAATTTAGCACGGATTGCAACAAGGAAATACAATCAATCAAAGAGCAATTTTCATAATTAAATTCCTTGAAATCCAAAATAGTGGGTTTAGCAACATCTAGGGTTTTAATTTCTTCAATTCCACTTTCATCAAATTTAGCATCAAGATCTAAAAACTCCGAATTTTTGGAATGCCTTCTAGGTAAAGGTGGATCATATTCAGTCCCATCATTATCAAGATTCATATTGCAAAACAAAGATTTAATAGGGGACACATCAATAACTTTTAGATCTTCATCTTTATTTTCATAGGAACTAGAAGAACACGCTCTTATAAAGGCATCTTTCTTAGCATGCATCCTAGCGGTTCTTTCTTTGTACTCATCAATGGAAATTCTCATGGCTTTGAGAGACTCATTGATATCATGTTAGGAGGAATAGATCTAAGATTTAAAGAATCAACATCAAGAGAAATTCTATCAACGTTCCTAGCCAAATCATCAACTTTAAGAAATTTCTCTTCATGCAAAGCATTGAAATTCTTTTGTGAAGTAATAAATTCTTTAATATTAGATTCAAAATCAGAGGGCATCTTATTATAATTTCCATAAGAATTGTTGTAGGAATTACCATAATTATTAGAGGGATTACTAGGATAAGGCCTAGGATTAAAATTTCCTCTATACGCGTTGTTACTAAAATTGTTCCTACCAACAAAATTCACATGCATAGATTCATTATTATTCTCAATCAAAGTAGACAAGGGCATATCATTAGGAGCAGAAGAAACACTCTTACTAGCAAATAATTTCATAAGTTCATCCATCTTTCCACTCAAAACATTAATTTCTTCTACCGCATGCACCTTTTTATTAGTAGATCTTTTAGTATGCCATTGAGAATAATTAACCATAATATTATCTAGGAGTTTAGTAGCTTCTCGTAAAGTGATTTAAATAAAAGTGCCTCCCGCGGCCGAATCTAAAAGATTTCCAGAAACAAAATTCAATCTGGCATAAATTTTTTGTATAATCATCCACAAATTCAAACCATGAGTAGGGAAATTACGTATCATTAATTTCATCCTCTCCCAAGCTTGTGCAACATGTTCATGATCAAGTTGCTTAAAATTCATAATATTGTTTCTAAGGGAGATGATCTTAGCGGGAGGAAAATACTTACAGATAAAAGCATGTTTGCACTTGTTCCAAGAATCAATACTATTTTTAGGCAAAGACGAAAACCAAGCTTTAGCACGATCTCTAAGAGAAAAAGGAAATAGCTTCAACTTAACAATATCATTATCCATGTCTTTCTTCTTTAGCACGGATCTTTCATGACAAGATTCAGCAAAGCGGCATTAGTTTCACAAGATTCAGCATCGGTAAGAGGAGCAATCACTAGTAGAAAAAGGGTCAAACGTGAAGCACATTAGTGCCGGTTTGATTTTGGCCCGGTACTAATGGTACCATTAGTGCCGGTTCGAACGGATTTGCATTAATGTCGGTTCGTGTTGAACCTTTAGTACCGGTTCGTGCCACGAACCGGTACTAAAGGGGTGGTGACAGACTGGCGTCAGGCCGGGGCCCCACGATCAACTTTAGTACCAGTTCATGGCATGAACCGGTACTAAAGGTTACCTTTAGTATCGGTTCGTGCCATGAACCGGTACTAAAGGGGTCTGACCTATAGTACCGGTTTGTGACACAAACCGTCACTATAGGGCAATTTTCAAACTCTACCCCCCCCCCCCCCGTGTGTCCCCATTTCAGTTCTGAAAAAATCAAAAGAAAATGATAAAAACTTCAAAAAATAAAATCCTTCGAGAGGTAGTTATATTACTACATCTACTAGTTACGAAAATTTGAAAAACTACAATTTGGACATGTTTTGCAAAAGTGTAGGGAAAATGTAAAATGGCTATAACTTTTGCATATGATGTCGGAAAAAAATGTATAATATATCAAAAAACTCAGCACGAAAATCCGCATCCGATGGAGACGGCCTACGGCCTGTTTGGAATTTTTTAGAATCCTCAAATTCCAAAAGGAAAAAAAGATATGGTCAAATTTCAGTTTTTTTAAAAAAAATTGGTTAAATCTGGTCAAACTACTTATTCAAGAAGTATTAATGTTACTACATAATTATTCAAGAATATTAGTGTTACTAAATAATTATTTCAATTTTTTGAATTTTGGTCAAATCTGGTCAAACTGTGGTCAAACTATAGTCAAACTTATTCAAGAAATATTAGCGTTACTAAATAATTACTGTTTTTTAGAATTGAGAGGGATGGGTGACCGGTCGGGAAGTTAGATGATTTGGAATGAGTGATCCACACTTGAGAAGTTAAGAGAGGTGATTAGAGACTAAATCATCAAATAATTCAGAAAAATTAAAAATCAAAAAAAATCAAAAAAAATTCCAAAAATTTCAAGAAAAATTTCAAAAAAAACCCTTTAGTACCGGTTGGTAACACCAACCGGTACTAAAGGTCCCCCATACCAGGGCACGAGCTCACGCCACGTGGTGGCACTTTAGCGCCGGTTCGTGCCGAACCGGTACTAAAGGGGGGGCGCCTTTAGTGCCCACCCTTTAGTGCCGGTTATGGAACCGGCACTAAAGGCACTTATGAACTGGCGCTAAAGCTTGGTTTTCTACTAGTGAATCGGAGTGCTAATAAAATCGTTGTTGTTGGTATTGGTAAAGTCACACAATTTAGTGTTATCTTGAGCCATTGTGACAATCAAGCAATCCAACACACAAGCAAACAAAAAGCAAGCGGGCAAAAAGAGGCAAATAGAGAAAGAGATGCAGGATAGAGAGAGAGGGCGGATAAAACGACAAGGGTGATGTGGGGGAGAGGAAAACAAGAGGCAAATGGCAAATAATGTAATGCGGGAGATAAGGGTTGTGATGGGTACTTGGTATGTTGACTTTTGTGTAGACTCCTCGGCAACGGTGCCAGAAATCCTTCTTGCTACCTCTTGAGCACTGTGTTGGATTTCCTTGAAGAGGAAAGGATGATGCAGCAAAGTAGTGTAAGTATTCCCCTCAGTTTTTGAGAACCAAGGTATCAATGCAGTAGGAGGGATGGGTGACCGGTCGGGAAGTTAGATGATTTGGAATGAGTGATCCACACTTGAGAAGTTAAGAGAGGTGATTAGAGACTAAATCATCAAATAATTCAGAAAAATTAAAAATCAAAAAAAATTCCAAAAATTTCAAGAAAAATTTCAAAAAAAACCCTTTAGTACCGGTTGGTAACACCAACCGGTACTAAAGGTCCCCCATACCAGGGCACGAGCTCACGCCACGTGGTGGCACTTTAGCGCCGGTTCGTGCCGAACCGGTACTAAAGGGGGGGCGCCTTTAGTGCCCACCCTTTAGTGCCGGTTATGGAACCGGCACTAAAGGCACTTACGAACCGGTGCTAAAGCTCGGTTTTCTACTAGTGAATCGGAGTGCTAATAAAATCGTTGTTGTTGGTAGTGGTAAAGTCACACAATTTAGTGTTATCTTGAGCCATTGTGACAATCAAGCAATCCAACACACAAGCAAACAAAAAGCAAGCGGGCAAAAAGAGGCAAATAGAGAAAGAGATGCAGGATAGAGAGAGAGGGCGGATAAAACGACAAGGGTGATGTGGGGGAGAGGAAAACAAGAGGCAAATGGCAAATAATGTAATGCGGGAGATAAGGGTTGTGATGGGTACTTGGTATGTTGACTTTTGTGTAGACTCCTCGGCAACGGTGCCAGAAATCCTTCTTGCTACCTCTTGAGCACTGCGTTGGATTTCCTTGAAGAGGAAAGGATGATGCAGCAAAGTAGTGTATGTATTCCCCTCAGTTTTTGAGAACCAAGGTATCAATGCAGTAGGAGGCTACATGCGAGTCCCTCATACCTCCACAAAACAAATAACTTGTCGCAACCAACGCGATAAGGGGTTGTCAATCCCTTCACGGTCACTAACGAGAGTGAGATTTGATAGATATGATATAATAATATTTTTGGTATTTTTGTGATAAAGATGCAAAGTAAAATAAAAGCAAAGTAAAATGCAAAGGAAATAACTAAGTATTGAAAGATTAATATGATGAAGATAGACCCGGGGGCCATAGGTTTCACTAGTGGCTTCTCTCAAGAGCATAAGTATTTTACGGTGGGTGAACGAATTACGGTTGAGCAATTGTAGAATTGAGCATAGTTATGAGAATATCTAGGTATGATCATGTATATAGGCATCACGTCCAAGACAAGTAGACCGACTCCTCCCTGCATCTACTACTATTACTCCACTCATCGACCGCTATCTAGCATGCATCTAGAGTATTAAGTTCATGAAAACAGAGTAACGCCTTAAGCAAGATGACATGATGTAGAGGGATAAATTCATGCAATATGATAAAAAAACATCTTGTTATTCTCGATGGCAACAATACAATACGTGCCTTGCTACCCCTACTGTCACTGGGAAAGGACACCGCAAGATTGAACCCAAAGCTAAGCACTTCTTCCATTGCAAGAAAGATCAATCTAGTAGGGCAAACCAAACTGATAATTCGAAAAGACTTGCAAAGGTAACCAATCATACATAAAAGAATTCAGAGAAGATTCAAATATTGTTCATAGATAATCTTGATCATAAACCCACAATTCATCGCTCTCAACAAACACACCGCAAAAAAGAAGATTACAATGAATAGATCTCCACAAGAGAGGGGGAGAACATTGTATTGAGATCCAAAAAGAGAGAAGAAGCCATCTAGCTAATAACTATGGACCCAAAGGTCTGAGGTAAACTACTCACACTTCATCAGAGAGGCTATGGTGTTGATGTAGAAGCCCTCCGTGATGGATGCCCCCTCCTGCGGAGCTCCGGAACAGGCCCCAAGATGGGGTCTCGTGGATACAGAAAGTTACGGCGGTGGAATTAGGGTTTTGGCTCCATCTTTAATCGTTTGGGGGTACGTAGCTATATATAGGAGGAAGGAGTACGTCGATGGAGCAACAGGGGGCCCACGAGGGTGGAGGGCGCGCCTGGGGGGTAGGCGCGCCCCCTAACTCGTGGCCTCCTCCTTTATTTCTTGACGTAGGGTCCAAGTCTCCTGGATCATGTTCGGTGAGGAAATCACGTTCCCGAAGGTTTCATTCCGTTTGGACTCCGTTTGATATTCCTTTTCTTCGAAACCCTAAAATAGGCAAAAAAACAGCAATTCTGGGCTAGAACTCCGGTTAATAGGTTAGTCCCAAAAATAATGTAAAAGTGGATAATAAAGCCCAATAATGTCCAAAACAGTTGATGACGTATGTTGGTGACGTATCAGGATGCTTATTGTCCCAAAATTCGAAAGAAGCGGCAAAATGTCCACTCCCATGTTGGCTGCCCGAAGCCAAGTGTTTGGGAGATGGAAATTATTGTCTACCCATTACACGGACAATCCATCGGCTCGATTTCCACTGCTCTAAATAGGGGTAGGATGGTAACTTCAATAAGACGTGACACGACCGCCTCTGAGCCCATTCCGACACGGTGGACGCCAAACATGGGCGGCAAAACACATTTGATTCAAGCTCGTCCGAAAGAGCTCTGTTTCTCCCTCCATTTCCCCATTCATACACGGTGGGCGGCAAAACAAACTCGACTCGGCCGAAATTCATGTAGGCAAATATTTTCAATAGGGGCAGGTTTGTAACTTCACTCAGACGTGACACAACCGCCCTACCTATCAGCCCCGTCCATACACCGTTGGCGCCAACCACCCTCTCCTCACCCGAAATCGCTCTGGGCAAATACTGGCGAGATGCGAGATTACCGTTGCATCCCCAACCGATGAGACGTCCAAATTTTAAACGGGGCCTAAGTTCGTAACTTTCCCATATTTCAGACAGACGAATCCCAAAAATATGGTTCCCCGTACCTTTCCCTCCATTTTCCCTTTCATACACCGTCTGCGCTAGAACACCATCCCCACACCAGCCTCCGTCCGCCACCCCATCCATCGCCGCCGTCCTCCACCACAACCATCGCCCCTGTCCTCCTCCACATCCATCGCCACCGTCCTTCACCATGCCGGAGCGCCTACCAAGACCACGCCGTCCACGGCTAGAGATGGACGTTTCTCATCCACGGTGACGGACCAAGAGCCTTGCATCACGTCCTCTCTCTTCATCGGCGCCGTCGTCCTCTTTGCCGGGGCCGCTCACACGACCTTCGCTTCCACCGCAACAGGACTTATCCCCCGATGCACTCGTCTACCGTTGCAGATCTGCTTCAACACCACCGACAGCCATCGCACCCCCGATGCCTACACGGCGCCGCAAGAGAGGTGGTACTTCATATCTCCTCAACTTTTTGATATCAACCAGAAAATAAATCTTAACTTGGTTACTCTACTTTCTTTTCAGCTCTTAGAATTTAGTTCTTAGTTCGAAGCAAATAATGGCTGCTAAATATCATTTCTCCGGTTTCCCCCTTTTATGATCACTATACGATCAGAATACGTGCTTCGTGTCATAATAGCACTGCTCGACCCATCAAGCTAAACAAGCTTAGTTGTTCAAATACGAATCTAATATTATTAAAAAAGATTCGTTTAATTGGTCAGCTAAATGTTCCTAAATTAGTTTCAAAAATGCATGTTCGCCACTCGGGTGTGTATCTCTACAGGGTGCCCACGGTGGGCCGGCCCAAACTGGGATTTTGGGTCGTCCCAGGCCCCGATTCCCCTCTGTTCTGCCGCGCGCTTCCGATCTCTACTCGCCCCCAGCCGCCTGCTTGGCCGGCGACTTTCCATCCCCGGACGGCATGACTCTAGGAGGAGACGCCAGACTAACAGGAGTTCAGGAGCCACTCGCCCAACAGCGTCACCGCTGCCTGGGCGCGCCGCCGTGCCTACCTTCCCAGTCCGTTTAGGGCTCATGCGTGCAGTACCCACTAAGACAACTCGATTTATCATGAGATAAGTCCTCAACACTCAGCAGCCACTCCTCATCACCCATTTTCTAATTGATTCATTACTCATTATGCAGGACTGTCATTAGGGTTTGTTGTGTGCTCAGTGCTACCTACACTTAATGTTTTAGATGTATTTTGGTAATCTTTAGTACCTGTAAAGTTCATAAGGTTTTCAAAATTTCGGCCCTAGGAACAGACACTAGTCATTTTGGATTGTTGGTCGTAGTGACATTGACCCAGATTACTACTGCAAGCCAGGTTTGTTGAAAATTTTACTTGTCTTTCTTACTCATTCGATATTATATCCAAGTATTCACGTCGATTAGTTGCAAACAATAATTGCTAGCCAAACTTCTTGATTCAGATTTTGGATGGTCTCTTACTGCAGTTATAATTCTGCATACTTGTCCTTGTGAGCTCACAAGTAAATGATTGATTCACTACATCTATGCTTGCCTTGTCATATTTGTTGTCAATATTCTTTTAGGGTGGACCACCCTGTTTGTAAATACTGCAACCGTAGACATGAGTGAATAGTATTTCCCTATGTGATCTTTTCTATCATGTGTGGGCAAAGAACACTGCATTGTATAGAAAGAAAGTGTCATTTCCGGCCTTTACATAGGCTTCGATCTTTTACATGGAATCCAATCTGGCTACTTGCTTTGTGTCGCACTACCAACACTCCACCCTTGAAGCTAAACATTATGCCACTCATAATTCCTTAGTTTATTTGTTCAAATACGAATTTCATATAATTCTAATGTTCCTACTTCAGTTTTGAAATGTGTGTCTGCCTGTTATAGAGACATAAGGGGTTTGTATTTCTGTGTGTGGTCTGGTCAGCACGGTTGGGGGTTGAATTTTGCACATGCAGGGGTTTATAGGGAGACACTCTTCGAGTTGAATCCGCAATGCATTCCAGAGATAATCTGACTACTTTTTATGTTTTCATGAATCTCAGATTCTGAACATCATCATAATGATTATGAGCTTGCGCGCATGAAAAGAATAAAGCAGAACAATGCCATGGCTGTCAAACTTGGCATTAAGGGACTGAAATCAAGTCTGGATGCAATGCAATGCAAACGCTCTCCACCTACAGATTCATGCTCAGAATATGATCCTAACAGTGATTCTGAGCTAGAGGGAGATTTAAGTCAATGTAGCTCCCTAGTGGAGGAGTCAGAGGAAGATGCCCTATCTTATTCACCCATCAAGGTGCTTGCTCTAACTTTCCAAGGTTATGTTTGTCGCACATATCTTGCAAATGATGCTTTGCATTGCTTCTATTTTGTTGAACTGCCATTAGCTTAGTTTACACATCGTGTATGTGAATACGGCCTGCCTATCCATTTTCAGTACATATTCCATCTATCATCATACCATATTTATCCATTCAAATGTTGTTCTTGTGTATCAGACGTTCAAAAGGAAGAGGGCGATTGCTGATCGTGGAGGAGCACAAGCAAAGTATTTGGAAAAGGTAGTGGAACCTGATAAATCAAATAGCCCATTAGGTGTAGTTGCAATATCACCTGACCCACAAAACACGCCAACTCTAGCAGACTCTAGCCCTACTACACTGGTCATTTCTGATGCCCCAACTCAGCAGACCCCAACTATAGCAAACATTATGATTATGCCAGTTCACATAGCACCAGCTCTACGATGCAAAACCCCCATTCCAGCAAAGAGTACACCAAATCCAGTTGCCAAATCCCTTTTCGAACCAGAGAGAGTCCCAATTGCAGCAAATAGGACCCCTATTCCATTTCTTCCCAATTTAGAAGACAAAGCTTATATTGTTGTCAGGAACTTTGTGCGCATATTTCCTTCATGGAAATATTATACCGCAGACACAGAACAATTTCCAGTGTTCCTCCGCAACTTACGCGTAAGTAATGTACTAATGTTATTCATGGTCATTACTGCATATGTTTTTGCTGACAGAAGACACAAGATTTCATTCTTTTAAATAGGCAAGGACCAAACTGGATTGTGAAGACGAGCAAGGGTTGGTTGCGCTTTTCAAGCACTCGTTGATGAAGTATCGTTCCTACCTGAGGCAAGCGCACTTCGATGGCAAGTCTCTAAACGAAATTTTTGTAAACTCTCCGGTGCTACATTTATCTGACGGTGATTGGAATAATCTTGTTACACATTGGTCTCGGCTGCAGCGTAAGGTACTATCTATGATATCACAACCCAATTTGAACTACATTTCTGCATTTGCCTTAACGTCTTACTTGTACGAAAAATGTTAGCAGAAGAACATTCATTCTCAAGGGACCACAGAATCTTGCAACTATACTTCACACTGCATTGCTCTTGTGAGTACCTCTTACTCTGTATGACCATACTTACTTTCATAGCTGTTTGATTATGTAGCATCACAACACATGTTAGCCTCGTTATCGTCCATTTGGTGGACATTATAAGATCTGTATGGACTCTTACATAAATTT
This sequence comes from Triticum urartu, assembly GCF_056163025.1. Classification (NCBI taxonomy): domain Eukaryota; kingdom Viridiplantae; phylum Streptophyta; class Magnoliopsida; order Poales; family Poaceae; genus Triticum; species Triticum urartu. The sequence goes on along the minus strand of NC_141876.1, from coordinate 585,649,143 downwards.
AGAATCAACCCAATGCTTTTGAAGAGGTTTAGCTCTGCAGTCCTCTTGTAAGGACTGAACGTCGTCTATCACTGTACTTACATTAATAGCTACTCCCTCCATCCCATAATATAAGAATGTTTTGTACAGTACACCAGTGTTCAAAACACTCTTGTATTATGGGAAGAGGGATTGGTTCATTATGTAGCATTCTGCATCTTATCTCCCTCGCCCACCATTTACTAAAAAAGATCAGATCTATATTTAATCTTACCAAAAAGTAGAACACACAGAAAATGCCAGTGCAGAAGTGTAGCCCATTGCTCTTGTCAGTACATTTTGTTCTGTAATGCTTGTACTTCCAGGGATTGGTAGTTGATTATGTAGCATCAATCTGCATCTTATCTTCATTATCCTCTATCCCTTCTAGTATTATCATATCTATAATTACTCTCTACAAAATGTAGAGTACAGGCAATGCTTATGAAGAAGATTTTGTGCTGAAATTCTTGAGTTATCCTTCCCATGACATGGAGAAGGGCATTATAAAGCCGATGTTAACTGTTAATGTAAGTCAGTCCTTCTAAAGCCTTTATCCTCAACTATTGTTTAATTTGCTCATACTCCCTATCGTTTACTGCTGTTTAGTTTGCTGTTTCTACCAAAATGCATGTTCGCAAGAACCGTAAGTTCTAATTTTTACTTGTAAAGCCAAATTCCTTATTCATACCATGCACATTACTCAATACTCCCTATATGTATGCTTGTTTTGTGGATCTATAATCCAGTGTGTGGTGAAGCATCCCACGTTTGAACCTTGTCATCTCCTATTTTATCTTACTGATGTGGCTGATGATATGAACAACATGCCATGCATATTAACCAAAATAGATACAATGATTTTCTTTGCCCTTCATCTATGCTTGTTATATTGACATGGTAATCCAGTAGTGTGGTGAAGCTCCCCGCATTATGAACAATGCCAAATTATGCTATAGATATTTTGAACTTACTCTTTATTTTCTAATTTGAAATTGGATGGAATTGACAGCACATTTATTATCTTTGTTTATACACGTGCAAAACCTGTCATCTCTCTGCTTTGTTTCAGGGTGATATGCCTGATGGCATGCACAAGTCTGCTGAAGGCTGTGCAACAAACCCAACATATATTGCAGCAAAGAAGGCAAAACATCTTGAAGATAGCGAGACAACCCCAAAGTCTTATCTTCATGCTGTGTTTAAGTTACTTGAGACTAGTAGTCAGACAAGCTCACGTAATTCGGTGTCTGAATCATTTCGACTTCTTCAGTCCCAAGTTCTAGCAAAAAGGCATTCTGCAGCTCAACTTCGACTTGAAGTCCTATCTATAAAAAAGATTGCGAAGAACACCAATGAGAACCTCATCGCTAAACAGCTACACCTGGAAGCTATGACCGACATGCTAGGCCGGTCTCACAGCCTTGCTCAGCAGCTTGCGCAGTAGTTCCCACGCAAGGCTAACCTTTCTTGAACTTTCTTGGAAGTGGTCTCGGTTTAGTATTATTTTGTTACGCTGCAATGGTGCCCAATTTTTGTAATCTGCTTCTTCGTTGCGCTTTATGATCACTGGTGGCGAACTTCGATGCCCAGTGGATGTAATATACCATAAATCCTTTATTGTATAGTGTAGGTTTATTCTTGGTTACTATGCCGTAATTTCTTTATTGTATAGAGTAGGTTTGTTCTTAATTCCTACTAGTTACTGCCATCATTCGCTATCTGAAAAAAAATCAGATGTAGTCGCCAGGGCCGAAACATTCACCTCTAATGGGCCTGGTGTTTAGCGGGCCACAATTAGGCTGGCCTGCATCTTTCTTGGGCCCGAATGATTGGGGCCTTCACACTTTGCGAGAGGCCCACAACTTACACCGGCATATATTTTAGTTGGGCCTTTTGTGGACCCAGCGCTTAGTTTGGCCTAGGTAGCGTTGGGCCATTAACAGGCTGAATATTGTACTGGGCTGTTACGGCCCAGATGAAACCATGGGCCTTTAGCAGGCCGAAATGCATATTAGGCCTCAATTTTCACTAGTCGTCGACGGGCCTTCAGCGGGCTGAAATGTAGACCGAGCCTTTTTGGGCCCAGTTATATCACGGGAAGTTACCAGGCCGAAACATATCTCAGGCCTTAGTTGGCCCACTGATATTAATGGCCTTTAAGAGGCCGAAAGCTTAGTACAGACATCAAGGGGCCGAATTACGCGACAGGCCTTTAACAACCCCAAAGTCACGTTAGGCTTAACTGTTGCTACCTTTATCACGGGCCGTTAGTGGGCCCGATGTCCCGTCGGACCATATATGGCACATGGGCAGCACGGGCCGTTCCCAAGCCGAAAGTCACACCGGGCTGAAATGGGCCCATGTCTACATCGGGCCTCTAACAGGCCGAAAGTCACTGGGATGTAATTGGGCCCAAATATTCGGCGAACAATTAGTGGGCTAGATCTGGCTTCGGGCCGTAAATGGGCCTAAATATTCGGCGAACAATTAACGGGCCAGATCTGGCTTCGGACCATAAATGGGCCTTTATTAAGCAGATCGTTATTGGGCTGGCCCACTAGTACTTGAGTAAGTACTATGGGCCTTTGACTGGGCCGGCCTTTTTAACCTATATGGGCCACTATTGGGTTGTGTCACATGTCGACGTATCATAGACACTTTGGGTCAAATGAGTGGATGACATTTGTCCCAACGGTGAGCCGACACGTGTTTCCTCCGGCCAATGATGATTTTACACGTGGAAAATCCCCATTGGTCGGGGCTGTTAACGGGTTATCGGATCCAAAACCGGACCCGATAGTTTAACGGCATTCCGTTACGGTGGATGCCACGTGTCGATCACCCTTGACGAAAGCACTTCTGTGACGCGCGATATATCGTCATGGAAGTGGACACTTCCATGATGATAATTTTGGTAATGTCACGGAACACTTCTACGACAGCACAGGTATGACTATCTTGATTCTATCATAAATTTTTCATGGATGTACATGCATGACAGAAAATGTGACCTACTGTGACAAACACATATCATCACGGAAGTGTATTTTTTTCTAGTGTATCTAGGAGACAAAATCAAGGACGGGGAAGAGGAGAAATGTTCGCGAGCTCAAAGTGAAGCTACCGGTGTAGTTGGTGAGGCCGGGGAGGCTCTATAGACAACGAGTTGAGCGGCGGCGGTGCTCGATGCAGTAGACAGAGACGATGATGGTTGGGTTGATTTCAGCCCTCCTAGATCAAACCCATCAGCGGTGAGGCAGAGGGCGTCCTCGCGAAGCTCTTGGACACGGTGATTGGATAGGGGCTAGCCGGTGGCTACGCGCACGTGGAATGACGGCGAGTGGCAGCTCTCGGGGACAGTTGGGATCAAGAGAAGGGGAAAGGGAAATGTGCGACTAGGAGTTGGGGAAGCACTAGGGAGATATGTGGCGTTCATAGCTAGTCTTGAGCGTCGGTGGAAGCAGGAGGGAGGCGTCGCGCGTGCGCGTGCGCGCTCACGGCCTCCACACACGCTCGTGCTAGGACGCACGAGGTTGAAGGAGAAGATTGGCCATGCTGGTAGGCTAGGCTGCCTACATGGGCCGGCTACAGGTAAGGCTCTCTCTGCCTTTTTCTCTATTTTCTTTACCGAGGCGTAAAATGTCCAGAAAACGTCCATTTGACAGTCAAACCCCTTTGACCGGACAAAAACGTCATGGAGCGGTATTTCCATAAGGGCACCAGACTGAAGAGGGGCATAGTTGAACAATGTTTTCTTATGGTTAAAGATGAGCTCAGGACAAAGTTAGGGGGGAACTAGAATTGGCCCATCAATCTACTACTTTTTCATGTTCATCTATCTTTATCCCCCTCCCTTGTATCTTGCTTCTTGTTCTTCATTTGTTCTTCGAGTTGGAAGACAACAATCTACCAGGCCTTAGGGGCGATCAGGTCGACCTAGGGCAGCCCCTAGCCAGCGCGCGCCCTAATGGGGTCCCTCCCGGCTGTGTGGGGTTTCGGGTCCTCAAAAGTGCCGCCGGATTGCTTGCGTACTGCGCTTCCATACGGATATCCTTCGACGTGAGCTACGGTGCATCACCCTCGGCGTTGGAGGTACACGGTGACGTGTTCGCGTGAGAACAGTATCCAAGAGGGCAACAAACTCAAAGAGGAGAAGACATGTGAGGATAAGAAATGGCAAGTGTTGGAGCTAGAACAACTCAAATGTCAATTGGCTACTACCGAGCAAGAGATAAAACAAGCCTGTGAGTTTCTGTCAGGTAAGTGACTTTATGTTTAACTTTTAACTTCGGATTTGTTGACATGTGCCCTAACTTTCATGCACCCTATTCCTGCTATTTAGCGACTCTCGTGCATCTATCAGTTGGAGTTGAAGGGGTTTCCTTAAAGGACGGCTTGAGGTGGCTGGGAGAGCTACACCAACTCACGGGATCGTCCATGGAGGGCATACTTTATGGCCTAAGGAAAAACTACCCAAGGACCAGCTCACCCTTGCCCAACATCTCTGAGAATCTCACAAGTGGATTGTCGTGTGGAAGACCTCAGCATGGTGAGAAAGTGCTCAGCAGGCACGGGCCATGCTTCAAACAAATTTCCCAACTTTGAAAATCGTGAGATTGCTAATGGTCCCAAAGGACCCGACAGGGAGGAAACACTGTTGGGCATCACTTTTGAATGGGCCAAGCCTTTTTCTAGGTTGACGAGATGGATTGCCGTTTAGATAAAATGTATTGCGAGTTTATAAAAACCTCCTTTGTAGTCCAACTTTCAATGTTAAGGTGGTCATGGCATGACATATGCAAATAATTTATTGAATGATGCAAAGGGAGCGTGTCAATATCATCACAAGTTATGCAAATGCCATTAACCATGAGTTTATCATTTATCCCACATTCATAAATGAAAATGAATTTTATGGCATAGGCATGGTGTTGTAAATATGCCCTAGAGGCAATAAGAAAGTTTTTATTATTCCATTTCCATGTTGAGGATTAATTGTTTTTCCTATGCTAGAGTTGCGTTAGTCCTGAAGATGATTCAAAGGAAAACCTAACAATTACATGTGTGGTAAGATAAACACCAAACAGATAGAGGACTAACTCATGTATTGTTGATGGTTCTGTTTTCCTGGCCATGGGCACTGTCATTACCTCGTCCTTCACCTTATTCCACTCGCCAATTAAAGCAGGAAATAATCTTCTTCTAAATGAGAAGACATGATTAAGGGAATATGTTTATCAAGAATCAAGTGTTGATTCACAAATATTTCAAAGAACATAGGAAAATTATCACACAAGGGAATGTTACCAATGATAACATATATCCTTAATCTAGCAATATTTCCTTTATTAATTAGCACTCCTCTACCAGCCAAATATAACTCTCCACTTTCATAATGATTTCAGCCGGGGGAATCACTCATTCTCACCTTATATATGTCATAGTTGCATTTGTAGTATATTTGGCCTTAACCACATCATGTCAAATACCACTTCTCTGATCTAACTTCCACCACAATTTAACCAAAAGACTAGATTATGTTTCCTCAAGTCTTTAACCCTCAGCCCCCCTTTACATTTAGTATGGAAAATCGTGCTCCATTTCACCATATAGTAGCCTCTTATTTTATAATTTCCATGCCAAAAGAATCTTCTTTTGGCATTATCCTATCTCTCAATAATCATTTTGTTCAATGGGAACCATAGACATATAATAAGATGGGATGTGAGATAAAAAGGGCATTAAGCTTGATTGTAAGCCCCCCATGGACAACATGTTTTCAGCCAGGCCTCATATTTTTCAATAATTTTGACTTCCAGAAAGTTCCACTCAGATCCCTTAAGGTCACCATAGGTAACAAGAATGCCCAGCAGTTTGATAGGGAAGCATCCAATTTGACAATTAAACATCTCAACATACCGATGAATAGTGGATCAGTTCCACAAACAACTAACACCTCAACTTAGAGGAAATTGATTTTTCAAACCCGGCATAACCTCAGAAAGGTAAAGCAGCAATTTATGATTTAAGTCATATTCAGGATTTTCCTCGAAACACGGAATAGTATCATAACCATATTGTAAAATAGATGCACCATTAGGAATCAAATCTCTAACAGGCCCTTTCATATTCCATTTTATTGAGCTTGAGTAACTTTTTTTAGTTAAACAGTCAACACCAATGTTCAAAAAGGAAAGGAGATATGGGTCATCCTAGAGCACCCCCTTAGAGCTCTATAAGTAAGGACCAATAGAATCATTCAATTCAACACTAACAGTTCCCCCAACAATTTCCTAATCCAATCAACCCATTTTTATCAAAACCTCCCGTGGCATGACAATCTAACAAGAAGTCCCAATTGACTTTATCGTATGCCTTCTCAAAGTCAAGTTTGAGTGCTATAATAGGTTTATTTTTAACATAAGAATGACACAAGAGTTCATGCAAGTTCATATTCCCATTCCATAATGTCACGAAAGTAAAGGCATTCTGGTATATACTAAATAGAGTGTCAACAAAAGGTTCCAGGAGAATAGCTAAGACTTTTGTAATAATCTTGTAAATGCATCTTAACAGGAAAATTAGTCTACACTCTACACTATTGTGTCTGATTAGCATCAGATATCTTAGGGAGCAAAGTGATAACCCCATAGTTCAAGAATTGTACATCAAGGACCCCTCATAAAAGCAAGTAAAAATTCCTCATCAGGTCAGCATTAATCACCTCCAAACAACATTGAAGAAAATTCAGTGGTAATACTATCTGGCCTAGGTGCACGATTAATTTCATATAAAATAAGGCATGTTTCACTTCAGTTTCAGAGAAATGTCTAGTGAGATTAAAATTATTTGGAGTTTTTCCTAGCTTTCCAAATATAAGGAAATAAGTTGCATACGTTTTAAGGAGGAGGACCACATAAAACTTTGTAAAAATTTGTAGCATGTTTAATAAGATCTTCAGTTCCCTCAATATTCACCTCGCCATCCTAAGAGACAAAATAGCATTCCTTCTCTTTCTACCATTCAGAATCCTATGAAAATAGTCAATGCTTCAATCCCCTTTAAGTAACCAATTATCATGGGATTTCTATAACCAAGTTATCTCTTCCTCAACTAATTAATTCTATAATTCCACACATATATCAACTTCTCTAGAGTATAGCTCAGCAGGCAAGTCTCCTCTAATTATTCCACACTATCAGTTCCTCTTTTAGATAATTCTTCCTTTTTATAGACATCCCAAGGGAATTAGAGCCCCACCTTTTTTAACCTCTTTATCTTGATATTAACAATATTAATATGATAATAGTATTTTACAGGTTGCCACCAAAATTTGGCAACCAGGGGGAGAAATGGTTTGCTTTTGAGCCAGTTAAGGTCAAATATGAACTCTTCTTATGAGGGAATGAGCACAAGCTTGCTATCATCAATATTAAGCAACGGGTGGCAATGATAAAAAATGTATGTTCTATTGCAAAATACCAGAAATTTCTCTAGCAAGATTCCTTACATAAGTAAGAGGAAAAACATCTTCCCAGAAGCAAGATACTAAAATTCTATAGAATTTATCAATTGTAGGATTTTTACGATTATTCGACCCAACTATACATCCCACCATTCAAATTAGTCTCTCTGAGGCATAAAGTATTAATTACATAGTTGAAAATAGCTCAGGACTGAGTCAGCTTGGTTTTCTTATTCTTCTCACCCACATGCCTAAGGATATTAAAGAACTTCCCCAACAATATATGGAAAATCCATATCATTACAAAAAGCAGCAAGCTCAGTTAAAAACTCAAGTTTATTTTCCTCATGGGCAAAGCCATAAACCACTATAATCCCAAATGCATTTCTAAGTTTCTTATCAAACACGATAAGTTGCAACACATACTTCCGGATTTACAGGAAACCACATCAAAAGTTTCCCGTCTGACCCCACAGTGTATGCCACCAGACTTTCCAGTGGACAGAATCCAATTCCAATAAAAAAGGTCACCAGGGTCAACCTTTCTCATGAATTTTAAGGAAAAACCATTTTATTTCATAGTTTCATATAATCTAGGAAAACCAAGTGATGCTCATGGATTACGTCAAGTAAACATGTTGATATTTCTTTCCTCCCCATCCCTCTAAAATTCCATAAAATGCCAATCATTTTTTTTCTGCATGGGGTGTGTGAGTTTTTCTGTCAGGTCTACCCTGGGCCACAGGTTAGCACCTGAAACATTACTCAAACTTTTCTTTACTTCTAGCAATATATGTTTCAAATTAACCATATTCACTCTTATTTCTATCTTTTTTTTGTTGGTTTGATATTAGTAAAATTATCATCTTCTATTTTTATTCATGCCGACCGTATTAAGAGGTGGTCTATCTATAGCTTCATTAGTAATCAGAAACACATTATCTTGTTGTCTCTCATAATCATCACACTTATCAGCTAAATTTGCTTTAGATTTCTCCGGTTCCCTCACCACATTAATAACAGAAAATTCTTTATCAGAAATTTCAAAACCACACCACAGTTAAAAGAGAATGGACCAAAAAATATAGTACAATTTGTATATTGATTGGAAACTCAGCTCCAAAACTAGAGCACGCTATGCTGAGCTGACTAGATAAAGCCGATCAATCCAAGCTTGGTAATACCAAGCTTCTCTTGAGCCACGGAATTACATCAGTGACTTGAGCGATCAGGCTTTAACAGGCTTCCTCCACCTCGTCTTGAACGGGCTCTTCATCGTGATAATGTTGCGCAGTTGTTTGCCATTGCAACCAAGTGTGTCGTCGTTGCTGCTCTCCGCAATGCAGCTGACAATGTTGGAATTGCTCCCATTGAGCCTAGGCTTCTCGACCTGTGTTGATGTCGGCAGAGCCTGATGGTCAGTTACATTAGCTTGGCTTGCACTAAAATCAAATTGTGTTTGGGTGCATGCCTCATCTTTCTGTTGTTCAATGGGTAGTGGAGGTTATTCCAGCACACTATTGCCACCGCTTGATCTGCGATGCCTCTTGGAGCTGCGTGAGGGGTCAAACCCGTCGTAGTAGTAGAACGCCTCACCCATGTCAATGATGGGCCTCTTCTTTTGTGGCTTTTTGCCATCCCTCTTCTTGCATGTCCTCACTCCCTTCTTCACTTTGATACCCTTATTCGTCTTTGACTTACTCTCATTCTCCTTCCCCTCCATCGCTTTCACAGCCATGTTGATGTCCCCATCGACCATATCTACAGTCGTCTTCTCCTTGATGGAGCCAATGGGCATGCTGATGCTGGATGGGAAGAGCCAACTAGCTCATCAGATAGTTCTGAAGTAAGTCTTCTCGAAGCGTTCCTCCACCTGAATGAGATGGTAATTTGGAAAATACTTCTCAACGGATAAAAAGAGCTAGCACTAGTAGTATAATGAACTGAAATGGGGTATAGTCAAGTACTCTGCGTTCGGAATACTTGTTGGTGAAATGGACACAAATGAATGTATCTAGAACTAAAATACGGCTAGATACATCCATTTCTTCGACAAGTATTTTCGGACGGAGGGAGTACTATCATATGTAGAAAGGAACCCAATAGCACGCAAACATTCGCTGGGAGGATGACAATTTCTTCCGAAACATGTGACAACTTATAGGAAGAAGGGAAAAAATGCGGCAAAAAAGGCAGGATTTGCCATCTCCCACCACGTAAACTAGCCACACAAAAATGTTCGCTTGTCACCCCCTTCCCAGCTGACATTCGCCAGACAACATACCCCATGTAGGATTGCAGATTATTTTGGTTAAATTCATGTTCAATATGTACCTATATCTAGGTAAAAAAATTGAACTCAATTTGATTTTAAATTGCATCTGAAATTTTCCTGGTAATACTAGTAACCGCGGTAACCAAGCATATCTCGCCGCCCCACAAGAAAAAAAATCTCCATTCCTAATCTAAAACCTTGGGCAAGATCCATGGCCGACCTTGCTGCCATTGCCACGCCAGCGTGGCCACCTACCAGCCACATATTACAGCGAGATTGCGCGTGGTAATTACAGGACCTTGACGCAACACCATTTACTTGGTAACGCACCCGGCAGAGGAAAGCTAGGGGAAACACGCTGGGTGCTACACAGAAACAAGCGGCGGCGCGCAAATCTTCGACACACACATACATACAGCAAGCACCAAGAAAGTAGCGGGAAGGCAGGAAAGTGAGATGGAGCGAGTGGGGCGAAATTACCTCGGGATCCGAGAGGTCGATCTCAGCCATGAGTTCCCATGGCGACCTGCTGAGCTCGCAGCAAGGCTGCCCGCAGGAGGAGGCCTCGGGCGCCACCAGCCCGGCGCTGGATTCGTTGGCTTGGTCCGTCGCCGGCGGCGGCGGGGACAGCTTGAATCGAGGTGGGTCAAAGGGGGCCGGGGCGTGGGCGAAGGTAGCGCGTGGCTACGCCGCCCAGCAGGCGGGAGGCGGACCTGCGGATCCGCATGGCAGCCGGGGGCGGAGCGATGAGGGGTTGGGATATGCGGAGGTAACTAGCAACTGGAGGTAGGGTTTGAGATTTTTCGAAACGCGATTAATGGCGAAGCCACCGCCCAGCCACCCTGGGCACTTACCCGGGCTCGTTGGCTCGCAACAGCAACGATCGACAGATTATACAGAGGGCTTAAATTGATTAATAACTTGCTTTACCTGTGCAAAAACCATTGGGCCTTCTTTTCTCACCGGTTCACAGCCCAACAAAAGAGCAATACTGCAGTCTGCAGTCCAGGCAGGAAAAAAAGAAACAACGCCGGGAATACCTACGATGGACGGTTCGATCGCTCCAACTCTCCTGTCAGGCTGTCCCTTCGTTTCTCACACGCGAGCGCAGGGACTGGGCGACAGAGGGGCCCTGGCGGCTGGCCCTGAGGTTGAGCCCTAGACGGCAAGACGCAGGGCCGGCGGCGAGCGATGCTAGGCTCCCAAGCAGTCTTCTCATCCGGCTCTGCTTCCTCTCATCCGGCTTCGGCTTTCATCGATAAGAAATCTCTATCCAAATTAGGGCTAGGGATCCCTCATCTCTGAAGTCTGAATAATTAGTATGGGTTAGGGAAGTAGGGATTGATGCGAGGTATGGATCGAAATACATACACACCCGTCTAATATACATATGCAGGCTATGGTGTGTAATAAGCAACTAATGGTGTGAGAGTTCAAGGTCGGGCTTAGGGGTTAGGGCTTAAATGTAGGAAAAAAATCATTGGGGATGATCATGAATTCATGACTAGAGAATTTATTTATTTTTGGCTGCTGAAACTACAAAATCTAGGTATATAAGAAGAGGGCAGCTTGCAGACCGTGGAATTCATGCAGTATTTCTTACCTTCAAACTGAATAAACTGCGTAGCGAGAGAATGATTCAAATGTTACACCGAGCGGGAGTTTTTCAAGTTAGTTGATGATAAAGATAATTAATATTCGATCATTTACTGCAATGAAGTCTCAGAAAGGGCATTTGCCTCGTGATTTTCTTTAGCACATTGTCAGTATATTCCATCTGACCATCACTATTATCGCAAGCATTCCATTGTAATATATTCACATCTCATAACCAAAATTCTTTTAGTAATCATTCTTTATCTTGTAGTGCCTTCTATGAATTTGGCCATGGCGAGTTTGCCTCTAAGCAAGGCAGGTTATGTATCTTTCTTTTGGAAAAAATAAACAAGTGAAAGATGCTTTTGAATGTGGTGGAAGAAAACTGCACAATGACATGCGGCGACATCTGGTATGGATAGCTTTACTTTTGCTGGCAATATGGCCAGTTTGCCTCTATGCAAAGTTGGTTATATATCTTCTGTTGTCAAGTCTCAACTTTATCTGGTCTATGAAACGGATATAAATATTATATATATATTAGTTCACTTCAAAATTACATTTTTGTGTGACTATTATGTTTATGTTTTCACTTGATTATTAATGTGAATTTCCGCTACAAAAGTTTGGTGCTATATTATGTGTTGTGTACACGAATACCCGAATTTTGTTTGTAGATTATACACTTAGGATTAATTTGCCTAGGCTCAAGAAAAGTTCTCGCTCCGCCACTGAACGCAATGATGAAAATATACTAACTTGCAAGGTACTTAGTGCACCACTTCGGCATTCGGTGGTGAGACCAGAAGACCCTTGCTGCCCCCGGGGTCGCTCTCGCTCACTCGCACAGCGGCGGCGCTGCCAGTCGGCCACCCAAAAGCCTCTGGTTCGCCATTCAAAGCCCTCACATCGTTGCTGAAAAAGGCCGATCCGCGATAGACTACGACGATAGGGCGTCTCTGCCAGTACCCTCCCTTCACACGCTTCTCCACTAGGCACTCACAATCCCCTCCTTTGCCACTTAGACCCCCTACCATTCTCGCCCATTACAGACTCGTCCCAGATTTGGTCCTCTCTTTGCCGGCTCGATGGTCGTCCTGAACAACGGACGACCCCTACAAGATGCTATATCTGGTAGCTGTCCGTGGTCCGCCCCCTGGTTCCTTCCAATGTTGATGACCCCCGTCCATATGTGGTTGTGTGGTTGCCTAGGATGCGCCGTGTGTTTTCTGTCCGCCCCTTTCTGGCACTGAGGTCCCCTGGGGTTGATACATCGTATGGCATTTAGGCCTCTAACTGGTGTGTCATTACGGCCAACCGCATCCTAGTCGGTAGTGCAACTAGTGTGTGGATGTGGTGACCATCCAACGATGCTCAGCCCTCCTCTGTTGCTGAAGGACCATCTAGGTATCGGGCGGTTAGTGCAACAACTCATGGTGCAAACTTTCTAGTTGGTTTTGTGGGTGTATGCTCTGGGAGAAATCCCTGCTCTCATTTCGTGCGTGAGCTAGCCTTGATGGCGATATTCGTGTCATGCATGAACCTCCCTAGAGACATGGTCTTTGAGTTCAGACGTGTGCTCTTATCTGTTGGTATGTTTCAAAAAGTATGCATTTATGGCGCTAGGCCTACGGTATCTTATACAAGCTGAAGCAGGGCCACTCGATAAAACGCATCTTGTTATATAATCTCGTAATAGTTTACCTTTACTATGTACACAATCCCAACACAATAAATCACAAGCATGATGTAGGATTTTATCTTCTCGGAGAGCCTGAACCTGGATAAATCATGTGTCCCTGTTACCATCGTCCCGAAGCGCTTATCTTAGGATTCCCTACCAGGAGATTTGCCGGATTTAGCTCTGACAGTGGTGGCCTATATAGATCCTACTAGGTGGACGTCACGGCTCGATGGAAGTTCAGATCGGCTCTGGCACGCTCTACGTGCTGGAGCAAATCTTCACCTATGGCGATGGCACTTTCATCGCCGACTCGACTGGCCACATCGGTCAAGGCAACAACTATGTCCCAGCTTGGATCATCAAAGATTTGACGAGTGTCTTCATCAACATCAATTTAATCTCAATGGGGATCATGGAAAATTTCTTCCATCTAGCTCGAGAGCTCAACGTCAACATTGTTCTCGTGTGGCCGTCTAGAAATACATGAACAACAGATTTGTTTGCGTCGGCCCGCCTTTTCGAACACCGTTTCACTGATCCACTTGATGGGATTGTGCAAACATGAGTTTAGAACAACCCTATAAAATTTCATGGCGAACCAACATTGCGATCTCCAGCAATTTCCACGGAATTTTGGGAGGAGACGGCTAGCGGTTAAATCCAGCCCCCATTGGAAGATCCGACTGTTAAGATCATGCCAAATTGTCATGACTACAACCCTAAATATTTCACCTCAATCCGATGGTGCAAACTCTGGAAAACCTCCAAAAGATGCGTCAATTTGTGAATCTATTTTCCGCTTCAAAACGAATCGGAGATGAGTTCATATTTCTTCAAAAACAGACTATCAAACGACCTCTACTTGAGAATATTTTTTGTCAGGTATTGTGTTATGTTCTCAAACACATGCGTGCAAAACTTGAAGCCTTTTTCTGATTTGCTCTTCATCATCGCGCTGGTATGGCACCAGGCCGATATCGTTGCTCCGCGGATTCTGACATGCATGGGCCGACGTCTGCCAAGTTGACTCATCACCTCAGCAAGCCGACATGCGTGAGCATTGCCGCACTGTTGAATCATCGAATTCATGGCAACCATGCTACATCATCACCTGCTCGAGTCAACCTCCTCGCTCCTCCAAGCCAACTTGCTCCATCATGTCGGCTTACTCGAGGTTCTAGCGTCACTTTGCCAACCTACTTCGTCACATTGGCTGGCCCAGGGTTCCAGCATCACTTTGTCGACCTACTCCGTCACGTTGGCTGGCTTGGGTTCCGGCTTCACTTTGTCGACCTACTTCGTCGCGCCGGCTAGCCTGGGGTTCTAGTAGCACTTCGTCGACCTGCTCCGTCATGTCGGCTGGCAAGGGGTTCCAGCATCACTTCACTAACCTGCTCCGTCACGTCGGCTTACCCGGGGTTTGAGCGGTACTTCAGTGACCTGCTTTGTCACATCGACTGGCCCGGGGTTCCATCCCGGGGCTTCGCCTCGCAACACCGACTTGTTTAGTCACGTCAGCCCACCACATCAACCACGATATCTGGCAGGTTGATCAATGTATCCCACATAATCGACCTAGGGGCTATTCACCCTCCCCGCTACTCGTCCTAGGCATATTCAAGGCCGGTGTCTTGCAAGTTGATCGACGGATCCCGTTGAACCAGCCTGGGGACTATTGCGCCCTCACGGCTGGTCGACATAATCATAGGCCCTGTTTGGATACTCTAACTCAGTTAGAAGTTAGAGTTAGATTCTAACCTTGAACTAACCCTGAACTAACTCTAACAAAGAGCTGTTTGGATGGTAGGGTTAGATTGATAAACTTTGGACCCTGTTTGGATGGGAGGGCTAACTTTTTTTACTATTTTTTCTTGTAAGCCCAGGAGAACTAACCCAAATAAGCTCCTCTAGTGTGGGCTAGTTTTTTGGGTGGGTTAGATCCAACTAACCCAAACTAACCCATCATGTTTGGATACTTTTGGGTTATTTGAACCCCAACTAACTAAAACTAACTCTAACTTAGGGATCCAAACAGGGCCATAGTTCTGACCGACATATGGCAAGTTGATCGACTGATCCCTCAAAACCTGCCTGGGGGCTATGGCTCCCATGCCGCTGGTTGACTAAATTATTTTCCAGGCCCCCATATGGAAGGTTGATCAATGGATCCTGCAGAACCGGCTTGGGGGATATTTATGCCCAAACAATGCTGCTCGGTTGAGGCAGTTTCCTAGAAGATTTAATTCTTGCGTTGGCCATGTTGCCCAACCTAAGTCTCGGGGGCTACTGGATGCGTGTTTATTCAAAGACAGTAAGCCAATTCCCAAGGATATTCGATCCTTTTAGGCCGTCCATGTTGCCCAGCCTAAATTTCGGGGGCTATTGCATCGACGTTTCTCATCAAATTTTTAAGTGCAATATGGGTTTCCGAGGAGGATATCCTCAGGTCGGCAACGTGCGTCCGACATGAGTCACGAGGGCTACGACACATACACATTTTTTCTTAGTGATTCCTCGAAGAAGGTTTAAATCCTCAGGCCGACTGCTTGTGCGTGACTTGAGTCTCGAGGGCAACTTCGCACTAACGTTTTTTCTACAAGGACAGCATTTCACCAACCCATAGCCCGACATCCTCCCTGCCGAGTTTCAGCTTGCTAACGATAGGACACAACACTGTTAAGTACTTTGGCTATTGGATTTTGGGCCAATATTCACCTTGAGGGTTACTAGCTTTAAATCTTGGTAGAGAATATTTCTTTTATTTTTGTGTTTTTGCGGGTGCGGTAGAGAATAAATTGCATCAATAAAAAAATTCACAAAAAATTGGCTTGCGGAAGCCGGCTTGGCGGGCAAATATTTTCCCATCGAAGCTGGCTATCTTCATAGACAAATCAAGATCAAGGTGGTTTGCATAAGTTTAGAGGAAGCCCAACATCTACAGCCAAATGCGTGAAAACAGTGATCGAAGACATTTGTATGAACTAGTTTCAAGCCCGGCGACCGAAGACGACGTGCAGCTCGGATGGTCCGAGGTGTAGCCACACTAGAAGACCGGCTTAGGAGCTACTGACGGTTTTCTGACTAAGGGCCTCTCACCATGTCTACTCTCAGCTTGGTGGGCCGGGCTAAGGACCCTTTGTCGGTTCCGTATTGGGCCACTTTGGGCCTCCCATAGCGAATAACAAGAAGACTCTGAAAGCCTTGACGTTCAAGAAAAGGACTCCAGTTTAAGAAAAGGACTCCATATCACCGGCGCCTGCAGCAGCTACTCGCGGGCCGGCCCATCTCGCGCCCTGTTTTTCTGTTTTGTTCTTTTAAAAACAAAAACAAAGAAAAACTACCTACGCGCGTGAAGAGAATCGAACTCGGGACCTCATGGATAGAACTACGTGGCAAGAAACACCGCGACAACATGCCGATGTGATATCTTCTTCTAACCACTTTTCTTATTTCTTCTTCTCTTTTTCATTTTTTCGTTTTTTTCCTGTTTCTGTTTTCCCCTTTTTTCTTCTTTCCTGGTTTGATGGTTTCTTTCAAATTCGTGAACTTTTATTAAAATGGATGAACTTTTTTTCTCAAAATTGTCTATTTTTTTATTCAAGTCAATGAACTTTTTTTTTCAAATTCGATAAACTTTTTTTAAATCCATGAACTATTTTCAGTTTCGATGAACTTTAAAAAAAATGAATGAACTGTTTTTAAATTTGATGTACTTCTTTCCTAAATCGATGAACTTTTTTCACATTTGATGAACTTATTTTTTTAAGTCAATGAATTTTTTGCAAAATCGATGAACTCTTTTTCGAATTTTGTGAATTTGTTTTCAAAATAGATGAACTTTTTAAAAAATCTGTGAACTTTTTCTCGAGATGATGAATTATTTTTCAAATTTGATGAACTTTTTTTAAAAGCGATGAACTATTTTGAATTTCTGTGAACCTTGTTTTTCAAATACGTACATGTTTTCAGTATTTTTTATAGAATTCTGTTTCGAACTTATACTTTCTTTTTAAATTAATTTACACTGGATATATATAATATGTGTTAACTAGATGAAGTGTCAAATAGAGGTTTTCCTTTTTGTGGTGACGGAATGATCATGGCCTGGTGGTGTTTTAGTTGGGCCGCGGCCCACTCCAGGTCGTTGTAAGCGCCACTTATCCAACGGGCGCCTACAGCGCCGACTAGGAGCTCCCCACTTTTGTTATCCTAAGCCTCTGGTATCTTATATAAGCCAACGCAGGGCTAGTCGATATAGCACATCTCCTCATACAATCTCTTGGTAGCTTACTTGTAATCTATAAACATTCCAACGCAATAAACACATGTAGGATGTAGGGTTTTATCTTTTCAGAACCTGGGTAAATCCTATGTTTTTGTTACCCTCGTCCCAAAGACGCCTAGCTTACGACCCCCTACGAGAAGATCTGTCAATTTGGTTATTTCCGGTACCCACAAAAACCGAGTTTGCAATGGCATGAGCTTCCTAGCAGTCTCGTAGGCATGGTAAACATGCACTACTCCATCTCCTTGATGAACGTCCCACCACCTCTTCTTGTTAGCAACAACACCCAGCGGCTTAGCCTCTGCCGCCAGCACGTCCCTCCCAGCAACACCACCATCTCCACTGCAATAGTGGTGCAGTGGGTACACATCACCAGAGACTGAGTAGGATAAGGGAAGGGTGATAGGATGGCATAGCAAAGGTGCGTTGTTATTGGCACCAGATTTGCGTTGTTATTGGCACCAGATTTGCTGCGGGTTGGTTGCTCTCAATAGGAATACTGTAGGGAGCGTCTGCTGGTTGATTGGGCCACTTGGACCTTATTTTTGTGCCAAACATGAAGATTGTTGTAGTAGGCTAGTCATAGGACCAGTTTTTTTGACGGCTTAAAAAATAAGCTGGCTCCTTCCTAGCTTTTCCATAAGCCGCCTCCCTCATTCATCTGGACTTTGAACTAGTTATGCCATTACTAATCTAGAAGCCTTAACAAATTTTAGGAGCGGCTTATTTTTTAAGCTGGGGAGAGGCAGCTTATTTTTTAAGCCGCGAAAAAGAACTGGCCCATAGTGGGGAATAAGTTACACAAGTGTCATGCATATGACACTAGTCTATGTTAATACCTTTAGAGCAACTTCAACGTAGTGACCCAAACGGACGCTGCTTTTGTCTGCTTTTTATCCGTTTGGATAGGCCGAGCAGACATCCGTGTCTGTTTTTTCATTTGGGTCAGCCGGTGTGCCCACCGCGGGACTGACGCACTTTCAACATAAAGCCACGTTTTCCACGACACCCGAGGCCTCAAGCATGGTCATGTCCAAAATGCCCTTCTAGAAGCCACGTTGATGTCGCATGCGCCGGTGAGGACAGGGGTGTTGTTGACCACGTGGGACGGGCGGCTCTCGGGCGATATCGAAGCTGGAGGGCACGATGAGGCCGCCCACGGCGAGCACACTGAGGTTGTATGGCTCCTTGGTGACAGCGCTTAGGTCGGTGGCATTCGACCCTGGAATCGGCAGCGCGGGGGGGGGCGAACGACAACGGGGAAGCCTGTGGCCGCGGCCGTGAGGTCGACGGCGCCAAGGTCGGAGGGCGCGCGGCCGGTGGTTTGGAAGACATGGTGACGGGCGAGGCCGGACGGGTAGAGGTACTCGAGGAGTACATGGTAGCACAGCAGGCTAACGAGGTCGGCGCCTGCAGACGCGGCGAAGGCGGAGGGCGAGCACGGCAGGATGGCGTTGGGCACAGTCAGGCGTGGCAGGTTGGCGTTGGGCCGCTGTCGGTGTCAAAACCGGCGGATCTCGGGTAGGGGGTCCCGAACTGTGCGTCTAAGGTTGATGGTAATAGGAGACATGGGACACAATGTTTACCCAGGTTCGGGCTCTCTTGATTGATATAGATGAATATGAGTGTTACAAGAGTTGATCTACCACGAGATCGTAATAGCTAAACCCTAGAAGTCTAGCCTGTATGACTAAGGTATTGAGTATATCCTGTTCGGACTACATCATCCGGTTTATATAGACACCGGAGGTATCTAGGGTTACATAGAGTCGGTTACACAAGATGGAATCTTCGTAGTTTTTTGCCAAGATTGCCTTCCATGCCAAGGAGAGTCCCATCCGGACACGGGTACATTCTTCGGTCTTCATATCTTCACAGCCCATCAGTCCGGCCCATAGATAACAGGCCGGACACCCGAGGACCCCTTAGTCCAGGACTCCCTCAGTAGCCCCTGAACCTGGCTTCAATGAAAAGGTATCCGGTGCGTAGTGCTGTCTTCGGCATTGCAAGGCGGGTTCCTCCTTCCGAACTCCCGAATAGTCTTTGGACGAAACGAACGTGTCCGGATCTACAACGCACAGTTGTAGAGGGTATAGCACTTTCATGAATCCGATCTGCTGACAATCTTTAATAATCTGACGTCACCCCCTCCCAGCCTTTATTTCGAACCGTTTCCTGTCCTGATGTTCCACGTTTTGGGTGCGTGGTTTTTACTGGCACGTCTTGTCGAAGCAGGGATCGTGCCCCCTTATCGCGGGATTTTCATCAATACGGGCGTGGATAACCCAACCATCCTGCGGGAAATATTCCTTAGGAATAGGATGGTTCTTAGGCTTTAGGAGGAGGCGTTCAATACCGGAGGCCTTTATAAAGGAACCAAGGGCCGTCTTTTTTACGCCAAACTTCTCTTCAGCCTTCCCAACCCCGAGTTCCAACACCCAAGGTTCGACTCCATTGCTTTCAGCCTTCCCATCATGTCCGGATCCAGCTCCCAAGGCCGATGGGTGGCTTCCTCCATTACAGAGGAGGATATTGCAAAGCTTCGGGCAGCCAGATATCTGACTGCAGAGATCCACCACTGGCTTCCTGCTCAAGGACAAGTTATTCTGACCCCTAGATCCGGCGAGCGGGTTGTGTTCATCCCCCACTTCCTTCGGGGGTTAGGGTTTGCGCTTCACCCCTTCGTCCGGGGGCTATTGTTTTATTACGGACTGGATTTTCATGACCTTGCCCGGACTCGATTCTCCATGTCTCAGCGTTTGTCATTACATGCGAGGCCTTCCTTCAAATCCCCCCACACTTTGGCTTATGGCTCAAGACCTTTAGTGTGAAACCGAAGATAGCCGACGAGGAACAGGTGGAGTGGGACGGTGCTACAATCAGCCAACATGCCAACACTCCCTGGCCAAAAGGTTCCTTTGCCGAGACTTCCAATTACTAGCAGCGGGAGTGGTTTTACATTGCAGGGCCCCACAGTACTAAGTGGGTTGATGCACCCACTTTCCGTCCTGGCCCACCATCACAGCTTGCATCATGGGTCAACAAGGGGCTGGACTGGGGATCTGTTGATGAAGTGCGAACTTTACAAAGCCGCATCCGAACCCTCCTCGAGAGAGATATCGATCTCGTTAGTGTGATTCAAGTGATGTTAGACCGCCGAACCCTGCCCTGCCAGCGCAGGCCTCGCCGCATGTGGGATTTTAATCCGGAAGGACCACAGACCATACAACACTTCTTCGGTGCCACACATGAAGGGATGTGGAGGTTATTTTTGGGAAGCGGAAACATTGGCCGGATACCGCCGAGGACGCTGGCCTCAATTGTAATCGTACGGATACCCTGGTAAGCACTTGGCTCTCGAATACTTTGCGGTCATGCATCCAGTAATATGACACTGAGCAGGCTATCTTTTTCAGGGCTGGATAAAGAAGGCGGACCTGATTATATGTTCGGCCCCTCTGCCCAAGGGTCCAGCAAATCCTGTCCTAACCAGGATGCTGGCCCCAACACCATACCGGATGCGGGAGAAGGAGGACGAGGCGGAGGACAAGGGGACCAAGGATGGCCTCTATTCCCAAGGGACCTCAGACTTTATGTCTGGAGGAATAAAAATCCCCTCATTCGAAGACAAAAGTAAAGGGGGCCAATATCTCTTTCCCTCCCAAGAAGAAGAGGGCCGCCTCCAAAGATTGTGAGAAGCAGGCTCCTAAGCGAGGCAAGATGCCTATGGGAGGCAGCCCGGGCCAGGAGGACGTCGAAGCACAATCTCATGACGAGGACGAGCCTCCGGACCAATCGTAAGTGAACAAGGCTGTTCTAAACATATCCCGTTCTTTTCATATGATGCCTGAAATATACATTTTTTGCAGCCCAACGCGCAGTCCCCTTCGACAATCCTCCTCCCCGGGGGACCTTCTCCCGGAGATGATGGAGAGTGAGACGCCCCCACCGGCCTCTCCGTCCAATAGGGCAGACGATCTTGAGGTATCGTCGTGGAGGGTCTCCCCCGACCAACAAGTGGTGCAAGGGATGACAAAGATGCTATACAAAGGTGTTACTTCGGCGGCCCAGGGTCCGGGGAACAACAATGAAGACCCTGAACAGTCTGGAATGCAGCAGGATACAAATAAACGGATCCCTTCAAAGGGTGGCCGTACTCCTTGGGTTGCCTCCGGAGACCCAGAGGCGCCAGATATCTTGACGAACATGCTGCGGCAGGCGTCTGTTTCAGAGGGACATCGTACCTTGATGGGTACGGTGATTGAAAAGGTCCTATCCGCAAAGAGCGGATTGAATGAGGCCTTTGCGAGCCTGCTGAGAGGCTTCGAGGTTTGTAATGTAACATGTGCAATTGTGTTTTATTCAGAAAAAACACCTGTGTATAGATAGTAGCCCCTGAGACTCCGGTTGGCTTCCCATGGGAGACGAATGGAGGATCAAGAAGAAATTTGGAGGACTAAACTGATTAACTTTGAACACAGGCTGCTTCCCCCCTGGCTACTTCCCAGACTGTGGACATTGCCGAACTGCAACGGAAGCTTGATGTGGCCGGGGATGACATTACGTTGATCAATATGCGTCTTGACGAGTCGCAGGGTATGTATTCCAAGCAGTCTTTGTACATACATTTTTGTGATATAAGCATGATGCTGAAAGCTGTACCTGGCTGCAGATGGTGCTGCTGCCGTTGAAATTCTTTAGGCGGATCTAGCCCGAGCCAAGGAGCCGACTCGGTCTAGTAATACGGCTGCCGACAAGGCATCGGCTGAGTAAGAAGCCAAACAGGCTGCTCGATGTCAAGACGAGGAGAAGATATCCATGATGGCGCTTGAGCTAAAAAGTGCTGCCAGCCGCTGTGAGCTCCTTGAGAAGGAGAAAGAAGCCAAAATCGCTGAAATTGAAAAGGCTTTACGAGAAGCAAGAGAAGCGTGGTCTGAATCCAGAGCGGCCCTGAGGAGATCCAGCAAGCTGGGGAGATTGCGGCTGGTAAGCCATTTTTGCTATAGGCTAAGTTCGGTGATCCAAACTATGCTCAGCTAAACCAATTGTGGAGTTCTCCGGACGAGTTTTTAGAATTGCCGAAGAGTTCTTCGATGCAGCACAGTATTATTGGGCGCGAGAGGGGTACGCAATGGAGAAGCTTTTTTGGTCACAGTTTGGCGCCTCGAAGCACCCCCTGTTGTTGAATGAGCAGATGTCCCAGTGGGTCGAGCTTCATAGGATATCCGGCGCTGCTATGAAGAACGTCATAATCCAGTTTTGGCCAACTGAGCATGTTCCGAATAATTACTTTGGCTTGGTGCAGCGGCTTGTTGACGCAGTACTGCGTATCGACGCTGTGAAGCGATCGGTGTGCATCGAGGGTGCTCGGATGGCTTTTGCCCGAGTTAAGATATTCTGGGGAAATATGGAGGCCATCGACGTTGCGGTGAAGAGTCCGCCCAAGGGCAGGGACCGCCACGAACCGGAGCATTATTTTAAAGACGTCCTAGTAGCCGCCCGCTTGATAGAATTGTATGAGACAGTTTTATAGTGAATCTATTTGTATATTTTGCTTGAAAGGTTGTGTTCCTCCTGTGCGCCGTTTTTAATATAATCTAAAAGATTTCCAGTCGTCGGCTTCAGCCCCCTCGTAGGAAGTACAGGGGTGTTCAAAAAACCATATGATCACTCTTGACCCAACGTCTTGGTCCGTAAAGGAGGTGTCAATGCGGCGAACCAGGCAACCAGACTATAGGGCGTTAACAGTTTCACTTAGCCATAGGAGTTTTATGGTTGGTATATGACATAGCCCCTAGTATGTATGCGGCTTATTCGTATGATGCGTGTACATAATTGACCGGAAAAGAGGTCCTTCGTGTGACACGGAGGAATCGCTAGAGACTCCGATAAGTCATTGAGTGGTTGACCAGCTCTCGCCGCATCATGACAGTCAGTTTTCGGCTTTCTCTACTGAGGTGCGTCACCAGGTGAACCAGTAGCACAATCACAGTAGTTCTCCCTTTACTACCCTAGCCGATAGAACGGAACGTAGGATAGCAAGCACAGGAACCGGTCAACCCAACTATTGACCCAAGACATGATTCGGAGCTGATGCATATAAGGCATGATACGTCTCCAACGTATCTATAATTTTTGATTGCTAATGTGCTTTATTTTACACTTCTATATCTTGTTTGGGACTAACCTACTAACCAGAGGCCCAGCCCAAATTGCTGTTTTTTTTATCTATTTTAGGGTTTCTAAGAAAAGGAATATCAAACAGAGTCCAAACGGAATGGAACCTTCGGGAACGTGATTTTCTCAACAAACATGATCCAGGAGACTTGGAGTGGCCGTCAAGAAACAAGGGAGGAAGGCACGAGGCAGGGGGCGCGCCCTTCACCCTCGTGGGCCCTCCGTTGCTCAACCGACGTACTTCTTACTCCAATATATATCCACGTACCCCCAAAACATCTAGGAGCACCACGAAAACCTAATTCCACCGCTGCAACCTTCTGTACTCGAGAGATCCCATCTCGGGGCCTTTTCCGGAGCTCCGCCGGAGGGGGCATTGATCACGAAGGGCCTCTACATCAACTCCATGGCCTCTCTGGTGATGTGTGAGTACTTTAATTCAGACCTACGGGTCCATAGTTATTAGCTAGATGGCTTATTCTCTCTCTTTGGATCTCAATACAAAGTTCTCCTCGATTTTCTTGGAGATCTATTCGATGTAATCTTGTTTTGCGGTGTGTTTGTCGAGATCCGATGAATTGTGGGTTTATGATCCAGATTATCTATGAACAGCATTTGATTCTCCTCTGAATTCTTTTATGTATGATTGGTTTATCTTTGCAAGTCTCTTGACACTATCAGTTTGGTTTGGCCTACAAGAGTGATCTTTCTTGCAATGGGAGAAGTGCTTAGCTTTGGGTTCAATCTTGCGGTGCTCGATCCCAGTGACAGAAAGGGAACCGACGTGTATTGTATTGTTGCCATCGAGGATAAAAAGATGGGGTTTATATCATATTGCATGAGTTTATCCCTCTACATCATGGCATCTTCCTTAAAGCATTACTCTGTTCTTATGAACTTAATACTCTAGATGCATGCTGGATAGCGGTCGATGTGTGGAGTAATAGTAGTAGATGCAGAATCGTTTCGGTCTACTTGTCTCGGACGTGATGCCTATATACATGATCATACCTAGATATTCTCATAACTATGCTCAATTCTATCAATTGCTCGACAGTAATTCGTTTACCCACTGTAATACTTATGCTCTTGAGAGAAGCCACTAGTGAAACCTATGGCCCTCGGGTCTATCTTTCATCATATTAATCTTCCAATACTTAGTTATTTCCTTTGCCATTTATTTTACTTTGCATTTTTATCATAAAAATACCAAAAATATTATCTTATCCTATCTATCAGATCTCACTCCCGTAAGTGACCGTGAAGGGCTTGACAACCCCTTTATCGCATTGGTTGCGAGGTTCTTATTTGTTTGTGTAGGTGTGTGGGACTTGAGCGTGATCTCCTACTAGATTGATTCCTTGGTTCTCAAAAACTAAGGGAAATACTTACGCTACTTTGCTGCATCACCCTTTCCTCTTCAAGGGAAAACCAACGCATTGCTCAAGAAGTAGCAAGAAGGATTTCTCACGCCGTTGCCGTGGAGATTCGCGCTAAGTCAAGTCAAGTACCAAGTCAAAATATACCAAGTACCCATCACAAACTCTTATCCCTCGCATTACATTATTTGCCATTTGCCTCTCATTTTCCTCTCCCCCACTTCAGCCTTGCCGCTTTATTCGCCCTCTCTCTCTCCGTTCCCCTTCTCCTTCCCTATTCACCTCTTTTCTGCTTGCTTCGTCGTTATGGCTAGTCCTTTATCTACTCCTTTGTCTCCCGAGAATGAAGTTCTTAATTTTAAACAAAGGGAGGGGGAAATCTAAAAGATGCTTGGTACAAAATTTGCAATGCTCAAAATAGATCTACTAGGAGGCAATCTACTTCCGTTCTTCTTCGCAATTTTTATGTAGGCATCACCCCTTGGAATAGATATATTCTTGATACCATTACCGGAGGAAATTTCTTGGGTAGCCATAATTTTGATTCTTATAATTCTATGATAGATTTGTTTCGCCCACCACCTCTTTTGGTTAATGGAACTATGTTAACTTTCGAACATGTGATGCAAAGGCTTGAAATTATTGAGAATAAACTTGCTACTGTAGAGTTGATTGAGAATTTGGATAAAAAGATCCACAACCAAATTACCCAATATGGATCTAAGGTGGGAGTTACTTTGAAAGTGTTTAAGGAAAAAGAACCCATAGTTAATGAAAGAATAGATCAAGATTCTACTAGAATCGATAAACTTGAGGGAATTATCACCAACTTGGGATACACTTTTTCTTCCATTAAAAATACTCCAAATCCTCCTACTAAAATTGCAAACCTTGTTTATGTTCCTAAAAATAAGGGTGAATCCTCTAGTAAGGAAACTGCGGATTTAAAATCAATAAGTGTTCATCCTAATCTTTTTGCTATCATTAATGAACCGTTTGCTACAAATGATTTTCTTGATTTTGTGCCTAGGAGTTTCATAATAAGTAATAAAAAGGAAGAAACTCTTAAGAATTATAGGTGTCTCATTGAAGAATTACCTACCATAGATGGCAATACCTAGATCTATCTTCGCTTTTATGCCTAGCTAGCGGCGTTAAATGATAGCGCTTGTTGGGAGGCAACCCAATTTTATTTTTATTCCTTGCTTTTTCCTCCTATTTAGTAATAAATAATTTATCTAGCCTCTGTTTTGGTTGTGTTTTTTTGTGTTTAATTAGTGTTTGTGCCAAGTAGAACCGTTGGGAAGACTTGGGGAAAGTCTTTTTGATCTTGCTATACAAAACAGAAACTTTAGCGCTCACGAGAATTGATGCCATTTTTATTTGGAAAGTGCTATTTAGTTAATTCTTTTTGCAAATTTAATAGATAAATTCCTCACGTCCAGAAATTTATTTTAGAATTTTTGGTGTTCCAGAACTTGCGTTAGCTACATATTACTACAGACTGGTCTGTTTTTGACAGATTCTATTTTTCTTGTGTTGTTTGCTTATTTTGATGAATCTATGGCTAGTAAAACAGTTTATAAACCATAGAGAAGTTGGAATACAGTAGGTTTAAAACCAATATAAATAAAGAATGAGTTCATTACAGTACCTTGAAGTGGTATTTTGTTTTCTTTCGCTAACGGAGCTCACGAGATTTTCTATTTTGAGTTTTGTGTTGTGAAGTTTTCAAGTTTTGGGTAAAGATTTGATGGATTATGGAACAAGGAGTGGAAGGAGCCTAAGCTCGAGGATGCCCATGGCACCCGAAGGTAAAATCCAAGGACACCAAAAAGCCTAATATTGGGGATGCCCCGGAAGGCATCCCCAATTTCGTCTTCGTCTATCGGTAACTTTACTTGGAGCTATATTTTTATTCACCACATGATATGTGTTTTGCTTGGAGCGTCTTGTATGATTTGAGTCTTTTCTATTTAGTTGACCACAATCATCCTTGCTGTACACACCTTTTGAGAGAGACTCATATGATTTGAAATTTATTAGAATAATCTACGTGCTTCACTTATATCTTTTGAGCTATATAGTTTTTGCTCTAGTGCTTCACTTATATCTTTTAGAGCACGGTGGTGGAATTGTTTTATAGAAACTATTGTTCTCTCATGCTTCACTTATATCATTTTGAGAGTCCTTTAGAACAACATGGCTATAATAAAAAACTTTCATATAAGTGCATTGAATACTATGAGAAGTTTGATACTTGATAATTGTTTGGAGATATGGAGATGGTGATATTAGAGTCATGCTAGTTGAGTAGTTGTCAATTTGAGAAATACTTGTGTTGAAGTTTGTGATTCCCGTAGCATGCACGTATGATGAACCGTTATGTGATGAAGTCGGAGCATGATTTATTTATTGATTGTCTTCCTTATGAGTGCCGGTCGGGGACGAGTGATGGTCTTTTCCTACCAATCTATCCCCCTAGGAGCATGCGCATAATACTTTGTTTCGGTAACAAATAGATTTTTGCAATAAGTATGTGAGTTCTTTATGACTAATGTTGAGTCCATGGATTATACGCACTCTCACCCTTCCACCATTGCTAGCCTATCTAGTATCGGGCAACTTTCGCCGGTACCATAAACCCACCATATACCTTCCTCAAAACAGCCACCATACCTACCTATTATGGAATTTCCATAGCCATTCTGAGATATATTTCCATGCAACTTTCCATCGTTCCGTTATTATGACACGCTTCATCATTGTCATATTGCTTGCATGATCATGTAGTTGACATCGTATTTGTGGCAAAGCCACCGTTCATAATTCTTTCATACATGTCACTCATGCATCATTGCACATCCCGGTACACCGCCGAAGGCATTCACATAGAGTCATATTTTGTTCTAAGTATTGAGTTGTAATTCTTGAGTTGTAAGTAAATAAAGTGTGATGATCATCATTATTAGAGCATTGTCCCAAGTGAGGAAAGTATGATGGAGACTATATGATTCCCCCACAAGTCGGGATGAGACTCCGGATGAAAAAAAAAGAGAAAAGAGGCCAAAAGAAAAAAAAAGAAAGAAGGCCTAGATGGAAAAAATAAAAAAATGAGAGAAAATGAGAGAAGGGACAATGTTACTATCCTTTTTACACACTGGTGCTTCAAAGTAGCACCATGTTCTTCATATAGAGAGTCTCTTATGATATCACTTTCATATACTAGTGGGAACTTTTAATTATAGAACTTGGCTTGTATATTACAATGATGGGCTTCCTTAAAATGCCTAGGTCTTCGTGAGCAAGCAAGTTGGATGCACACCCACTTAGTTTCTTTTGTTGAGCTTTCATATACTTATAGCTCTAGTGCATCTGTTGCATGGAAATCCCTACTCAGTCACATTGATATCAATTGATGGGCATCTCCATAGCCCGTTGATACGCCTAGTTGATGTGATACTATCTTCTCCCTTTTTGTCTTCTCCACAACCACCATTCTATTCCACCATAGTGTTATATCCATGGCTCACGCTCATATATTGCGTGAAGATTGAAAAAGTTGGAGAAAATCAAAAGTATGAAACAATTGCTTGGCTTGTCATCGGGGTTGTGCATGATTTAAATATTTTGTGTGTGGTAAAGATAGAGCATAGCCAGACTATATGATTTTGTAGGGATAACTTTCTTTGGCCATGTTATTTTGAGAAGACATAATTGCTTAGTTAGTATGCTTGAAGTATTATTGTTTTTATGTCAATATTAAACTTTTATCTTGAATCTTTCGGATCTGAACATTCATGCCACAATAAAGAAAAATTACATTGAGAAATACGTTAGAGAGCATTCCACATCAAAAATTCTTCTTTTATCATTTACCTACTCGAGGACGAGCGGGAATTAAGCTTGGGGATGCTTGATACGTCTCCAACGTATCTATAATTTTTTATTGCTCCATGCTATTATATTATCTATTTTGGATGTTAATGGGCTTTATTTTACACTTTTATATCATTTTTGGGACTAACCTACTAACCGGAAGCCCAACCCAAATAGTTGTTTTTTGTGTGCCTATTTTAGGGTTTTGAAGAAAAGGAATATCAAACGGGGTCCAAACGGAATGAAACCTTCGGGAATGTGATTTTCTCAACAAACATGATCCAGGTGTTGGGGATCGTTGCAGAAATTAAAAAAATTCTACGCATCACCAAGATCAATCTATGGAGTAACTAGCAATGAGAGAGAAGGGAGTGCATCTTCATACCCTTGAAGATCGCGAGTTGGAAGTGTTGCAAGAACGCGGTTGGAGGATTCGTACACGTAGCGATTCAGATCGCGGCCGAATCCGATCTAAGCACCGAACAACGGCGCATCCACGTTCAATACATGTGCAGCCCGGTGACGTCTCCCGCGCCTTGATCTAGCAAGGAGGAGGGAGAGGTTGAGGAGGAAGGCTCCAACAGCAGCATGACGGCGTGGTGGTGATGGAGTGGCAGTTCTCCGGCAGGGCTTCGCCAAGCTCACGCGGAGGAGGAGAGGTGTTGGGGAGGGGAGGGGCTGTGCCTTGGATGTTGTGTTGGAGCCCTCCCCTCGCCCCTCTATTTATAGGGAGAAGGGGGAAGGGGGCCGGCCCCTCTAGATGTGATCTAGGAGGGGGGCGGCGGCCAAGGGGGAGGGGGCTTGCCCCCCAAGCAAGGGTGGCGCCCCCCTTTAGGGTTCCCCCCAAACCCTAGGCGCATGGGCCCTAGGGTGGGATGGCGCCCATCCCACTAGGGGCTTGTTCCCTTCCACCGACAGCCCATAAGGCCCTCCGGGGCAGGTGGACCCTCCCAGTGGACCCCCGGAACCCCTCCGGTGGTCCCGGTACAATACCGGCATACCCCCGAATATTTTCGGTGACCGTATGATGACTTCCCATATATAAATCTTCACCTCTGGACTATTCTGGAACTCCTCCTGACATCCGGGATCTCATCCGGGACTCCGAAAAACATTCGATAATCACATACAAATCTTCCTGATAACCCTAGCATCATCGAACCTTAAGTGTGTAGACCCTACGGGTTCGGGAACCATGCAGACATGACCGAGACAACTCTCTGGCCAATAACCAATAGCGGGATCTGGATACCCATGTTGGCTCCCACATGTTCCACGATGATCTCATCGGATGAACCACGATGTCGAGGATTCAAGCAATCCCGTATACAATTCCCTTTGTCAATCGGTATGTTACTTGCCCGAGATTCGATCGTCGGTATCCCAATACCTCGTTCAATCTCGTTACCGGCAAGTCACTTTACTCGTTCCGTAACACATCATCCCGTGACCAACCCTTTAGTCACATTGAGCTCATTACGATGATGTCTTACCGAGTGGGCCCAGAGATACCTCTCCGTCATACGGAGTGACAAATCGCAGTCTCGATTCATGCCAACCCAACAGACACTTTCAGAGATACCCGTAGTGCACCTTTATAGCCACCAAGTTACGTTGTGACGTTTGGCACACCCAAAGTATTCTTACAGTATCCGGGAGTTGCACAATTTCATGGTCTAACGAAAAGATACTTGACATTAGAAAAGCTCTAGCAGACGAACTACACGATCTTGTGCTATGCTTAGGATTAGGTCTTGTCCATCACATCTTTCCCTTAATGATGTGATCCCGTTATCAATGACATCCAATGTCCATAGTCAGGAAACCATGACCATCTGTTGATCAACGAGCTAGTCAACTAGAGGCTCACTAGGGACATGTCGTGGTCTATGTATTCACACATGTATCACGATTTTCGGATAATACAATTATAGCATGCACAATAGACAATTATCATGAACAAGGAAATATAATAATAACCATTTTATTATTGCCTCTAGGGCATATTTCCAACAGTCTCCCACTTGCCCTAGAGTCAATAATCTAGTTACATTGTGATGAATCGAACACCCATAGAGTTCTGGTGTTGATCATGTTTTGCTCGAGGAAGAGATTTAGTCAACGGATCTGCGACATTCAGGTTTGTATGCACTTAGAAATATCTATGTCTCCATTTTGAACATTTTCACGAATGGAGTTGAAGCGACGCTTGATATGCCTGGTCTTCCTGTGAAACCTAGGCTCCTTGGCAAGGGCAGTAGCTCAAGTGTTGTCATAGAAGAGAGTCATCGGGCCCGACGTATTGGGAATAACTCCTAGGTCTGTAATGAACTCCTTCATCCAGATTGCTTCTTGTGCTGCCTCCGAGGCTGCCATGTACTCCTCTTCACATGTAGATCCCGCCACGACGCTTTGCTTGCAACTACACCAGTTGACTGCCCCACCATTCAAAATATACACGTATCCGGTTTGTGACTTGGAGTCATCCAGATCTGTGTCGAAGCTAGCATTGACGTAACCCTTTACGACGAGCTCTTCATCACCTCCATAAATGAGAAACATATCCTTAGTCCTTTTCAGGTACTTCAGGAAATTCTTGACCGCTGTCTAGTGTTCCATGCCGGGATTACTTTGGTACCTTCCTACCAAACTTACGGCAACGTTTACATCAGGTCTGGTACACAGCATGGCATACATAATAGACCCTATGGCCGAGGCATAGGGGACGACACTCATCTTTTTTGTATCTTCTGTCGTGGTCGGGCATTGAGCTGTGCTCAATCTCATACCTTGCAATATAGGCAAGAACCCCTTCTTGGACTGATCCATATTGAACTTCTTCAA
Organism: Triticum urartu; assembly: GCF_056163025.1. NCBI lineage: Eukaryota > Viridiplantae > Streptophyta > Magnoliopsida > Poales > Poaceae > Triticum > Triticum urartu. Next base: position 585,617,538 of record NC_141876.1, on the reverse strand, counting down.
TATCTTGTCAAGGTACGTACTTTGTGAAAGACCAATGAGGCGTCTTGATCTATCTCTATAGATCTTGATGCCTAATATATAAGTAACTTCTCCAAGGTCCTTCATTGAAAAACACTTGTTCAAGTAGGCCTTTATGCTTTCCAAGAATTCTATATCATTTCCCATCAATAGTATGTCATCCACATATAATATGAGAAATGCTACAGAGCTCCCACTCACTTTCTTGTAAACACAGGCTTCTCCATAAGTCTGCGTAAACCCAAACGCTTTGATCATCTCATCAAATCGAATGTTCCAACTCCGAGAGGCTTGCACCAGCCCATAGATTGAGCGTTGGAGCATGCACACCTTGTCAGCATTCTTAGGATCGACAAAACCTTCTAGCTGCATAATATACAATTCTTACTTAAGGAAACCATTAATGAATGTTGTTTCGACGTCCATTTGCCATATCTCATCACTACAAGAAATATGTCAACTAGTGACCTTCTTTTAGTGACCCTGGAAGAAATGGTCATAGATCTATGACCATTTCAGACCAATTGGTCAAAAGCTGTTCGGGGGGCTCCAAACCCTAAACCATTGCGACCATTTTGGTCAGAAAGGTCGTAATTTCCTTACACGAAATGGTCATAAAGCAAACAACGCTAGTCCCCTGCCTTATTTCTAGTTGTTAACAACTAATATAGATGGTCATAGCCTTGTAAATTGTGGTGGGTTGCGATGAATAGGCGCCATCTCATCAGTTTTGCCTATGTGTCATGGCCATGTGTCAATTTTTGCCCTAGGTTGTGAAGCAATCTATATTTCTGTTATTCCAAAAATTTCCAAAAAATTCTCATAAATTGTTTGGATCATATCTTCATCAAATATGTGAAAAACCATCCTTGCCTAGTTCAAAAATAGTTCAACAATATTCATTTTCCTATTCTGTTCAAAGCAGCACTTTGTGAAGGAAGTACCACTTTGACATGTCCAAATAGTATCCATTTTCTATAGTGCTTTCCTATTCTCAAATAACCATCCTCCACCAAATTCCAGCTCAATCCATTCATTATTTTGAGCCCAGCTTCAACATTTGTATTTATGTCCAATGTGGTAGTTTGCAAAGCAAGTACCACCTAGGTTCCTCCTTTTGAGCTGAAAATTTGTGAATACGGTCTTCTTAGTAACTGATCATCCTCAGCCAAAACTCACGCCCATTAGCCATGTACATTTCCTGTACCGCTAATCAAACACTTGGCTACTAATTCATGTTTGAGCATCGATCGGTCTCCTCGTGAGAATCTTATGTTGTAATTTTCTTCCTAGCACCTACCTGGGGAGTGCCCAACCCACTAGACATGCCTAGGCCACCCAGAACACATGGCAACGCCACGGTCACGCGGTGACCACGCGGCGGGCATGCGAGTTTACACGCTCTAGAGTTGGGGCCCTCGGCCACCGCCCAAACCTCGACGTATCGCCACCAAACCATGTATTTATGATTCAATAGGTACTTATGTAACTAGAAATGATTTTTGGAAAAAATAAATAGCAAACTATGAGGCAGCTGCAGTTCAAATAGCAAACTATGATTTTTGTCTTTTTCATGAGAGGTGGATCAAAAGTTTTTACACCCAACCATTTGGTCAATTGTGCATTAAATATGTCCTAGAATTTTAGAAAAATGATTTGTTCCAATTTTGCAACAATTATTTGGGAGGTCCTTCACAAAAAAACCTCCTTTTGGGGACTCGAAAAATGGAAAATGGTTTTTTTGTCCAAACAAAATGAAAACTTCCTTAGGCAACATTGTTTGCCATTCCAATATGCACCCTTGTGCACAATATGAGATCATTTGAACAAACTATGCCATGAATGTGGCCATAAGATTGATCATTTGGCTTGAAAGCCATTGATCTCCACACGTCATAGTCATTTCTGAGAACACTTTTTTAAAATAATTGCCGTATTACAAGTTTCTTTATTTTCATGGGAACTTGGCCACATATAATGACACAATGCAAAGGTTTCCCAATTTTTTGATTTTTTTTGAATTTTTTATGCCCGTTTCAAAATGTGGTCAAAACAGCGGGAATGACCGTTCCTAGCTAGTGGTTGAATCTTGGAATTTTTTTGGTGTTTCTCTGGTAAATACGTACTTATGTACCTAGAAATGATTTTTGGAAAAAATAAATAGCAAACTATGAGGCACCTGCAGTTCAAATTTAACCCGCTTCCAACTGAATTGGCGGAAATTTGTCTTTTTCACGAGAGGTAGATCAAAACTTTTTACACCCAACTAGTTGGTCAATTGTGCATTAAATATGACCTAGTGTTTTAGAAAAATGATTTGGTCCAATTTTGCAACAATTATTTGGGAGGTCCTTCACAAAAAAACCTCCTTTGGGCACTCGAAAAATGGAAAATGGTTTTTTCGTCCAAAGAAAATAAAACTTCCTTAGGCAACATTGTTTGCCATTCCAATATACACCCTTGTGCACAATATGAGATCATTTGAACAAACTATGCCATGAATGTGGCCATAAGATTGATCATTTGGCTTGAAACCCATTGATCTCCACACGTGATAGCTCGTTTCTGAGAACACTTTTTTTAAAATAATTAACTTATTACAAGTTTGTTATTTTTCCTGGGAACTTGGCCACATATAATGACGCAATGCGAAGGTTTTCCATTTTTTTGGATTTTTTATGCCCGTTTCAAAATGCGGTCAAAACGGCGGGAATGACCGTTCCTAGCTAGTGGTTGAAACTTGGAATTTTTTTAGTGTTTCTCTTATTAAATAGATACTTTTGTACCTATAAATGATTTTTGGAAAAAATAAAGAGCAAACTATGAGTCAGCTGTAGTTCAAATTTGACCCGCTTCCTACTGAATCGACGAAGATTTCTCTTTTTCACCTGAGGTGGATCAAATTTTTTGACACCCAACCATTTGGTAAATTGTGCATTAAATATGGCCTAGTTTTTTTATAAAAATTATAATGGTCCAATTTTGCAAAAATATATGATAGGTCCTTCACAAAAAAACTCATTTTGGGCACTCAAAAAATGGAAAATTGATTTTTCGTCCAAAGAAAATGAAAACTTCCTTAGGCAACATTGTTTGTCATTCCAATATGCACCCTTGTGCACAATATGAGATAATTTGAACGAACTATGCCATTACAAAATGCACCATTGTGCAAAAAACACAAGAGAAACAAATAGAAAAACACAACTACATAAGCTTGAAAAAGTATTTGATGTGCTCCACACGTGTTATGATTGTGAATTATAAAATTGACGTGCTCCAAATTTGCAACAAATATTTGCTAGGTTTTTTATAAAAATATCATTTTGGACACTCCAAAAATGATTCTCTTACAAAAAACTCATATCTTAGAACAAATTTTTTAATGATATTAACAATATTCAAAGTTTGTTATTTTTACTGAAAAGTAGTTCACACTTGGTGACACAATGTGAAGGTTTTTTTATTTCCATATTTTTATAAATTTCTTAGGTAGTCAAATAACAGACATGATTCAAAATCTTATTTTCAATCGATTATGACCAATTTAAATGGTCTTAACATCATCAAAGGGGATACTCTATTCTGATTGGTCTAAAATTAGCTCACGCGGATCATGGCTTAAGCACCGTCGGATGCGCCCGGATCCGACGGCAGCCCACACCCCCCTCGTCGCTCTCACCCCCTCCCGAATCACCCCGTATCCCTCTCATCCTCATCCACCCACGAAACCCTAGCCCCCTTCTCCCAATCGCCGCCGCCGCCCAGATCCAATCCAAGTCAGAGCCCCCGGCCTCCATCTCCATTCCTGCGCGCGTCGGCCACCTCCCTCCGGTGGAGCTCGACCCCCACCCCAAGCGCCGCTTCTCCACCCTCTCCCGCACCCCTCGATCCCAGATCCCCATCTCCAAGTCACCCTCTCACGCGCCCCTCGATCCCAGATCCCCATCTCCAAGTCACCCTCCCTCCCTCAGATCTCGATCCACCGCCGCCCACCATCGACGACCCTCACCATAGACGAGATCGAGCTCCTCCCTCCCTCCCGTTCTCCCTTAGCCTTATCCACTCCGAGCCAACCAACCACTCCGTCCTTGGGATTTTTTCGTGTCACGCCTCGTCTCATCGGCCCGGCGACCACAGGCAGGCAGTCCACGGCCAGGATGGCGGCGTGCCCCGCCACGACCACGTACACGCACGACACTCCACGCCTCCCCTCCCTCTCCTGCGTTCCTAACATATGCGCTCCTCTCTTCTCCTTGGGTGACATGCAGGGCTCGTGTGGGAGCAGCGCACGGCAGAGGCCTCTGGAGGAGAAGCGGGAGGAACCCGACCGTCCTCGCGCGCCCGGCACATGGCAGGAGCACCACGGCGCGCGCCTCGGAGCTACAACATCTCCTTTGGCGACTTCGTCTTCGGCATCCTGCCAGCCACGCTCGTCGGCGCCGACCGGCCTGGGTCGTTCGGCAGGGGAATGTTCAGATATCATGTTGGTTTAGTGTTCAGATTGGTATATTTCTAGATTATCCCCCACCCATCAGAAATTTATACAGTTATTAGAGTGTCATTTTTATCTGAAATTCTTTATATCACTTCTTTGTTCTACGGAATGGATGCAAATAGGATGCTGCGGCATTAATTTACCGTTTGTTGTGAAGATAAGCACATAAAACCTTCCAAACATGTACAAACCATCAAAGTTTCATCACTATTTCCTTCTATATTATTTTGTTACAGATGTTATCTGCTTATCTTGTATGTTCCACCCTGATCATAATTTGCTAACTAACAACGGCCTGTGGTGGCTAGGCATTAGAAACACAATCTTTCTGTATGTAATCTAACTTGCAGTGTGTGTGTGGCATGTAGGGAGGTGGTGATCAGGTGAACAACATATGCCTGGAAGACCTCTGGCACAGCTCAACTCCATCTCCATGCACCTCGGCGAGATCGTCGGTAATGGACGCCGCCTGTCTCGTATCATTCTTTCTAGATAACATTCTAGTGTGGCAACATTTAGTAGTTTACAGCTCCCTGTTCATGGTGCTATGCAAACTCTGAAAATTGGTACTTCAGTCAAATGTGCTTTCCTTTCTAACAACTGTGCACCTCTTTGAGATCGTCTTACCTGGCATCATTCCATACTAGTATAGATAGCATCGAAATACGGTGTGCTATTCACTGGTTTTATTTTCATACGATGACAAGAGTTGATGAATATTCAGGCATACTAGAACATATTTCGTGGCAATTCTAGAACTGCAGAAGTTGACCTGTTTGTTGTAGAATTCAATAGGCAGTATCCTTTATTTAGGCTCAAAAAAAGTCTTGCCAGTGGTTTTATTGTAGCGTCAAGTTTTCATCACAAACACTAGTTTTTTATTATGAAACATTCATTCTACTGCACACTATTCAGTTATTATCTAAAAAAACACAATTCAGTTAACTTATACTTTATCTTTTAGATTTGTAGCTTCAAACCTGGAAAAATGGACATGTAGCTTTGCTACGGTCTTGAGCTTGAGTTGGTTTTCCCTGAAGAGGAAGGGATGATGCAGCAGAGTAGCGTAAGTATTTCCCTCAGTTTTTGAGAACCAAGGTATCAATCCAGTAGGAGGCCACATACAAGTCCCTCGTACCTACACAACACAAAGAGCTCAACGCAACCAACGCGATTAGGGGTTGTCAATCCCTTCACGGTCACTCACGAAAGTGAGATCCGATAGATAATATTTTTGGTATTTTTGATATAAAGATGCAAAGTGAAAAGTAAAAGGCAAAGTAAAAACAAAACAATATTAAAGTGATGGAGATTGATATGATGAGAATAGACCCGGGGGCCATAGGTTTCACTAGTGGCTTCTCTCGAGAGCATAAGTTTTCTATGGTGGGTGAACATATTACTGTTGAGCAATTGACAGAATTGAGCATAGTTATGATAATATCTAGGCATGATCATGTATATAGGCATCACGTCCGTGACAAGTAGATCGAAACGATTCTGCATCTACTACTATTACTCCACTCATCGACTGCTATCCAGCATGCATCTAGAGTATTAAGTTAAAAACAGAGTAACGCTTTAAGCAAGATGACATGATGTAGAGAGATAAATTCATGCAATATGAAACTAAACCCCATCTTGTTATCCTTGATGGCAATGATACAATACGTGCCTTGCTGCCCCTTCTGTCACTGGGAAAGAACACCGCAAGATCGAACCCAAAGCTAAGCACTTCTCCCATGGCAAGAACTACCAATCTAGTTGGCCAAACCAAACGGATAATTCGAAGAGACTTGCAACGATAACCAGTCATACATAAAAGAATTCAGAGAAGATTCAAATATTGTTCATAGATAGACTTGATCATAAACCCACAATTCGTCGGTCTCAACAAACACACCGCAAAAGAAGAAGATTACATCAAATAGATCTCCACAAGAGAGGGGGAGAACATTGTATTGAGATCCAAAAAGAGAGAAGAAGCCATCTAGCTACTAACTATGGACCCGAAGGTCTGAGGTAAACTACTCACACTTCATCGGAGGGGCTATGATGATGTAGAAGCCCTCCGTGATGACGGCCCTCTCCGGCAGAGCTCCGGAACAGGCCTCAAGATGGGATCTCATGGATACAGAAAGTTGCCGTGGTAGAATTAGGTTTTTGGCTCCTGTTCTGATCGTTTGGGGGTACGTGGGTATATATAGGAGGAAGGAGTACGTCGGTGGAGCACCGAGGGGCCCACGAGGCAGGGGGCGCGCCCTGTAGGGGGGGCGCGCCCCCTACCCTCGTGACCGCCTCCGGTACTTCTTGGAGTACGGTCCAAGTCTCCTGGGTCTTATCCGAGAAGAAAATCACATTCCAAAAAGGATTTTTCTGTTTGGACTCCGTTTGATATTCTGTTTCTTCGAAACACTGAAATAGGCCAAAAAACAGCAATTCTGGGCTGGGCCTCCAGTTAATAGGTTAGTCCCAAAAATAATATAAAAGAGGAAAATAAAGCCCAATATAGTCCAAAACAGTAGATAATATAGCATGGAGCAATCAAAAATTATAGATACGTTGGAGACGTATCAGGCATCCCCAAGCTTAATTCCTGCTCGTCCTCGAGTAGGTAAATGATAAAAAGAGAATTATTGATGCGGAGTGCTACTTGGCATAATTTCAATGCAAAATTTCTTTATTGTGGTATGGATATTTAGATTAGAAAGATTCGAGACAAAATTTCATATTGACATAAAGAATAATAACACTTCAAGCATACTAATAAAGTAATTATGTCTTCTCAAAATAACATGGCCAAAGAAAGTTATCCCTAAAAAATCATATAGTCTGGCTATGCTCTATCTTCACCACACAAAGTATTTAAATCTTGCACAACCCCGATGACAAGCCAAGAAATTGTTTCATACTCTAAATTTTTCAAAGCTTTTTCAATCTTCACACAATACATGAGCGTGAGCCATTGACATAGCACTATGTGGAATAGAAGGGTGATTGTGGAGAAGACAAAAAGAGGGGATGATAGTCTCACATCAACTAGGCATATCAACGGGCTATGGAGATGCCCATCAATAGATATCAATGTGAGTGAGTAGGGATTGCCATGCAACGGATGTACTAGAGCTATAAGTATATGACAGCTCATCAAAAGAAACTAAGTGGGTGTGCATCCAACTCGCTTGCTCACGAAGACCTAGGGCAATTTGAGGAAGCCCATCATTGGAATATACAAGCCAAGTTCTATAATGAAAAATTCCCACTAGTATATGAAAGTGACATAACGAGAGACTCTCTATCATGAAGATCATGGTGCTACTTTGAAGCACAAGTGTGGTAAAAGGATAGTAACATTGTCCCTTCTCTCTTTTTCTCTCATTTTTTTATTTGGGCCTTTTCTCTTTTTATTATGGCCTCTTTTTTTCATCCGGAGTCTCATCCCAACTTATGGGGGAATCATAGTCTCCATCATCCTTTCCTCACTTGGGACAATGCTCTAGAAAATGATGATCATCACACTTTTATTTTTCTTACAACTCAACAATTACAACTCGATACTTAGAACAAATATGACTCTATATGAATGCCTCCGGCGGTGTACCGGGATATGCAATGAATCAAGAGTGACATGTATGAAAAATTATGAATGGTGGATTTGCCACAAATACGATGTCAACTACATGATCATGCTAGCTATATGACAATGATGGAGCGTGTCATAATAAACGGAACGGTGTAAAGTTGCATGGCAATATATCTCGGAATGGCTATGGAAATGCCATGATAGGTAGGTATGGTGGCTGTTTTGAGGAAGGTATATGGTGGGTGTATGATACCGGCGAAAGGTGCGCGGTATTAGAGAGGCTAGCAATGGTGGAAGGATGGGGAAAAGTGCATATAATCCATGGACTCAACATTAGTCATAAAGAACTCATATACTTATTGCAAAAATCTAGAAGTTACACTAGTAGAAAAGGGGGCTTTGGTCCAGGACGGGTAAGCCCATTAGTCCCGGTTCAGTCCAGAACCGGGACCAATGGGTGCATTTATCCCGGTTCGTGCGGCTAAGGCATTAGTCCCGGTTCACCTGGGCCCTTTAGTCCCGGTTCGTGCCACGAACCGGCACTAAAGGGTGCGATGCCCATTAGTCCCGGTTGGTGGCACCAACCGGGACTAATTGGCTTTGAGGCATTAGTACCGGTTCATGGCACGAACCGGTACTAAAGGTCCCATTTTCAAACTCCCCCCCCCCCCCCCCCCCCCGTGGACCGCCTTTTCTGTTTTAGAAAAAACAAAAGAAAATGATGGAAATGTCAATAAAAAGAAAAGAAAATAAAATAAGTTTTCCATGTGATATGTGGTCTAGTTGTTGGGAAAATTTACAAATATGAATTTCGACTTTATTTACAAAATCTCTCTGGAATTTGTAAAATGGGCATAACTTTTGCATACGAACTCGGATTAAAAAGTTTTTTATATGAAAAATCATCTACTCGAAAAGTTACATCCGATGGAGACTGCCTACAGCCTGTTTGCAAATTTGTAGAACCCTCAAATTCCAAAAGGAAAAAAAGTTATGCTCAAATTTCAGTTTTTTTTAATTTTTAGTAAATCTGGTCAAACTATAGTCAAACTACTTATTCAAGAAGTATTAGTGTTACTAAATAATTATTCAAGAATATTAGTGTTATTAAATAATTATTTCACCTTTTTTGAATTTTGGTCAAATCTGGTCAAACTATGGTCAAACTATGGTCAAACTTTGGTCAAACAATGGTCAAACTACTTATTCAAGAAATATTAGTGTTATTAAAAAATTATTGTTTTTAGAACAATAGTTTTAAACTCAAACAGTGAAATATGTGACTTCATGCTCAAGCTAAATTCTCGAGGGTTAATAGGATTGACATCTTACTATTGTTAGGAAAACAACAAGTGCAGACTTGGAAACGAGGGAGAATAGAACCCGAAAGTTAAGCGTGCTCAGGCTGGAGTAGTGAGAGGATGGGTGACCGTTCGGGAAGTTAGATAATTTGGAATGATGAGGGGTGATTAGAGATTAAATTGAGCAGTGATGAGGGGTGATTAGAGATTAGAGGTTAAAATAATTCAAAAATTTGAAAATAAAAAAAATCAAAAAAATTCAAAAAAAATTCAAAAAAAAATCAGAAAATTTCCTTCAGTACCGGTTGGTGTTACCAACCGGGACTAAAGGTGGACCGGCCATGTGGAGGGTCTTTAGTCCCAGTTCTGGATTGAACCGGGACTAAAGGGTCAGGGCATTAGTACCGACCCTTTAGTCCCGGTTCCAGAACTAGGACTAAAGGCCCTTACAAACCGGGACTAAAGGCCCTTTTTCTACCAATGTTATCAAAGCAAAGTATTACGCGCATGCTCCTAGGGGGATAGATTGGTAGGAAAAGACCATCGCTCGTCCTCGACCGCCACTCATAAGGAAGACAATCAATAAATAAATTATGCTCCGACTTCATCACATAACGGTTCACCATACATACATGCTACGGGAATCACAAACTTTAACACAAGTATTCTTTAAATTCACAACTACTAAACTAGCATAACTCTAATATTATCACCTCCATATATCAAAACAATTATCATGCTTCAATCTTCTCTTAGTATTCAATGCACTCAAAAGAAAATTTCACATATCTTGAAAACCAAGCATATTTATATTAAGCAAATTACCATGCTATTAAGACTCTCAAAATAATTTAAGTGAGGCATGAGAGATCAATAGTTTCTTTAAAAAAAACCACCACCGTGCTCTAAAAGATCTAAGTGAAGCACATAGAGCAAAATTATAACGCTCAAAAGATATAAGTGAAGTGCATAGAGCAAAACTACATAGCTCAAAAGATTTAAGTGAAGCACATAGAGATTCTATCAAATTTCAATTCAAGTATGGCTCTCTCAAAAGGTGTGTACACCAAGGATGATTGTAGCATACTAACAAAGAAAGACACAAATAATACAAGACGCTCCAAGCAAAACACAAATCATGTTGGGGAATAAAAATATAGCTCCAAGTAAATTACCGATGGAAGTGGACGAAAGAGGGGATGCCTTCCGGGGCATCCCCAAGCTTTGACTTTTTGGTGTCCTTGGATTATCTTAGGGGTGCCATGGGCATCCCCAAACTTAGGCTCTTGCCACTCCTTGTTCCATAATCCATCAAAAGAACTCACCCAAAACATGAAAACTTCACAACACAACACTCAATGGAAATCTCGTGAGCTCCGTTAGAGAAAGAAAACATAAAACCACTTCAAGGTACTGTAATTAACTCATTCTTTATTTATTTTGCTGTTAAACCTACTGTATTCCAACTTCTCTATGGATTATAAACTATTTTACTAACAATAGGTTAATCAAAATAAGCAAACAACACACGAAAAACAGAATCTGTCAAAAACAGAACAGTCTGTAGTAATCTGTAACTAACGCAAACTTATGGAACTCCAAAAAATCTACCAAAATTAGAACACCTAGATAATTTGTTTATTGATCAGCAGAAAGTGGAATCAGTGTTTTATCACGTCCTGATGATTTTTAGTAATTCAGGCACTGAACGCAAAGTTTCTGGAAATTACAGCAAGATCAAATAACTATCATCCAAGAAGATCCAATAGGTCTAGCTTGGCACAAACACTAACTAAAACACAAAACCACATCCAAACAGAGGGTAGATGGGTTATTTATTCCCTAACAGAAGAAAAACACAAAAAACAAAAAAATAAAATTGGGTTGCCTCCCAACAAGCGCTATCGTTTAACGCCCCTAGCTAGGCATAAAAGCGAGGATAGATCTAGGTATTGCCATCTTTGGAAGGCAATCCATAAGTGGCTCTCATGATGGTTTCATATGGCAATTTTATTTTCTTTCTTGGAAAGTGTTCCATGCCCTTTTTTAATGGAAATTGGAATCTAATATTCCCTTCCTTCATATCTATAATTGCACCAATCGTTCTAAGGAAAGGTCTACCAAGAATAATATGGCAAGAAGGATTGCAATCTATATCAAGAACAATGAAATCTACGGGCACATAATTCCTATTTGCAACAATAAGAACATCATTAATTCTTTCCATAGGTTTCTTAATAGTGGAATCCGCAAGATGCAAGTTTAGAGAGCAATCATCAACATCGTGGAAATCTAGCAAATCACACAAAGTTTTGGGGATAGTGGAGACACTAGCACCCAAATCACACAAAGCATAAAACTCATGATCTTTAATTTTAATTTTGATAGTTGGTTCCCACTCATCATAGAGTTTTCTAGGGATAGAGACTTTCAACTCAAGTTTTTCTTCATAAGATTGCATCAAGGCATCACAATATGTTCGGCGAAGGCTTTCTTTTGACCATAAGCATGCGGAGAATTTAGCACGGATTGCAACAAAGAAATACAATCAATCAAAGAGCAACTTTAATAATTAAATTCCTTGAAATCCAATATAGTGGGTTTAGCAACATCTAAATTTTTATTTCTTTCAATGCCACTTTCGTCAATTTCATCATAAAGATCTAAATACTCCGAATTTTTGGAACGCCTTCTAGGTAAAGGAAGATCATATTCAGTTTCATCAAGATTCATGTTGCAAAACAAATATTTGATAGGGGACACATCAATAACTTTTAGATCTTCATCTTGATTTTCATAAGAATTAGAAGAACACGCTTTAATAAAGGCATCTTTGGAAGCACGCATCCTAGCGGTTCTTTCTTTACACTCATTAATTGAAACTCTCATGGCTTTTAGAGACTCATTAATATCATGCTTAGGTGGAATAGATCTAAGTTTTAAAGTATCAACATCAAGAGCAATTCTATCAACGTTCCTAGCCAAATCATCAATCTTAAGCAATTTTTCTTCAATCATAGGATTAAAATTCTTTTGCGAAGAAATAAATTCTTTAATATTAGATTCAAAATCAGAGGGCATCTTATTATAATTTCCATAAGAGTTGTTGTAGGAATTCCCATAATTATTAGAAGGATTACTAGGATAAGGCCTAGTATTAAAATTCCCACTATAAGCGTTGTTACCAAAATTATTCCTACCAACAAAATTCACATCCATAGATTCATTGTTATTCTCAATAAAGGTAGACAAAGGCATATCATTAGGATCAGAAGAAACACTCTTAGTAGCAAATAATTTCATAAGTTCATCCATCTTTCCACTCAAAACATTGATTTCTTCTATCACATGCACTTTTTTATTAGAAGATCTTTCAGTATGCCATTGAGAATAATTAACCATAATATTATCTAGGAGTTTAGTAGCATCTCCTAAAGTAATTTCCATAAAAGTGCCTCCCGCGGCCGAATTTCTAGAGTGTTTAAACCATGAGTAGGGAAATTATGTATCATTAATTTCATTCTCTCCCAAGCTTGTGCAACATGTTCATGATCAAGTTGCTTAAAATTCATAATATCATTTCTAAGAGAGATGATCTTAGCGGGAGGAAAATACATAGAGATAAAAGCATCTTTGCACTTGTTCCAAGAATCAATACTATTTTTAGGCAAAGACGAAAATCAACGAAGCTATTCAGATGAGTAGTGGCATCTTCACTAGGAAGGCCGGCGAATTGATGTTTCATAACAAGATTCAACAAAGCAGTATTGATTTCACAAGATTCAGTATTGGCAAGAGGAACAATCGGAGTGCTAAGAAAATCATTATTGTTGGTATTGGTGAAGTCACACAATTTGGTAGTATCTTGAGCCATCGCGACAAACAAGAAATCCAACACACGAGCAAACAAAAGCAAATGGGCAAAAAGAGGCAAATAGAGAGGGAAGATAGGTAGAGAGAGGGCGAATAAAACGGCAAGGGTGAATTGGGGGGAGAGGAAAACGAGAGGCAAATGGCAAATAATGTAATGCAAGAGATAGGGATTGTGATGGGTACTTGGTATATTGACTTTTTGCGTAAACTCCCCGGCAACGGCGCCAGAAATGGCTCGTTGTCAGGACTCAAATCTTGACTTGCGCGAACCTCCCCGGCAACGGCGCCAGAAATCCTTCTTGCTACGTCTTGAGCTTGTGTTGGTTTTCCACGAAGAGGAAGGGATGATGCAGCAGAGTAGCGTAAGTATTTCCCTCAGTTTTTGAGAACCAAGGTATCAATCCAGTAGGAGGCCACGCACAAGTCCCTCGTACCTACACAACACAAAGAGCTCAACGCAACCAACGCGATTAGGGGCTGTCAATCCCTTCACGGTCACTTACGGAAGTGAGATCTCATAGATAATATTTTTGGTATTTTTGATATAAAGATGCAAAGTGAAAAGTAAAAGGCAAAGGCAAAGTAGAAACAAAACAAGATTAAAGTGATGGAGATTGATATGATGAGAATAGACCCAGGGGCCATAGGTTTCACTAGTGGCTTCTCTCGAGAGCATAAGTTTTCTACGGTGGGTGAACAAATTACTGTTGAGCAATTGACAGAATTGAGCATAGTTATGAGAATATCTAGGCATGATCATGTATATAGGCATCACGTCCGTGACAAGTATATCGAAACTATTCTGCATCTACTACTATTACTCCACTCATCGACCGCTATCCAGCATGCATCTAGAGTATTAAGTTAAAAACAGAGTAACGCTTTAAGCAAGATGACATGATGTAGAGAGATAAATTCATGCAATATGAAATAAACCCCATCTTGTTATCCTCGATGGCAACGATACAATATGTGTCTTGCTGCCCCTTCTGTCACTGGGAAAGAACACCGCAAGATCGAACCCAAAGCTAAGCACTTCTCCCATGGCAAGAACTACCAATCTAGTTGGCCAAACCAAACGGATAATTCAAAGAGACTTGCTAAGATAACCAATCATACATAAAAGAATTCAGAGAAGATTCAAATATTGTTCATAGATAGACTTGATCATAAACCCACAATTCATCGGTCTCAACAAACACACCGCAAAAGAAGAAGATTACATCAAATAGATCTCCACAAGAGAGGGGGAGAACATTGTATTGAGATCCAAAAAGAGAGAAGAAGCCATCTAGCTACTAACTATGGACCCGAAGGTCTGAGGTAAACTACTCACACTTCATCGGAGGGGCTATGATGATGTAGAAGCCCTCCGTGATGACGGCCCTCTCCGGTGGAGCTCCGGAACAGGCCTCAAGATGGGATCTCATGGATACAGAAAGTTGCGGCGGTGGAATTAGGTTTTTGGCTCATGTTCTAATCGTTTGGGGTACGTGGGTATATATAGGAGGAAGGAGTACGTCGGTGGAGCACCGAGGGGCCCACGAGGCAGGGTGCGCGCCCTGTAGGGGGGGCGCCCCCTACCCTTGTGACCGCCTCCGGTACTTCTTGGAGTAGGGTCCAAGTCTCCTGGTTCTTATCCGAGAAGAAAATCACGTTCCAAAAAGGATTTTTCTGTTTGGGCTCCGTTTGATATTATGTTTCTTCGAAACACTGAAATAGGCAAAAAACAGCAATTCTGGGCTGGGCCTCCAGTTAATAGGTTAGTCCCAAAAATAATATAAAAGTGGAAAATAAAGCCCAATATAGTCCAAAACAGTAGATAATATAGCATGGAGCAATCAAAAATTATAGATACGTTGGAGACATATCAAGCTTCTACTTTTGAACAAAGTAAAATGCAATGCCCGTAGATAGACATGCATCATAGGCTGTACTTGTTTCTAAGTTAGCTAAGCATAATCTGTTGTTTAATCCAAATTGTGTTATCAAAAGTTGCGCAGAATGTGTTCTGGTCTTGCTTCATGGATCAATTTTATCATAAAACTAATGTGCCTGGACAACAGTTTGCTCCACTAATGTTATATCTCTCTCATTGTAGGATGGCAAGTTGTGGCAGCTGGAGCATGTCGCATAAGAGAGAGCAATGAAATCCATTGTACTGTTCCGTTAAAAAAAAGTACATTGTGTTGTTATGATAGTAGCAGATGTGCCATCATTTTCTTATTGTATATTCCTGTGTAAGGAATTGTATTCCTGAGATGATTTTTTGTGTTATGTAAACCTGGGAGATATTTTCTTTTTGTGTTATGTAAACCTGTGAGTTTTCCTAATTTGAATGAAATAATGTTGGATGTATGTGTGTGATTGGGCTAAAGTCTGCTTGGGCCAAACTGGACAAATAATTGGGCTAAAACAGGCCACATACTAACAAGCATCGAACAATTTCAAAAATGAAATGAAAAGTCTTACAGAAAAAAGAAATGGACTGCAAAAAGCTCGAGGGCCAAAAAAATTGCATGAATCTCAAAAACAAACAAGGCTGAATTGTTGGGCCTGGCCCATGAAGCCGATAAAAATTGACAGAAAAATATATATAAAGGCCGAATTGTTGGGCTCGGCCCATGTAAAACGTCGAATCGGACCGGGCTGAATCTTGTGCCACATTAGCTTGCCACGCTGGATGCCTACGTGGCCTGGGGAGGTTGCTAGTGACCAAAACAAATCAGTAGGCACATTTTGGCCGTAAATGTCCATGACCTTCTCACAGAGAAGGTCGTTAATTTCAGATTACGACCGCCAGCTTTTGACCTTCTGTTTTTGGTCAAAAAAAGGTCGCAAATGAAAAACAATGACCTTTCAGTGACCAATAATCAAGGTCACAAGTTGACATATTTGTTGTAGTGCATAATCATAGAATGCGGCAATTGCTAACATGATTCGGATGGACTTTAGCTTCGCTACGGGTGAGAAACTCTCATCATAGTCAACCCCTTGAACTTGTCGATAACCCTTAGCGACAAGCCGAGCCTTATAGATGGTCACATTACCATCCACGTCTGTCTTCTTCATAAAGATCCATTTATTTTCTATGGCTCGCCGATCATCGGGCAAGTCAGTCAAAGTCCATACTTTGTTTTCATACATGGATCCTATCTCGGATTTCATGGCTTCCAGCCATTTGTCGAAATCTGGGCCCACCATCGCTTCTTCATAGTTTGAAGGTTCACCATTGTCTAACAACATGATTTCCAGGACAGGGTTGTCGTACCACTCTGGTGCGGAACGTGTCCTTGTGGACCTAAAAAGTTCAGTAGCAACTGTTGGGGAACGTAGTAATTTTAAAAAATTTCCTATGCACACGCAAGATCATGGTGATGCATAGCAACGAGAGGGTAGAGTGTGATCTACGTACCCTTGTAGATCGACAACGGAAGCGTTTGGTTGATGTAGTCGTACGTCTCCATGGCCCGACCGATCAAGCACCAAAACTACGGCACCTCCGAGTTCTAGCACACGTTCAGCTCGATGACGATCCCCGGACTCCGATCCAGCAAAGTGTCGGGGAAGAGTTCCGTCAGCATGACGGCGTGGTGACGATCTTGATGCACTACCATCGCAGGGCTTCGCCTAAGCACCGCTACAATATTATCGAGGACTATGGTGGAAGGGGGCACCGCACACGGCTAAGAATATGATCACGTGGATCAACTTGTGTGTCAAGGGATGCCCCTTGCCCCCGTATATAAAGGATCAAGGGGAGGAGGCCGGCCGGCCCTCTATGGCGCGCCAAGGAGGAGTCCTCCTCCTAGTAGGAGTAGGACTCCTACTAGGAGGGGGAAAGAAGTGGGGAGGGAGAGGGAAACGGGGGCGCCCCCCCCCCCTCTCCTAGTCCAATTCGGACCAGGGGGAGGAGGCGCGCGGCCCACCTTTGGCTGCCCCTCTCTCTCTCAACACTAAGGCCCATATGGCCCATTACTTCTCCCGGGGGGGTTCCGGTAACCCTCTGGCTCTCCGGTTTTCTCCGAAATCACCCGGAACACTTCCGGTGTCCGAATAAAGGCGTCCAATATATCAATCTTTATGTCTCGACCATTTCGAGACTCCCCGTCATGTCCGTGATCACATCCGGGACTCCGAACTAACTTCGGAACATCATAACTCATAAACTCATAATATAACTGTCATCAAAACCTTAAGCGTGCGGACCCTACGGGTTCGAGAACAATGTAGACATGACCGAGACACGTCTCCGGTCAATAACCAATAGCGGAACCTGGATGCTCATATTGGCTCCTACATATTCTACGAAGATCTTTATCGGTCAGACCGCATAACAACACACGTTGTTCCCTTTGTCATTGGTATGTTACTTGCCCGAGATTCGATCGTCGGTATCTCAATACCTAGTTCAATCTCGTTACCGGCAAGTCTCTTTACTCGTTCCGTAATACATCATCTCGCAACTAACTCATTATTGCAATGCTTGCAAGGCTTATGTGACGTGCATTACCGAGAGGGCCCAGAGATACCTCTCCGACAATCGGAGTGACAAATCCTAATCTCGAAATATGCCAACCCAACATGTACCTTTGGAGACACCAGTAGAGCTCCTTTATAATCACCCATTTACGTTGTGACGTTTGGTAGCACACAAAGTGTTCCTCCGGCAAACGGGAGTTGCATAATCTCATAGTCATAGGAACATGTATAAGTCATGAAGAAAGCAATAGCAACATACTAAACGATCGGGTGCTAAGCTAATGGAATGGGTCATGTCAATCAGATCATTCACCTAATGATGTGATCCCGTTAATCAAATAACAACTCCTTGTTCATGGTTAGGAAACATAACCATCTTTGATTAACGAGCTAGTTAAGTAGAGGCATACTAGTGACACTCTGTTTGTCTATGTATTCACACATGTATTATGTTTCCGGTTAATACAATTCTAGCATGAATAATAAACATTTATCATGATATAAGGAAATAAATAATAACTTTATTATTGCCTCTAGGGCATATTTCCTTCAGTCTCCCACTTGCACTAGAGTCAATAATCTAGATTACACAGTAATGATTCTAACACCCATGGAGCCTTGGTGCTGATCAAGTTTTGCTCGTGGAAGAGGCTTAGTCAACGGGTCTGCAACATTCAGATCCGTATGTATGTTGCAAATCTCTATGTCACCCACCTGGACTAGATCCCGAATGGAATTGAAGCGTCTCTTGATGTGCTTGGTTCTCCTGTGAAATCTGGATTCCTTTGCCAAGGCAATTGCACCAGTATTGTCACAAAAGATTTTCATTGGACCCGATGCACTAGGTATGACACCTAGATCGGATATGAACTCCTTCATCCAGACTCCTTCATTTGCTGCTTCCGAAGCAGCTATGTACTCCGCTTCACATGTAGATCCCGCTACAACGCTTTGTTTAGAACTGCACCAACTGACAGCTCCACCGTTTAATGTAAACACATATCCAGTTTGCGATTTAGAATCGTCCGGACCAGTGTCAAAGCTTGCATCAACGTAACCTTTTACGATGAGCTCTTTGTCACCTCCATATATGAGAAACATATCCTTAGTCCTTTTCAGGTATTTCAGGATGTTCTTGACTGCTGTCCAGTGATCCACTCCTGGATCACTTTGGTACCTCCCCGCTAGACTTATAGCAAGGCACACATCAGGTCTGGTACACAACATTGCATACATGATAGAGCCTATGGCTGAAGCATAGGGAACATTTTTCATTTTCTCTCTATCTTCTGCAGTGGTCGGGCATTGAGTCTTGCTCAACTTCACACCTTGTAACACAGGCAAGAACCCTTTCTTTGCTTGATCCATTTTGAACTTCTTCAAAACTTTGTCAAGGTATGTGCTTTGTGAAAGTCCAATTAAGCGTCTTGATCTATCTCTATAGATCTTAATGCCTAATATGTAAGCAGCTTCACCGAGGTCTTTCATTGAAAAACTCTTATTCAAGTATCCCTTTATGCTATCCAGAAATTCTATATCATTTCCAATTAGTAATATGTCATCCACATATAATATCAGAAATGCTACAGAGCTCCCACTCACTTCTTGTAAATACAGGCTTCTCCAAAAGTCTGTATAAAACCAAATTCTTTGATCACACTATCAAAGCGTTTATTCCAACTCCGAGAGGCTTGCACCAGTCCATAAATGGATCGCTGCAGCTTGCACACTTTGTTAGCTCCCTTTGGATTGACAAAACCTTCTGGTTGCATCATATACAACTCTTCTTCCAGAAATCCATTCAGGAATGCAGTTTTGACATCCATCTGCCAAATTTCATAATCATAAAATGCGGCAATTGCTAACATGATTCGGACAGACTTAAGCATCGCTACGGGTGAGAAGGTCTCATCGTAGTCAATTCCTTGAACTTGCCAAAAACCTTTTGCGACAAGTCGAGCTTTGTAGATAGTAATATTACCGTCAGCGTCAGTCTTCTTCTTGAAGATCCATTTATTCTCAATTGCTTGCCGACCATCGGGCAAGTCAACCAAAGTCCATACTTTGTTCTCATACATGGATCCCATCTCAGATTTCATGGCTTCAAGCCATTTTGCGGAATCTGGGCTCACCATCGCTTCTTCATAGTTCGTACGTTCATCATGATCTAGTAGCATGACTTCTAGAACAGGATTACCGTACCACTCTGGCGCGGATCTCACTCTGGTTGATCTACGAGGTTCAGTAGTATCTTGTTCTGAAGTTTCATGATCATCATCATTAGCTTCCTCACTGACTCGTGTAGGTGTCACTGAAATAGTTTTCTGTGATGCACTACTTTCCAATAAGGGAGCAGGTACAGTTACCTCGTCAAGTTCTACTTTCCTCCCACTCACTTCTTTCGAGAGAAACTCCTTCTCCAGAAAGTTTCCGAACTTAGCAAAAAAAGTCTTGCCTTCGGATCTGTGATAGAAGGTGTATCCAATAGTCTCCTTTGGATATCCTATGAAGACACACTTCTTCGATTTGGGTTCGACCTTATCAGGTTGAAGCTTTTTCACATAAGCATCGCAGCCCCAAACTTTCAGAAACGACAACTTTGGTTTCTTGCCAAACCATAGTTCATAAGGCGTCGTCTCAACGGATTTTGATGGTGCCCTATTTAACGTGAATGCGGCCGTCTCCAAAGCATAACCCCAAAACGATAGCGGTAAATCAGTAAGAGACATCATAGATCGCACCATATCTAGTAAAGTACGATTACGACGTTCGGACACACCATTGCGCTGTGGTGTTCCGGGTGGCGTGAGTTGCGAAACTATTCCGCATTGTTTCAAATGTACACCAAACTTGTAACTCAAATATTCTCCTCCATGATCAAATCGTAGAAACTTTATTTTCTTGTTACGATGATTTTCAACTTCACTATGAAATTCTTTGAACTTTTCAAACGTTTCCGACTTATGTTTGATTAAGTAGATATACCCATATCTGCTTAAGTCATCTGTGAAGGTGAGAAAATAACGATATCCACCACGAGCCTCAATATTCATCGGACCACATACATCTGTATGTATGATTTCCAACAAATCTGTTACTCTCTCCATAGTACCGGAGAACAGTGTTTTAGTCATCTTGCCCATGAGGCACGGTTCGCAAGTACCAAGTGATTCATAATCAAGTGGTTCCAAAAGTCCATCAGTATGGAGTTTCTTCATGCGCTTTACACCGATATGACCTAAACGGTAGTGCCACAAATAAGTTGCACTATCATTATCAACTCTGCATCTTTTGGCTTCAACACTATGAATATGTGTGTCACTACTATCGAGATTCAACAAAAATAGACCACTCTTTAAGGGTGCATGACCATAAAAGATATTACTCATATAAATAGAACAACCATTATTCTCAGATTTAAATGAATAACCGTCTCGCATCGAACAAGATCCAGATATAATGTTCATGCTTAACGCTGGCACCAAATAACAATTATTTAGGTCTAATATTAATCCCGAAGGTAGATGTAGAGGTAGCATGCCGACTGTGATCACATCGACATTGGAACCGTTTCCCACGCGCATCGTCACCTCGTCCTTAGCCAATCTTCGCTTAATCTGTAGTCCCTGTTCCGAGTTGCAAATATTAGCAACAGAACCAGTATCAAATACCCAGGTGCTACTGCGAGCATTAGTAAGGTACACATCAATAACATGTATATCACATATACCTTTGTTCACCTTGCCATCCTTCTTATCCGCCAAATACTTGGGGAAGTTCCGCTTCCAGTGACCAGTCTGCTTGCAGTAGAAGCACTCAGTTTCAGGCTTAGGTCCAGGTTTGGGTTTCTTCTCTTGAGCAGCAACTTGCTTGCCGTTCTTTTTGAAGTTCCCGTTCTTCTTCCCTTTGCCCTTTTTCTTGAAACTAGTGGTCTTGTTGACCATCAACACTTGATGCTCCTTCTTGATTTCTACCTCTGCAGCTTTCAGCATTGCGAAGAGCTCGGGAGTAGTCTTATTCATCCCTTGCATATTATAGTTCATCATGAAGCTCTTGTAGCTTGGTGGCAGTGATTGTAGAATTCTGTCAATGACGCAATCATCTGGAAGATTAACTCCCAATTGAATCAAGTGATTATTATACCCAGACATTTTGAGTATATGCTCACTGACAGAACTGTTCTCCTCCATCTTGCAGCTATAGAACTTATTGGAGACTTCATATCTCTCAATCCGGGCATTTGCTTGAAATATTAACTTCAACTCCTGAAACATCTCATATGCTCCATGACATTCAAAACGTCGTTGAAGTCCCGATTCTAAGCCGTAAAGCATGCCACACTGAACTATCGAGTAGTCATCAGCTTTGCTCTCCCAGACGTTCATAACATCTGGTGTTGCTCCAGCAACAGGCCTGGCACCCAGCGGTGCTTCCAGGACGTAATTCTTCTGTGCAGCAATGAGGATAATCCTCAAGTTACGGACCCAGTCCGTGTAATTGCTACCATCATCTTTCAACTTTGCTTTCTCAAGGAACGCATTAAAATTCAACGGAACAACAGCACGAGCCATCTATCTACAATCAAGCATAAACAAGCAAGATACTATCAGGTACTAAGTTTCATGATAAATTTAGGTTCAATTAATTTACTTAAAGAACTCCCACTTAGATAGACATCCCTCTAATCCTCTTAGTGATTACGTGATCCAAATCAACTAAACCATGTCCGATCATCACGTGAGATGGAGTAGTTTCATTGGTGAACATCACTATGTTGATCATATCTACTATATGATTCACGCTCGACCTTTCGGTCTCTGTGTTCCGAGGCCATTTCTGTATATGCTTGGCTCGTCAAGTATAACCTGAGTATTCCGCGTGTGCAACTGTTTTGCACCCGTTGTATTTGAACGTAGAGCCTATCACACCCGATCATCACGTGGTGTCTCAGCACGAAGAACTTTTGCAACGGTGCATACTCAGGGAGAACACTTCTTGATAATTAGTGAGAGATCATCTTATAATGCTACCGTCAATCAAAGCAAGATAAGATGCATAAAAGATAAACATCACATGCAATCAATATAAGTGATATGATATGGACATCATCATCTGGTGCTTGTGATCTCCATCTTCGAAGCACCGTCATGATCACCATCTTCACCGGCGCGACACCGTCGTCTCGCCAATCTTATGCTTCCACGACTATCGCTACCGCTTAGTGATAAAGTAAAGCATTACAGCGCGATTGCATTGCATACAATAAAGCGACAACCATATGGCTCCTGCCAGTTGCCGATAACTCGGTTACAAAACATGATCATCTCATACAATAAAATTTAGCATCATGTCTTGACCATATCACATCACAACATGCCCTGCAAAAACAAGTTAGACGTCCTCTACTTTGTTGTTGCAAGTTTTACGTGGCTGCTACGGGCTTAAGCAAGAACCAATCTTACCTACGCATCAAAACCACAACGATAGTTTGTCAAGTTGGTTTTGTTTTAACCTTCACAAGGACCGGGCGTAGCCATACTCGGTTCAACTAAAGTTGGAGAAACTGTCACCCGCAAGCCACCTATGTGCAAAGCACGTCGGGAGAACCGGTCTCGCATAAGCGTACGCGTAATGTCGGTCCGGGCCGCTTCGTCCAACAATACCGCCGAACCAAAGTATGACATGCTGGTAAGCAGTATGACTTATATCGCCCACAACTCACTTGTGTTCTACTCATGCATATAACATCAACATATAAAACCTAGGCTCGGATGCCACTGTTGGGGAACGAAGTAATTTCAAAAAAATTCCTACGCACACGCAAGATCATGGTGATGCATAGCAACGAGAGGTGAGAGTGTGATCTACGTACCCTTGTAGATCGACAACGGAAGCGTTTGGTTGATGTAGTCGTACGTCTCCACGGCCCGACCGATCAAGCACCGAAACTACGGCACCTCCGAGTTCTAGCACACGTTCAGCTCGATGACGATCCCCGGACTCCGATCCAGCAAAGTGTCGGGGAAGAGTTCCGTCAGCACGACGGCGTGGTGACGATCTTGATGCACTACCGTCGCAGGGCTTCGCCTAAGCACCGCTACAATATTATCGAGGACTATGGTGGAAGGGGGCACTGCACACGGCTAAGAATATGATCACGTGGATCAACTTGTGTGTCAAGGGGTGCCCCTTGCCCCCGTATATAAAGGATCAAGGGGAGGAGGCCGGCCGGCCCTCTATGGCGCGCCAAGGAGGAGTCCTCCTCCTAGTAGGAGTAGGACTCCTACTAGGAGGGGGAAAGAAGTGGGGAGGGGGCCCCCCCCTCTCCTAGTCCAATTCGGACCTGAGGGAGGAGGCGCGCGGCCCACCTTTGGCTGCCCCTCTCTCTCCACTAAGGCCCATATGGCCCATTACTTCTCCCGGGGGGGGTTCCGGTAACCCTCCGGCTCTCCGGTTTTCTCCGAAATCACCCGGAACACTTCCGGTGTCCGAATAAAGCCATCCAATATATCAATCTTTATGTCTCGACCATTTCGAGACTCCTTGTCATGTCCGTGATCACATCCGGGACTCCGAACTAACTTCGGTACATCAAAACTCATAAACTCATAATATAACTGTCATCGAAACCTTAAGCGTGCGGACCCTACGGGTTCGAGAACAATGTAGACATGACCGAGACATGTCTCCGGTCAATAACCAATAGAGGAACCTGGATGGTCATATTGGCTCCTACATATTCGACGAAGATCTTTATCGGTCAGGCCGCATAACAACATATGTTGTTCCCTTTGTCATCGGTATGTTACTTGCCCGAGATTCGATCGTCGGTATCTCAATACCTAGTTCAATCTCATTACTGGCAAGTCTCTTTACTCGTTCCGTAATACATCATCTCCCAACTAACTCATTAGTTGCAATGCTTGCAAGGCTTATGTGATCTGCATTACCGAGAGGGCCCAGAGATACCTCTCCGACAATCGGAGTGACAAATCCTAATCTCGAAATACGCCAACCCAACATGTACCTTTGGAGACACCTGTAGAGCACCTTTATAATCACCCATTTATGTTGTGACGTTTGGTAGCACACAAAGTGTTCCTCCGGCAAACGGGAGTTGCATAATCTCATAGTCATAGGAACATGTATAAGTCATGAAAAAAGCAATAGCAACATACTAAACGATCGGGTGCTAAGCTAATGGAATGGGTCATGTCAATCAGATCATTCACCTAATGATGTGATCCCGTTAATCCAACAACAACTCCTTGTTCATGGTTAGGAAACATAACCATATTTGATTAACGAGCTAGTCAAGTAGAGGCATACTAGTGACACTCTGTTTGTCTATGTATTCACACATGTATTATGTTTCCGGTTAATACAATTCTAGCATGAGTAATAAACATTTATCATGATATAAGGAAATAAATAATAACTTTATTATTGCCTCTAGGGCATATTTCGTTCAGCAACTTGATCTGAAGTTTCATGATCATCATCATTAACTTCCTCTCTAGTCGGTGCAGGCACCTCAGGAACATTTTCTTGAGCTGCACCACTCTTTGGTTCAAGAGGCAATACTTCATCAAGTTCTACTTTCCTCCCACTTACTTCTTTCGAGAGAAACTCTTTCTCTAGAAAGGATCCATTCTTGGCAACAAAGATCTTGCCTTCGGATCTGAGGTAGAAGGTATACCCAATAGTTTCTTTAGGTTATCCTATGAGGACGCATTTTTCCGATTTGGGTTCGAGCTTTTCAGGTTGAAGTTTCTTGACATAAGCATCGCATCCCAAACTTTCAAAAACGACAACTTATGTTTCTTACCAAACCACAATTCATACGGTGTCATCTCAACGGATTTCGACGGAGCCCTATTTAAAGTGAATGCGATAGTGTCTATAGCATAACCCCAAAATGACAGCGGTAAATCGGTAAGAGACATCATAGATCGTACCATATCCAATAGAGTGCGATTACGACGTTCGGACACACCATTACGCTGAGGTGTTCCAGGCGGCATGAGTTGTGAAAAATTCCACATTTTCTTAAGTGCGTGCCAAATTCGTGACTCAAATATTCTCCCCCACGATCTGATCGTAAGAACTTGATTTTCCTGTCATGTTGATTCTCAACCTCACTCTGAAATTCCTCGAACTTTTCAAAGGTCTCAGACTTGTGTTTCATTAAGTAGACATACCCATATCTACTCAAGTCATCCGTGAGGGTGAGAACATAAAGATAGCCTTCGCGAGCCTCAACACTCATTCGACCGCACACAACAGTATGTATGATTTCCAATAAGTTTGTTGCTCGCTCCATTGTTCCGGAGAATGGAGTCTTGGTCATTTTGCCCATGAGGCATGGTTCGCACGTGTCAAATGATTCATAATCAAGAGACTCCAAAAGTCCATCTGCATGGAGTTTCTTCATGCGTTTGACACCAATGTGACTAAGGCTGCAGTGCCACAAGTATATGGGGCTATCATTATCAACCTTACATCTTTTGGAATTCACACTATGAATATGTCTAACATCACGTTCGAGATTAAATAAGAATAAACCATTGACCAGCGGGGCACGACCATAAAACATGTCTCTCATATACATAGAACAACCATTATTCTCAGATTTAAATGAGTAGCCATCTCGCATTAAACGAGATCCAGATACAATGATCATGCTCAAAGCTGGTACTAAATAACAATTATTGAGGTTTAAACTGAAGGAAATATGCCCTAGAGGCAATAATAAAGTTATTATTTATTTCCTTATATCATGATAAATGTTTATTATTCATGCTAGAATTGTATTAACCGGAAACATAATACATGTGTGAATACATAGACAAACAGAGTGTCACTAGTATGCCTCTACTTGACTAGATCGTTAATCAAAGATGGTTATGTTTCCTAACCATAAACAAAGAGTTGTTATTTGATTAACGAGATCACATCATTAGGTGAATGATCTGATTGACATGACCCATTTCATTAGCTTAGCACCCGATCGTTTAGTATGTTGCTATTGCTTCTTCATGACTTATACATGTTCCTATGACTATGAGATTATGCAACTCCCATTTGCCGGAGGAACACTTTGTGTGCTACCAAACGTCACAATGTAAATGGGTGATTATAAAGGTGCTCTACAGGTGTCTCCAAAGGTAGATGTTGGGTTGGCGTATTTTGAGATTAGGATTTGTCACTCCGATTGTCGGAGAGGTATCTCTGGGCCCTCTCGGTAATGCACATCACATAAGCCTTGCAAGCATTGCAACTAATGAGTTAGTTGCGAGATGATGTATTACGGAACGAGTAAAGAGACTTGCGGTAACGAGATTGAACTAGGTATTGGATACCGACGATCTAATCTCGGGCAAGTAACATACCGATGACAAAGGGAACAACGTATGTTGTTATGTGGTTTAACCGATAAAGATCTTCGTAGAATATGTAGGAGCCAATATGGGCATCCAGGTCCCGCTATTGGTTATTGACCGGAGATTTGTCTCAGTCATGTCTACATTGTTCTCGAACCGTAGGGTCCGCACGCTTAACGTTATGATGACAGTTATTATGAGTTTATGCCTTTTGATGTACCGAAGTTAGTTTAGAGTCCCGGATGTGATCACGGACATGACGAGGAGTCTCGAAATGGACGAGACATAAAGATTGATATATTGGACGACTATATTCGGACACCGGAAGTGTTCCGGGTGATTTCGGATAAAACCGGAGTGCCGGAGGGGTTACCGGAACCCCCCGGGGAAGTAATGGGCCTTATTGGGCCTGAGGGGAGAGAGAGGGCAGCAGCCCAGGAGGTGGCCCCCCCATGGGGAGTCCGAATTGGACTAGGGAGGGGGGGCGCGGCCCCTCTTTCCCTCTCCCTCTCCCTCTCTTTCCTTCCCCCTTAAGTTTCCTAATTGGACTAGGAAAGGGGAGTCCTACACCCACTAGGAGGAGGACTCCCCCTCCCCTTGGCGCGCCCCATAGGGCCGGCCGGCCTCCCCCTTGCTCCTTTATATACGGGGGCAGGGGGCACCCTAGAACACACAAGTTGATCCACGTGATCGTTCCTTAGCCGTGTGCGGTGCCCCCTGCCACCATATTCCACCTCGATCATATCGTTGTAGTGCTTAGGCGAAGCCCTGCGTCGGTAGAACATCATCATCGTCACCACGCCGTTGTGCTGACGAAACTCATCCCCGAAGATTTGCTGGATCGGAGCCCGGGGAGCGTCATCGAGCTGTACGTGTGCTAAGAACTCGGAGGTGCCGGAGTAACGGTGCTTGGATCGGTCGGATCGGGAAGACGTACGACTATTTCCTCTACGTTGCGTCAACGCTTCCGCGTCGGTCTACGAGGGTACGTAGACATCACTCTCCCCTCTCGTTGCTATACATCACCATGATCTTGCGTGTGCGTAGTGAAAGTTTTGAAAATTACTAGGTTCCCCAACAGTGGCATCCGAGCCTGGTTTTTATGTGTTGATGTTATATGCACGAGTAGAACACAAGTGAGTGGTGGGCGATATAAGTCATACTGCTTACCAGCATGTCATACTTTGGTTCGGCGGTATTGTTGGACGAAGCGACCCGGACCAACATTACGCGTACGCTTACGCGAGACCGGTTCTCCCGACGTGCTTTGCACAGAGGTGGCTTGCGGGCGACAGTTTCTCCAACATTAGTTGAACCGAGTGTGGCTATGCCCAGTCCTTGCGAAGGTTAAAACAGCACCAACTTGACAAACTATCGTTGTGGTTTTGATGCGTAGGTGAGATTGGTTCTTGCTTAAGCTCGTAGCAGCCACGTAAAACTTGAAACAACAAAGTAGAGGACGTCTAACTTGTTTTTGCAGGGCATGTTGTGATGTGATATGGTCAAGACATGATGCTAAATTTTATTGTATGAGATGATCATGTTTTGTAACCGAGTTATCGGCAACTGGCAGGAGCCATATGGTTGTCGCTTTATTGTATGCAATGCAATCGCGCTGTAATGCTTTACTTTATCACTAAGCGGTAGCGATAGTCGTGGAAGCATAAGATTGGCGAGACGACAACAATGCTATGATGAAGATCAAGGTGTCGAGCCGGTGACGATGGTGATCATGACGGTGCTTCGGAGATAGAGATCACAAGCACAAGATGATGATGGCCATATCATATCACTTATATTGATTGCATGTGATGTTTATCTTTTTATGCATCTTATCTTGCTTTGATTGACGGTAGCATTATAAGATGATCTCTCACTAAATTATCAAGAAGTGTTCTCCCTGAGTATGCACCGTTGCCAAAGTTCGTCGTGCCCAGACACCACGTGATGATCGGGTGTGATAAGCTCTACGTCCATCTACAACGGGTGCAAGCCAGTTTTGCACACGCAGAATACTCGGGTTATACTTGACGAGCCTAGCATATGCAGATATGGCCTCGGAACACGGAGACCGAAAGGTCGAGCGTGAATCATATAGTAGATATGATCAACATAACGATGTTCACCATTGAAAACTACTTCATCTCACGTGATGATCGGTTATGGTTTAGTTGATTTGGATCACGTGATCACTTAGAGGATTAGAGGGATGTCTATCTAAGTGGGAGTTCTTTAAGTAATTTGATTAATTGAACTTAAATTTATCATGAACTTAGTACCTGATAGTATCTTGCTTATGTATGTTTGATTGTAGATAGATGGCCGTGCTGTTGTTCTATTGAATTTTAAAGCGTTCCTTGAGAAAGCAAAGTTGAAAGATGATGGTAGCAATTACACGGACTGGGTCCGTAACTTGAGCATTATCCTCATTGCTTCACAGAAGAATTACATCCTGGAAGCACCGCTGGGTGCCTGGCCTGCTGCTGGAGCAACACCAGATGTTATGAACGTCTGGCAAAGCAAAGCTGATGAGTACTCGATAGTTTAGTGTGCCATGCTTTACGGCTTAGAATCGGAACTTCAACGACGTTTTGAACGTCATGGAGCATATGAGATGTTCCAGGAGTTGAAGTTAATATTTCAAGCAAATGCCCGGATTGAGAGATATGAAGTCTCCAATAAGTTCTATAGCTGCAAGATGGAGGAGAACAGTTCTGTCAGTGAGCATATACTCAAAATGTCTGGGTATAATAATCACTTGATTCAGATGGGAGTTAATCTTCCAGATGATTGCGTCATTGACAGAATTCTCCAATCACTGCCACCAAGCTACAAGAGCTTCGTGATGAACTATAATATGCAAGGGATGAATAAGAATATTCCCGAGCTCTTCGCAATGCTGAAAGCTGCGGAGGTAGAAATCAAGAAGGAGCATCAAGTGTTGATGGTCAACAAGACCACTAGTTTCAAGAAAAAGGGCAAAGGGAAGAAGAAGGGGAACTTCAACAAGAACGGCAAGCAAGTTGCTACTCAAGAGAAGAAACCCAAGTCTGGACCTAAGCCTGAAACTGAGTGCTTCTACTGCAAGCAGACTGGTCACTGGAAGCGGACCTGCCCAAGTATTTGGTGGATAAGAAGGATGGCAAGGTGAACAAAGGTATATGTGATATACATGTTATTGATGTGTACCTTACTAGAGCTCGCAGTAGCACCTGGTATTTGATACTGGTTCTGTTGCTAATATTTGCAACTCGAAACAGGGACTACGGATTAAGCGAACACTGGCAAAGGACAAGGTGACAATGCGCGTGGGAAATGGTTCCAAAGTCGATGTGATCGCGGTCGGCATGCTACCTCTACATCTACCTTCGGGATTAGTATTAGACCTAAATAATTGTTATTTGGTGCCAGCGTTGAGCATGAACATTATATCTGGATCTTATTTGATGCGAGACGGTTATTCATTTAAATCAGAGAATAATGGTTGTTCTATTTATATGAGTAATATCTTTTATGGTCATGCACCTTTGAAGAGTGGTCTATTTTTGATGAATCTCGATAGTAGTAACACACATATTCATAATGTTGAAGCCAAAAGATGCAGATTTGATAATGATAGTGCAACTTATTTGTGGCACTGCCGTTTAGGTCATATCGGTATAAAGCGCATGAAGAAACTCCATACTGATGGACTTTTGGAACCACTTGATTATGAATCACTTGGTACTTGCGAACCGTGCCTCATGGGCAAGATGACTAAAAGGCCGTTCTCCGGTAATATGGAGAGAGCAACAGATTTGTTGGAAATCATACATACCGATGTATGTGGTCCGACGAATATTGAGGCTCGTGGCAGATATCATTATTTTCTCACCTTCACAGATGACTTAAGAAGATATGGGTATATCTGCTTAATGAAACACAAGTCTGAAACATTTGAAAAGTTCAAAGAATTTCAGAGTGAAGTTGAAAATCATCGTAACAAGAAAATAAAGTTTCTACGATCTGATCGTGGAGGAGAATATTTGAGTTACGAGTTTGGTGTACATTTGAAACAATGCGGAATAGTTTTGCAACTCACGCCACCCGGAACACCATAGCGTAATGGTGTGTCCGAACGTCGTAATCGTACTTTACTAGATATGGTGCGATCTATGATGTCTCTTACTGATTTACCTTTATCGTTTTGGGGTTATGCTTTAGAGACGGCCGCATTCACGTTAAATAGGGCACCATCAAAATCCATTGAAACGACGCCTTATGAACTATGGTTTGGCAAGAAACCAAAGTTGGCGTTCCTTAAAGTTTGGGGCTGCGATGCTTATGTGAAAAAGCTTCAACCTAATAAGCTCGAACCCAAATCGGAGAAATGTGTCTTCATAGGATACCCAAAGGAGACTGTTGGGTACACCTTCTATCACAGATACGAAGGCAAGACATTTGTTGCTAAGAATGGATCCTTTCTAGAGAAGGAGTTTCTCTCGAAAGAAGTGAGTGGGAGGAAAGTAGAACTTGACGAGGTAACTGTACCTGCTCCCTTATTGGAAAGTAGTACATCACAGAAACCTGTTTCTGCGACACCTACACCGATTAGTGAGGAAGCTAATGATAATGATCATGAAACTTCAGAACAAGATACTACTGAACCTCGTAGATCAACCAGAGTAAGATCCGCACCAAAGTGGTACGGTAATCCTGTTCTGGAAGTCATGCTACTAGATCATGATGAACCTACAAACTATGAAGAAGCGATGGTGAGCCCAGATTCCGCAAAATGGCTTGAAGCCATGAAATCTGAGATGGGATCCATGTATGAGAACAAAGTATGGACTTTGGTTGACTTGCCCGGTGATCGGCAAGCAATTGAGAATAAATGGATCTTCAAGAAGAAGACTGACGCTGACGGTAATATTACTGTCTACAAAGCTCGACTTGTTGCAAAAGGTTTTCGACAAGTTCAAGGGGTTGACTACGATGAGACCTTCTCACCCGTAGCGATGCTTAAGTCTGTCCGAATCATGTTAGCAATTGCCGCATTTTATGATTATGAAATTTGGCAGATGGATGTCAAAACTGCATTCCTGAATGGATTTCTGGAAGAAGAGTTCTATATGATGCAACCGAAAGGTTTTATAGATCCAAAGGGAGCTAACAAAGTGTGCAAGCTCCAGCGATCCATTTATGGACTGGTGCAAGCCTCTCGGAGTTGGAATAAGCGCTTTGATAGTGTGATCAAAGCATTTGGTTTTATACAGACTTTCGGAGAAGCCTGTATTTACAAGAAAGTGAGTGGGAGCTCTATAGCATTTCTGATATTATATGTGGATGACATATTACTGATTGGAAATGATATAGAATTTCTGGATAGCATAAAGGGATACTTGAATAAGAGTTTTTCAATGAAAGACCTCGGTGAAGCTGCTTACATATTAGGGATAAAGATCTATAGAGATAGATCAAGACGCTTAATTGGACTTTCACAAAGCACATACCTTGACAAGATTTTGAAGAAGTTCAAAATGGATCAAGCAAAGAAAGGGTTCTTGCCTGTGTTACAAGGTGTGAAGTTGAGTCAGACTCAATGCCCGACCACTGCAGAAGATAGAGAGAAAATGAAAGATGTTCCCTATGCTTCTGCCATAGGCTCTATCATGTATGCAATGCTGTGTACCAGACCTGATGTGTGCCTTGCTATAAGTTTAGCAGGGAGGTACCAAAGTAATCCAGGAGTGGATCACTGGACAGCGGTCAAGAACATCCTGAAGTACCTGAAAAGGACTAAGGATATGTTTCTCGTATATGGAGGTGACAAAGAGCTCATCGTAAACGGTTACGTTGATGCAAGCTTTGACACTAATCCGGACGATTCTAAATCGCAAACCGGATACGTGTTTACATTAAACAATGGAGCTATCAGTTGGTGCGGTTCTAAACAAAGTGTTGTGGCGGGATCTACATGTGAAGCAGAGTACATAGCTGCTTCGGAAGCAGCAAACGAAGGAGTCTGGATGAAGGAGTTCATATCCGATCTAGGTGTCATACCTAGTGCATCGGGTCCAATGAAAATCTTTTGTGACAATACTGGTGCAATTGCCTTGGCAAAGGAATCCAGATTTCACAAGAGAACCAAACACATCAAGAGACGCTTCAATTCCATCCGGGATCTAGTCCAGGTGGGAGACATAGAGATTTGCAAGATACATACGGATCTGAATGTAGCAGACCCGTTGACTAAGCCTCTTCCACGAGCAAAACATGATCAGCACCAAGGCTCCATGGGTGTTAGAATCATTACAGTGTAATCTAGATTATTGACTCTAGTGCAAGTGAGAGACTGAAGGAAATATGCCCTAGAGGCAATAATAAAGTTATTATTTATTTCCTTATATCATGATAATTGTTTATTATTCATGCTAGAATTGTATTAACCGGAAACATAATACATGTGTGAATACATAGACAAACAGAGTGTCACTAGTATGCCTCTATTGACTAGCTCGTTAATCAAAGATGGTTATGTTTCCTAACCATAAACAAAGAGTTGTTATTTGATTAACGAGATCACATCATTAGGTGAATGATCTGATTGACATGACCCATTTCATTAGCTTAGCACCCGATCATTTAGTATGTTGCTATTGCTTCTTCATGACTTATACATGTTCCTATGACTATGAGATTATGCAACTCCCGTTTGCCGGAGGAACACTTTGTGTGCTACCAAACGTCACAACGTAAATGGGTGATTATAAAGGTGCTCTACAGGTGTCTCCAAAGGTAGATGTTGGGTTGGCGTATTTCGAGATTAGGATTTGTCACTCCGATTGTCGGAGAGGTATCTCTGGGCCCTCTCGGTAATGCACATCACATAAGCCTTGCAAGCATTGCAACTAATGAGTTAGTTGCGAGATGATGTATTACAGAACGAGTAAAGAGACTTGCCGGTAACGAGATTGAACTAGGTATTGGATACCGACGATCGAATCTCGGGCAAGTAACATACCGATGACAAAGGGAACAACGTATGTTGTTATGCGGTCTGACCGATAAAGATCTTCGTAGAATATGTAGGAGCCAATATGGGCATCCAGGTCCCGCTATTGGTTATTGACCGGAGATTTGTCTCAGTCATGTCTACATTGTTCTCGAACCGTAGGGTCCGCACGCTTAATGTTACGATGACAGTTATTATGAGTTTATGCATTTTGATGTACCGAAGTTAGTTTGGAGTCCCGGATGTGATCACGGACATGACGAGGAGTCTCGAAATGGTCGAGACATAAAGATTGATATATTGGACGACTATATTCGGACACCGGAAGCGTTCCGGGTGATTTCGGATAAAACCGGAGTGCCGGAGGGGTTACCGGAACCCCCCGGGGAAGTAATGGGCCTTATTGGGCCTGAGGGGAGAGAGAGGGCAGCAGCCCAGGAGGTGCCCCCCCCCATGGGGAGTCCGAATTGGACTAGGGAGGGGGGGCGCGGCCCCTCTTTCCCTCTCCCTCTCCCTCTCTTTCCTTCCCCCTTAAGTTTCCTAATTGGACTAGGAAAGGGGCGTCCTACTCCCACTAGGAGGAGGACTCCCCTCCCCTTGGCGCGCCCCATAGGGCCGGCCGGCCTCCCCCTTGCTCCTTTATATACGGGGGCAGGGGGCACCCTAGAACACACAAGTTGATCCACGTGATCGTTCCTTAGCCATGTGCGGTGCCCCCTGCCACCATATTCCACCTCGATCATATCGTTGTAGTGCTTAGGCGAAGCCCTGCGTCGGTAGAACATCATCATCGTCACCATGCCGTTGTGCTGACGAAACTCATCCCCGAAGCTTTGCTGGATCGGAGCCCGGGGAGCGTCATCGAGCTGTACGTGTGCTAAGAACTCGGAGGTGCCGGAGTAACGGTGCTTGGATC
This sequence comes from Triticum urartu, assembly GCF_056163025.1. Classification (NCBI taxonomy): domain Eukaryota; kingdom Viridiplantae; phylum Streptophyta; class Magnoliopsida; order Poales; family Poaceae; genus Triticum; species Triticum urartu. Next base: position 585,582,490 of record NC_141876.1, on the reverse strand, counting down.
GGTCGGATCAGGAAGACGTACGACTACTTCCTCTACATTGCGTCAACGCTTCCGCGTCGGTCAATGAGGGTACGTAGACATCACTCTCCCCTCTCGTTGCTATACATCACCATGATCTTGCGTGTGCGTAGAGAGATTTTTGAAAATTACTACGTTCCCCAACATAAACTAATCCCGTAGGTAAATCACTACGGGAAACAGGAGATTTGCCTTCAGCATTTCGTCGGGGCAGACGGCAAAGAAAGGGTTTGCCGTCATCAGCAGACGGCAAAGAAAAAGTAATGGTCAAGTAGAATTTGCCGTCTGCAAATAAACTACAAACGGCAAAGAGCTCACTTTGCCGTCTGCAAAAAAATACAGACGACAAAAAGATCACTTTGCCATCTGTAATATAAAACGCAGACGGCAAATATCTAACTATCTGTATTTTTTTACAGACAGCAAAGTGAGCTTTTTGCCGTCTGTAATAAAAAATACAGACGGCAAAGAGAAAGCATACCACGCGGATCGACGATGTGGTAGCATCTCAACCCACACCGCCCCGGGCACAATCGCAGCCCACCCCAACACTATCCCACGCCCGACCCCACCATGCTCTCTCTCCGTTATCCCGCACGCTCTCTCCCTTATCCGCACGATCTCTCTCTCTCTCGTACCTGTCTCTCTCTCTGACGCACGCACGCAGCCCACCCCCACCACCTCGCCCGCGCCCCGATCCACTCGCCGGTGCCACCAGCCGCGGCTCCTCCAGCCGGCCAACCCTCCGCCACCGCCAGCACACCTTCGTCCTCCCCTTCCTATGCTCCGCCTTCTCTGGTTACCTCCTTCCCCTTGCTGTGGGCAGGGCGGCCGGCGCGGGAGGCCGCTTCGGCTCCTCCAGCAGGGCGGGCGGCGCGAGCCAGGCTTGGCCGGTGCGGGTAGAGCGGCCGGCACGGGAGGCCGCTGCAACTTCTCAAGCGGGGCGGGTGGCGCGAGTTCATGGCCGGTGCGGGCAGAGCGGCCGGCGCGGGAGGCTGCTGCGAGCGACGCGCGGGCGGGTGGCGGGCGTGCGGTGCGAGCAGGGCACGGCCGGCATGGGAGGCCGCTGCGGGCAGGGGAACAGCTCCGGGTGGTGCTTCGGGCCGGCGCGGGCAGAGCGGACAGTGTCTCCTCCGTTCGGCTCCAATTGGTGCTGCGGGTCGGCGTGGTCAGGGCAAGGCGGTGGCTATGGAATCCCTGTGGTTTTGTCCCCGACCAGAAGAAGGAAGGCCGGTGGTGAAGTCCATGTTGCTGTAGTGGAGAACGACCTGATTGCTTTTATTTTTACTTTCTAGGTTCCTTTGTGTAGATTTTCAGGACAGCTTTGTTTCTTCTCTGTAACTCCACATACGATGAATGAATGGCAGCACGCCGTGTCGAATCCAAAATCTATGTGAGCTCAACTTACTGTCTTGGTTTGACGTTCATGTGTCCGGCGAGATGCTCTACTCTGACGTCTATTTTTTTAAATGAAAAACAATCTTTGCCGTATGTACTTTAGTCAAGATGACAGCAAAGAACAAGTTTTGACTGATGGCAAAGAACAGGGTTTTGCTGTCTATTATTTTTTATGACAGACGGCAAATCTGTAGCTGGCTGACGGCAAAATCTTTGCCGTCTGACCGATGAAATGCTGACGGCAAAGTATTCTTTGCCGACTTATCTTTGTCATCTGACTTTGCCGTCTGCTTCCTGACGGCAAAATCTTTGCCATCTGTATTTAGGTCTTTGCCGTCTGTAATTCGCAAACGGCAAATTACCTAATTCCTGTAGTGAATGTAGAGGTAGTGTGCCGACGGCGATCACATCGACCTTGGAAATATTCCCGACGCGCATCGTCACCTCGTCCTTCGCCAGTCTCCGTTTATTCCGCAGCTCCTATTTTGAGTTACAAATATGAGCAACCACACCGGTATCAAATACCTAGGAGGTACTATGAGCGCTGGTTAGGTACACATCAATAACATCTATATCACATATACCTTTGACATTTCCGGCCTTCTTATCCGCTAAGTACATGGGGCAGTTCCGCTTCCAGTGACCGTTTCCCTTGCAATAAAAGCACTCAGTCTCAGGCTTGGGTCCATTCTTTGTCTTCTTCCCGGCAGCTTGCTTACCGAGCGGGGCAACTCCCTTGCCGTCCTTCTTGAAGTTCTTTTTACCCTTGCTTTTCTTGAACTTAGTGGTTTTATTCACCATCAACACTTGATGTTCCTTTTTGATTTCCACCTCCGCTGATTTCAGCATTGATTTCTCCATCCCGTGCATATTGAAGATCATCACAAAGCTCTTGTAGCTAGGTGGGAGCGACTGAAGCATTCTATCAACGACCACATCATCCGGGAGGTTAACTCCCAGCTGAGACAAGCGGTTGTGCAACCCAGACATTTTGAGTATGTGCTCGCTGACGGGTCTATTCTCCTCCATCTTACAACTGTAGAACTTGTCGGAGACTTCATATCTCTCGACCCGGGCATGAGCTTGGAAAACCATTTTTAGCTCTTGGAACATCTCATATGCTCCGTGTTGCTCAAAACGCTTTTGGAGCCTCGGTTCTAAGCTGTAAAGCATGCCGCACTGAACCAGGGAGTAATCATCACTGCGCGTCTGCCATGCGTTCATAACGTCTTGTTCTGCTGGGAAAACAGGTGCTTCACCTAGCGGTGCATCAAGGACATATGCTTTCCTGGCAGCTATGAGGATAATGCTCAGGTTACGGACCCAGTCCGTGTAGTTGTTGCCATCGTCTTTCAGCTTGGTTTTCTCTAGGAACGCGTTGAAGTTGAGGGAAACATTAGCGTGGGCCATTTGATCTACAAGACATATTGCAAAGAACTTTAGACTATGTTCATGATAATTAAGTTCATATAATCAAATTATTTAATGAACTCCCACTCAGATAGACATCCCTCTAGTCATCTAAGTGATACATGATCCGAGTCAACTAGGCCGTGTCCGATCATCACGTGAGACAGACTAGTCATCATCGGTGAACATCTTAATGTTGATCATATCTTCTATACGACTCATGTTCGACCTTTCGGTCTTTCGTGTTCCGAGGCCATGTCTGTACATGCTAGGCTCGTCAAGTCAACCTAAGTGTATTGCGTGTGTAAATCTGGCTTACACCCGTTGTATGCGAACGTTAGAACCTATCACACCCGATCATCACATGGTGCTTCGGAACAACGGACCTTAGCAACGGTGCACAGTTAGGGGGAACATTTTCTTGAAATTATTGCGAGGGATCATCTTATTTATGCTACCGTCGTTCTAAGCAAATAAGATGTAAAACATGATAAGCATCACATGCAATCAAATAGTGACATGATATGGCCAATATCACTTTGCTCCTTTTGATCTCCATCTTCGGGGCGCCATGATCATCATTGTCACCGGCATGACACCATGACCTCCATCATCATGATCTCCATCATCATGTCTTCATGAAGTTGTCTCATCAACTATTACTTCTACTACTATGGCTAACGGTTAGCGATAAGGTAAAGTAATTACATGACGTTTATGTTGACACGCAGGTCATAAATAAATTAAGACAACTCCTATGGCTCCTGCCGGTTGTCATACTCATCGACATGCAAGTCGTGATTCCTATTAAAAGAACATGATCAATCTCATACATCACATATATCATTAATCGCATCCTTTTGTCCATATCACATCACACGACATATGCTGCAAGAACAAGTTAGATGTCCTCTAATTGTTGTTGCAAGTTTTTACGTGGCTGCTATAGGTTTCTAGCAAGAACGTTTCTTACCTACGCCAAAACCACAACATGATATGCCAATTTCTATTTACCCTTCATAAGGACCCTTTTCATCGAATCCGATCCGACTAAAGTGGGAGAGACAGACACCCGCTAGCCACCTTATGCAACTAGTTCATGTCAGTCGGTGGAACCAGTCTCACGTAAGCGTACGTGTAAGGTCGGTCCGGGCCACTTCATCCCACGATGCCTCCGAATCAAGATAAGACTAGTAACGGCAAGTAAATTGACACAATCGACGCCCACAACAACTTGTGTCCTACTCGTGCATAGAAACTACGCATAAACCTGGCTCATGATGACACTTTTGGGGATCGTTGAAGAAATTAAAAAATTTCTATGCATCACCAAGATCAATCTATGGAGTAACTAGCAATGAGAGAGAAGGGAGTGCATCTTCATACCCTTTAAGATCGCGAGTCGGAAGCGTTGCAAGAACGCGGTTGGAGGAGTCGTACAAGTAGCGATTCAGATCACGGCCGAATCCGATCTAAGCCTTAACAACGGCGCCTCCGCGTTCAACACACGTGCAGCCCGGTGACGTCTCCCGCGCCTTGATCCAGCAAGGAGGAGGGAGTGGTTGAGGAAGAAGGCTCCAACAGCAGCATGACGGCGTGGTGGTGATGGAGTGGCAGTTCTCCGGCAGGGCTTCGCCAAGCTCATGCAGAGGAGGGGAGGTGTTGGGGAGGGGAGAGGCTGCGCCGTGTTGCAGCCCTCCCCTCGGGCCTCTATTTTTAGGGAGAAGGGGGAAGGGGGCCGGCCCCACTAGATGAGATCTAAAGGGGGGCGGCGGCCAAGGGGGAGGGGGCTTGCCCCCCAAGGAAGGGTGGCGCCCCCCTTTAGGGTTCCCCCCAAACCCTAGGCGCATGGGCCCTAGGGTGGGATGGTGCCCAGCCCACTAGGGGCTGGTTCCCTTCCACCTACAGCCCATAAGGCCCTCCGGGGCAGGTGGACCCTCCCGGTGGTCCCGGTACAATACCGCATACCCCTGAATATTTCCGGTGACCGTATGATGACTTCCCATATATAAATCTTCACCTCCGGACTATTCCGGAACTCCTCGTGACGTCCGGGATCTCATATGGGACTCCGAACAACATTCGGTAATCACATACAAATCTTCCTAATAACCCTAGCATCATCGAACCTTAAGTGTGTAGACCCTACGGGTTCAGGAACCATGCAGACATGACCAAGACAACTCTCCGTCCAATAACCAACAGCGGGATCTGGATACCCATGTTGGCTCCCACATGTTCCACGATGATCGCATTGGATGAACCACGATGTCGAGGATTCAAGCAATCCTGTATACAATTCCCTTTGTCAATCGGTACGTTACTTGCCCGAGATTCGATCGTCGGTATCCCAATACCTCGTTCAATCTCGTTACCGGCAAGTCACTTTACTCGTTTCGTAACACATCATCCCGTGACCAACCCTTTAGTCACATTGAGCTCATTACGATGATGTCTTACCGAGTGGGCCCAGAGATACTTCTCCGTCATACGGAGTGACAAATCCCAGTCTCGATTCGTGCCAACCCAACAGACACTTTCGGAGATACCCGTAGTGCACCTTTATAGCCACCCAGTTACGTTGTGACGTTTGGCACACCCAAAGTATTCCTACAGTATCTGGGAGTTGCACAATCTCATGGTCTAAGGAAAAGATACTTGACATTAGAAAAGCTCTAGCAGACGAACTACACGATCTTGTGCTATGCTTAGGATTGGGTCTTGTCCATCACATCTTTCCCTCAATGATGTGATCCCATTATCAATGACATCCAATGTCCATAGTCAGGAAACCATGACCATCTGTTGATCAACGAGCAAGTCAACTAGAGGCTCACTAGGGACATGTTGTGGTCTATGTATTCACACATGTATCACGATTTCTGAGTAATACAATTATAGCATGAACAATAGACAATTATCATGAACAAGGAAATATAATAATAACCATTTTATTATTGCCTCTGGGGCATATTTCCAACACCAGGAGACTTGGAGTGGCCGTCAAGAAACAAGGGAGGAAGGCACGAGGCAGGGGGCGCGCCTACCCCCCTGGGCGCGCCCTTCACCCTCGTGGGCCCTCTATTGCTCCACCGACGTATTTCTTCCTCCTATATATATATATATATCCATGTACCCCCCCCCCCCGAAACATCTAGGAGCACCACGAAAACCTAATTCCACCGCCGCAACCTTCTGTACTCGAGAGATCCCATCTCGAGGCCTTTTCCGGAGCTCCGCCGGAGGGGGCATTGATCACAGAGGGCCGCTACATCAACTCCATGGCCTCTCTGGTGATGTGTGAGTAGTTTACTTCAGACCTACGGGTCCATAGTTATTAGCTAGATGGCTTCTTCTCTCTCTTTGGATCTCAATACAAAGTTCTCCTCGATTGTCTTGGAGATCTATTCGATGTAATCTTCTTTCGCGGTGTGTTTGTCGAGATCCGATGAATTGTGGGTTTATGATCCAGATTATCTATGAACAATATTTGATTCTCCTCTGAATTCTTTGATGTATGATTGGTTTATCTTTGCAAGTCTCTTCGAATTATCAGTTTGGTTTGGCCTACTAGATTGATCTTTCTTGCAATGGGAGAAGTGCTTAGCTTTGGGTTCAATCTTGCGGTGCTGACAGAAAGGGAACTGACACATATTGTATTGTTGCCATCGAGGATAAAAAGATGGGGTTTATATGATATTGCATGAGTTTATCCCTCTACATCATGTCATCTTCCTTAAAGCATTACTCTATTCTTATGAACTTAATACTCTAGATGCATGCTGGATAGCGGTCGATGTGTGGAGTAATAGTAGTAGATGCAGAATCATTTCGGTATACTTGTCTCGGGCGTGATGCCTATATACATGATCATACCTAGATATTCTCATAACTATGCTCAATTCTATTAATTGCTCGACAATAATTCATTTACCCACTATAATACTTATGCTCTTGAGAGAAGCCACTAGTGAAACCTATGGCCCTCGGGTGTATCTTTCATCATATTAATCTTCCAATACTTAGTTATTTCCTTTGCCATTTATTTTACTTTGCATCTTTATCATAAAAATACCAAAAATATTATGTTATCATATCTATCAGATCTCAGTCTCGTAATTGACCGTGAAGGGCTTGACAACCCCTTTATCGCATTGTTTGTGAGGTTCTTATTTGTTTGTGTAGGTGCGTGGGACTTGAGCGTGATCTCCTACTGGATTGATACCTTGGTTCTCAAAAACTGAGGGAAATAGTTACGCTACTTTGTTGCATCACCCTTTCCTCTTCAAGGGAAAAACAACGCAATGCTCAAGAGGTAGCAGGCCAAACTCGCGACGCCGAAGTACGCTGTAAAAGTTGTTCGGACTTTGTTGGCAACTCATTTGTTCCCGTACCAAGCCCCTAGCAAGTTAAGCTGGGGTATGTTTGTAAAACAACCATGGGAGGCGTATTTATTTGTAGAAAGACGTGGGTAATTAATTCAGATAGTGTGAACTGGGACCCCCTCTAAAATTCCATAAAAGGACAATCATTTTTCCCATGTTCATGTTCAATATGTACCTATATCTAGGTAAAAAAATTGAACTCAATTTGATTTTAAATTGCATCTGAAATTTTCCTGGTAATACTAGTAACCGCGGTAACCAAGCATATCTCGCCGCCCCACAAGAAAAAAAAATCTCCATTCCTAATCTAAAACCTTGGGCAAGATCCATGGCCGACCTTGCTGCCATTGCCACGCCAGCGCGGCCACCTACCAGCCACATATTACTGTCAGATTGCGCGTGGTAACTACAGGACCTTGACGCAACACCATTTACTTGGTAACGCACCCGACAGAGGAAAGCTAGGGGAAACACGCTGGGTGCTGCACAGAAACAAGCGGCGGCGCGCAAATCTTCGACACACACACATACAGCAAGCACCAAGCAAGTAGCGGGAAGGCAAGAAAGTGAGATGGAGCGACTGGGGCGAAATTACCTCGGGATCCGAGAGGTCGATCTCAGCCATGAGTTCCCATGGCGACTTGCTGAGCTCGCAGCAAGGCTGCCCGCAGGAGGAGGCCTCGGCACTAGTAGAAAAAGGGGCTTAGGTCCAGGCCGGGTAACCCCATTAGTCCTGGTTCAGTCCAGAACCGGGACCAATGGGTGCCTTTATCCCGGTTCGTGCGGCTAAGGCATTAGTCCCGGTTCACCTGGGTCCTTTAGTCCCGGTTCGTACCACGAACCGGGACTAAAGCTATAACCTTTAGTACCGGTTGGTGCCACCAACCGGGACTAATGGCCTTTGAGGCATTAGTACCGGTTCATGGCACGAACCGGTACTAAAGGTCCCATTTTCAAACTCTACCCCCCCCCCATGGACCGCCTTTTCAGTTTTAGAAAAAACAAAAGAAAATGATGGAAATGTCAAAAAAATTTAAAAAAAATAAGTTTCCCATGTGATATGTGGACTAGTTATTGGGAAAATTTACATATATGAATTTTGACTTTATTTACAAATATGAATTTCGACTTTATTTGTAATAACTTTTGCATATGAACTCGGATTAAAAAGTTTTTTATATGAAAAATCATCTTGTCAAAAAGTTACATCCGATGGAGACCGCCTACAGCCTGTTTGCAAATTTGTAGAATCCTCAAATTCCAAAAGGAAAAAAAGTTATGCTCAAATTTTAGTTTTTTTAATTTTCATTAAATCTGGTCAAACTATGGTCAAACTACTAAATCAAGAAGTATTAGTGTTACTAAATAATTATTCAAGAATATTAGTGTCATTAAATAATTATTTCAGTTTTTTTTAATTTTGGTCAAATCTGGTCAAACTATGGTCAAACTGTGGTCAAACTACTTATTCAAGAAATATTAGTGTTACTAAATAATTATTGTTTTTTAGAACAATAGTTTCAAACTCAAACAGTGAAATGTGTGACTTCATGCTCAAGCTAAACTCCTGAGGGTTAATAGGATTAACATCTTACTATTGTCAGGAAAACAATGAGTGGAGACTTGGAAACGAGGGAGAATAGAACCTGGAAGTTAAGCGTGCTCAGGCTGGGGGAGTGGGAGGATGGGTGACCGTCCGGAAAGTTAGATGATTTGGAATGATGAGGGGTGATTAGAGATTAAATTGAGCAGTGATGAGAGGGGTGATTAGAGATTAAAGGTTAAAATAATTCAGAAATTTGAAAATTAAAAAAATATCAAGGTACTTAGTGCACCACTTGGGCATTCGGTGGTGAGACCAGAAGACCCTTGCTGCCCCCGGGGTCGCTCTCGCTCACTCGCACAGCGGCGGCGCTGCCAGTCGGCCACCCAAAAGCCTCTGGTTCGCCATTCAAAGCCCTCACATCGTCGCTGAAGAAGGCCAATCCGTGATAGACTACGACGATAGGGCGTCTCTGCCAGTACCCTCCCTTCACACGCTTCTCCACTAGGCACTCACAATCCCCTCCCTTGCCACTTAGACCCCCTACCATTCTCGCCCATTACAGACTCGTCCCAGATTTGGTCCTCTCTTTGCCGGCTCGATGGTCGTCCTGAACAACGGACGACCCCTACAAGATGTTATGTCAGGTGGCTGTCCGTGGTCCGCCCCCTGGTTCCTTCCAATGTTGATGACCCCCGTCCATATGTGGTTGTGTGGTTGCCTAGGGTGCGCCGTGTGTTTTCTGTCCGCCCCTTTCTGGCACTGAGGTCCCCTGGGGTTGATACATCGTATGGCATTTAGGCCTCTAACTGGTGTGTCATTACGGCCAACCGCATCCTAGTCGGTAGTGCAACTAGTCTGTGGATGTGGTGACCATCCAACGATGCTCACCCCTCCTCTGTTGCTGAAGGACCCTCTAGGTATCGGGCGGTTAGTGCAACAACTCATGGTGCAAACTTTCCAGTTGGTTTTGTGGGTGTATGCTCTGGGAGAAATCCCTGCTCTCATTTCGTGCGTGAGCTAGCCTTGATGGCGATATTTGTGTCATGCATGAACCTCCCTAGAGACATGGTCTGTGAGTTCAGACGTGTGCTCTTATCTGTTGGTAAGTTTCAAAAAGTATGCATTGATGGCGCTAGGCCTACGGTATATTATACAAGCTGAAGCAGGGCCACTCGATAGAACGCATCTTGTTATATAATCTCGTAATAGTTTACCTTTACTATGTACACAATCCCAACACAATAAAACACAAGCATGATGTAGGATTTTATTTTCTCGGAGAGCCTGAACCTGGATAAACATATGTCCCTGTTACCATCGTCCCAAAGCGCTTATCTTAGGATTCCCTACCAGGAGATTTGCCGGATTTAGTTCTGACAGTGGTGGCCTATATAGATCCTACTAGGTGGACGTCACGGCTCGATGGGAGTTCAGATCGGCTCTGGCACGCTCTACGTGCTGGAGCAAATCTTCACCTATGGCGATGGCACTTTCATCGCCGACTCGACTGGCCACATCGGTCAAGGCAACAACTATGTCCCAGCTTGGATCATCAAAGATTTGACGAGTGTCTTCATCAACATCAATTTAATCTCAATGGGGATCATGGAAAATTTCTTCCATCTAGCTCGAGAGCTCAACGTCAACATTGTTCTCGTGTGGCCGTCTAGAAATACATGAACAACAGATTTGTTTGCGTCGGCCCGCCTTTTCGAACACCGTTTCACTGATCCACTTGATGGGATTGTGCAAACATGAGTTTAGAACAACCCTATAAAATTTCATGGCGAACCAACATTGCGATCTCCAGCAATTTCCACGGAATTTTGGGAGGAGACGGCTAGCGGTTAAATCCAGCCCCCATTGGAAGATCCGACTGTTAAGATCATGCCAAATTGTCATGACTACAACCCTAAATATTTCACCTCAATCCGATGGTGCAAACTCTGGAAAACCTCCAAAAGATGCGTCAATTTGTGAATCTATTTTCCGCTTCAAAACGAATCGGAGATGAGTTCATATTTCTTCAAAAACAGACTATCAAACGACCTCTACTTGAGAATATTTTTTGTCAGGTATTGTGTTATGTTCTCAAACACATGCGTGCAAAACTTGAAGCCTTTTTCTGATTTGCTCTTCATCATCGCGCTGGTATGGCACCAGGCCGATATCGTTGCTCCGCGGATTCTGACATGCATGGGCCGACGTCTGCCAAGTTGACTCATCACCTCAGCAAGCCGACATGCGTGAGCATTGCCGCACTGTTGAATCATCGAATTCATGGCAACCATGCTACATCATCACCTGCTCGAGTCAACCTCCTCGCTCCTCCAAGCCAACTTGCTCCATCATGTCGGCTTACTCGAGGTTCTAGCGTCACTTTGCCAACCTACTTCGTCACATTGGCTGGCCCAGGGTTCCAGCATCACTTTGTCGACCTACTCCATCACGTTGGCTGGCTTGGGTTCCAGCTTCACTTCGTCGACCTACTTCGTCGCGCCGGCTAGCCTGGGGTTCCAGTAGCACTTCGTCGACCTGCTCCGTCATGTCGGCTGGCAAGGGGTTCCAGCAGCACTTCGCTGACCTGCTCCGTCACGTCGGCTTACCTGGGGTTTGAGCGGTACTTCAGTGACCTGCTGTGTCACATCGACTGGCCCGGGGTTCCATCCCGGGGCTTCGCCTCGCAACACCGACTTGTTTAGTCACATCAGCCCACCCATCAACCACGAGATCTGGCAGGTTGATCGATGTATCCCACATAATCGACCTAGGGGCTATTCACCCTCCCCGCTACTCGTCCTAGGCATATTCAAGGCCGGTGTCTTGCAAGTTGATCGACGGATCTCGTTGAACCAGCCTGGGGACTATTGCGCCCTCACGGTTGGTCGACATAATCATAGGCCCTGTTTGGATACTCTAACTCAGTTAGAAGTTAGAGTTAGATTCTAACCTTGAACTAACCCTGAACTAACTCTAACCAAAGAGCTGTTTGGATGGTAGGGTTAGATTGATAATAAATATTCTTTCTCAATCATTTGACCACTTTGGACCCTGTTTGGATGGGAGGGGTAACTTTTTTTACTACTTTTTCTAGTAAGCCCAGGAGAACTAACCCAAATAAGCTCCTCTAGTGTGGGCTAGTCTTTTGGGCAGGTTAGATCCAACTAACCTAAACTAACCCATCATGTTTGGATACTTTTGGGTTATTTGAACCCCAACTAACTAAAACTAACTCTAACTTAGGGATCCAAACAGGGCCATAGTTCCGACCGACATATGGCAAGTTGATCGACTGATCCCTCAAAACCTGCCTGGGGGCTATGGCTCCCATGCCGCTGGTTGACTAAATTATTTTCCAGGCCCCCATATGGCAGGTTGATCAATGGATCCTGCAGAACCGGCTTGGGGGATATTTATGCCCAAACGATGCTGCTCGGTTGAGGCAGTTTCCTAGAAGATTTAATTCTTGCGTTGGCCATGTTGCCCAACCTAAGTCTCGGGGGCTACTGGATGCGTGTTTATTCAAAGACAGTAAGCCAATTCCCAAGGATATTCGATCCTTTTAGGTCGGCCATGTTGCCCAGCCTAAATTTCGGGGGCTATTGCATCGACGTTTCTCATGAAATTTTTAAGTGCAATATGGGTTTCCGAGGAGGATTTCGATCCTCAGGTCGGCAACGTGCGTCCGACATGAGTCACGAGGGCTACGACACATACACATTTTTTCTAAGTGATTCCTCGAAGAAGGTTTAAATCCTCAGGCCGACTGCTTGTGCGTGACTTGAGTCTCGAGGGCAACTTCGCACTAACGTTTTTTCTACAAAGACAGCATTTCACCGACCCATAGCCCGACATCCTCCCTGCCGAGTTGCAGCTTGCTAACGATAGGACACAACATTGTTAAGTACTTTGGCTATCGGATTTTGGGCCAATATTCACCTTGAGGGTTACTAGCTTTAAATCTTGGTAGAGAATAATTTTTTCATTTTTGTGTTTTTGCGGGTGCGGTAGAGAATAAATTGCATTAATAAAAAAATTCACAAAAATGTGGCTTGCGGAAGCCGGCTTGGCGGGAAAGTATTTTCCCATCGAAGCTGGCTATCTTCATAGACAAATCAAGATCAAGGTGGTTTGCATAAGTTTAGAGGAAGCCCAACATCTACAGCCAAATGCGTGAAAACAGTGATCGAAGACATTTGTATGAACCAGTTTCAAGCCCGGCGACCGAAGACGACGTGCAGCTCGGATGGCCCGAGGTGTAGCCACACTAGAAGACTGGTGTAGGAGCTACTGACGGTTTTCTGACTAAGGGCCTCTCACCATGTCTACTCTCAGCTTGGTGGGCCGGGCTAAGGACCCTTTGTCGGTTCCGTATTGGGCCACTTTGGGCCTCCCATAGCGAATAACAAGAAGACTCTGAAAGCCTTGACGTTCAAGAAAAGGACTCTGTGGAGGATTTGGCGCTGCAGGCGCCGGTTCCTACTGTTTTTGCTAACCGGCGCCTGCAGCAGCTACTCGCGGGCCGGCCCATCTCGCGCCCTGTTTTTCTATTTTGTTCTTTTAGAAACAAAAACAAAGAAAAACTACTACGCGCGTGAAGAGAATCGAACTCGGGACATCATGGATAGAACTACGTGGCAAGAACCACCACGACAACATGCCGATGTGATATCTTCTTCTTCCCACTTTTCTTATTTCTTCTTCTCTTTTTCATTTTTTCGTTTTTTTCCTATTTCTGTTTTCCCCTTTTTTCTTCTTTCCTTGTTTGATGGTTTCTTTCAAATTCGTGAATTTTTATTAAAATGGATGAACTTTTTTTCTCAAAATTGTCTATTTTTTATTCAAGTCAATGAACTTTTTTTTCAAATTTGATAAACTTTTTTTAATATTTTTTAAAATCCATGAACTATTTTCAGTTTCGATGAACTTTAAAAAAAATGGATGAACTGTTTTTAAATTTGATGTACTTCTTTCCTAAATCGATGAACTTTTTTCACATTTGATGAACTTGTTTTTTTAAGTCAATGAACTTTTTGCAAAATCGATGAACTCTTTTTCGAATTTTGTGAATTTGTTTTCAAAATAGATGAACTTTTTAAAAAATCTGTGAACTTTTTCTCGAGATGATGAACTATTTTTCAAATTTGATGAACTTTTTTTAAAAGCAATGAACTATTTTGAATTTCTGTGAACCTTGTTTTTCAAATACGTACATGTTTTCAGTATTTTTTATAGAATTCTGTTTTGAATTTATACTTTCTTTTTAAAATAATTTACACTGGATATATATAATATGTGTTATCTAGATGAAGTGTCAAATAGAGGTTTTCCTTTTTGTGGTGACGGAATGATCATGGCCTGGTGGTGTTTTAATTGGGACGCGGCCCACTCCTGGTCGCTGTAGGCGCCACTTATCCAACGGGCGCCTACAGCGCCGACTAGGAGCTCCCCACTTTTGTTATCCTAAGCCTCAGGTATCTTATATAAGCCGACGCAGGGCTAGTCGATATAGCACATCTCCTCATACAATCTCTTGGTAGCTTACTTGTAATCTATAAACATTCCAACGCAATAAAACACACGTAGGATGTAGGGTTTTATCTTTTCAGAACCTGGGTAAATCCTATGTTTTTGTTACCCTCGTCCCAAAGACGCCTAGCTTACGACCCCCTACGAGAAGATCTGTCAATTTGGTTATTTCCGGTACCCACAAAAACCGAGTTTGCAATGGCATGAGCTTCCTAGCAGTCTCGTGGGCATGGTAAACATGCACTACTCCATCTCCTTGATGAACGTCCCACCACCTCTTCTTGTTAGCAACAACACCCAGCAGCTTAGCCTCTGCCGCCAGCACGTCCCTCCCAGCAACACCACCATCTCCACTACAACAGTGGTCCAGTGGGTACACATCACCAGAGACTGAGTAGGATAAGGGAAGGGTGATAGGATGGCATAGCAACGGTGCGAAGGGATTAGCGTTGTTATTGGCACCAGATTTGCGTCAGGTTGGTTGCTCTGAATAGGAATACTGTAGGGAGCGTCTGCTGGTTGATTGGGCCACTTGGACCTTATTTTTGTGCCAAACCTGCAGATTGTTGTAGTAGGCTAGTCATAGGGCCAGCTTTTTTGACGGCTTAAAAAATAAGCTGGCTCCTTCCTAGCTTTTCCATAAGCCGCCTCCCTCATTCATCTGGACTTTGAACTAGTTATGCCATTACTAATCTAGAAGCCTTAACAAATTTTTGGAGCGGCTTATTTTTTAAGCTGGGGAGAGGTAGCTTATTTTTTAAGCCGTGAAAAAGAACTGGCCCATAGTGGGGAATAAGTTACACAAGCGTCATGCATATGACACTAGTCTATGTTAATACCTTTAGAGGAACCTCAACGTAGTGACCCAAACGGACGCTGCTTTTGTCCGCTTTTTATCCGATTGGATAGGCCGAGCGGACATCCATGTCTGTTTTTTCATTTGGATCAGCCGGTGTGCCCACCGCGGGACTGACGCACTTTCAACATAAAGCCACATTTTCCGCGACACCCGAGGCCTCGAGCATGGTCATGTCCAAACTTCCCTCCTAGAAGCCACGTTGATGTCGCACGCGCCGGTGAGGACAGGGGTGTTGTTGACCACGGGGGACGGGCGGCTCTCGGGCGATATCGAAGCTGGAGGGCATGATGAGGCCGCCCACGGCAAGCACACTAAGGTTGTACGGCTCCTTGGTGATAGCGCTGAGGACGGTGGCATTCGACCCGGGAATCGGCAGCATGGGGGGAGCGAACGACAACGGGGAAGCCTGTGGCCGCGGCCATGAGGTCAACGGCGCCAAGGTCGGAGGGCGCGCGGCCCGTGGTCTGGAAGACATGGTGACGGGCGAGGCCGGATGGGTAGAGGTACTCGAGGAGTACATGGTAGCGCAGCAGGCTAACGAGGTCGGCGCCTGCAGATGCGGCGAAGGCGGAGGGCGAGCGCGGCAGGTTGGCGTTGGGCACAGTCAGGCGTGGCAGGTTGGCGTTGGGCCGCTGTCGGTGTCAAAACCAGTGGATCTCGGGTAAGGGGTCCCGAACTGTGCGTCTAAGGTTGATGGTAACAGGAGACATGGGACACAATGTTTACCCAGGTTCGGGCCCTCTTGATTGATATAGATGAATATGAGTGTTACAAGAGTTGATCTACCACGAGATCGTAATAGCTAAACCCTAGAAGTCTAGCCTGTATGACTAAGGTATTGAGTATATCCTGTTCGGACTACACCCTCCGGTTTATATAGACAACGGAGGGATCTAGGGTTACATAGAGTCGGTTACACAAGATGGAATCTTCGTAGTTGTTTGCCAAGCTTGCCTTCCACGCCAAGGAGAGTCCCATCCGGACACGCGTACATTCTTCGGTCTTCATATCTTCACAGCCCATCAGTCCGGCCCATAGATAACAGGCCGGACGCCCGAGGACCCCTTAGTCCAGGACTCCCTCAGTAGCCCCTGAACCTGGCTTCAATGACAAGGTATCCGGCGCGTAGTGCTGTCTTCGGCATTGCAAGGCGGGTTCCTCCTTCCGAACTCCCGAATAGTCTTCGAACGAAACGAACGTGTCCGGATCTAAAACGCACAGTTGTAGAGGGTATAGCACTTTCATGAATCCGATCTGCTGACAATCTTTAATAATCTGACGTCACGCCCTCCCAGCCTTTATTTCGAACCGTTTCCTATCCCGTCGTTCCACGTTTTGGGGGCGTGGTTTTTACTGGCACGTCTTGTCGAAGCAGGGATCCTGCCCCCTTATTGCGGGATTTTCATCAATACGGACGTGGCTAACCCAACCATCCTGCGGGAAATATTCCTTAGGAATAGGATGGTTCTTAGGCTTTAGGAGGAGGCGTTCAATACCGGAGGCCTTTATAAAGGAACCAAGGGCCATCTTTTTTATGCCAAACTTCTCTTCAGCCTTCCCAACCCCGAGTTCCAACACCCAAGGTTCGACTCCATTGCTTTCAGCCTTCCCATCATGTCCGGATCCAGCTCCCAAGGCCGATGGGTGGCTTCCTCCGTTACAGAGGAGGATATTGCAAAGCTTCGGGCAGCCAGATATCTGACTGCAGAGATCCACCACTGGCTTCCTGCTCAAGGACAAGTTATTCTGACCCCCTGATCCGGCGAGAGGGTTGTGTTCATCCCCCACTTCCTTCGGGGGTTAGGGTTTGCGCTTCACCCCTTCGTCTGGGGGCTAATGTTTTATTACGGACTGGATTTTCATGACCTTGCCCCAGACTCGATTCTCCATGTCTCAGCGTTTATCATTACATGCGAGGCCTTCCTTCGAATCCCCCCACACTTCGGCTTATGGCTCAAGACCTTTAGTGTGAAACCGAAGATAGCCGACGAGGAACAGGTGGAGTGGGACGGTGCTACAATCAGCCAACACGCCAACACTCCTTGGCCAAAAGGTTCCTTTGTGGAGACTTCCAATTACTAGCAGTGGGAGTGGTTTTACATTACAGGGCTCCGCAGTACCAAGTGGGTTGCTGCACCCACTTTCCGTCCTGTCCCACCATCACAGCTTGCATCATGGGTCAACAAGGGGCTGTACTGGGGATCGGTTGATGAAGTGCGGACTTTACAAAGCCGCATCCAAACCCTCCTCGAGAGAGATATCGATCTCGTTAGTGTGATACAAGTGATGTTAGACCGCCGAACCCTGCCCTGCCAGCGCAGGCCTCGCCGCATGTGGGATTTTAATCCAGAAGGATCACAGACCATCCAACACTTCTTCGGTGCCACACATGAAGGGATGTGGAGGTTATTTTTTGGGAAGCGAAAACATTGGCCGGATACCGCTGAGGACGCTGGCCTCAACTGTAATCGTACGGATACCCCGGTAAGAACTTGGCTCTCGAATACTTTGCGGTCATGCATCCAGTAATATGACACTGAGCAGGGTATCTTTTTTCAGGGCTGGATAAAGAAGGCGGAACTTATTATATGTTCGGCCCCTCTGCCCAAGGGTCGAGCGAATCCTGTCCTAACCAGGATGCTGGCCCCAGCACCATACCGGATGTGGGAGAAGGAGGATGAGGCGGAGGACAAGGGGACCAAGGACGGCCTCTATTCCCAAGGGACCTCAGACTTTATGTCTGGTGGAATAAAAATCCCCTCATCCGAAGACAAAAGTAAAGGGGGCCACTATCTCTTTCCCTCCCAAGAAGAAGAGGGCCGCCTCCAAAGATTGGGAGAAGCAAGCTCCTAAGCGAGGCAAGATGCCTATGGGGGGCGGCCCGGGCCAGGAGGACGTCGAAGCGCAATCTCATGACGAGGACGAGCCTCCGGCCCAATCGTAAGTGAACAAGGCTGTTCTAAACATATCCCGTTCTTTTCATATGATGCCTAAAATATACATTTTTTGCAGCCCAACGCGCAGTCCCCTTCGACAATCCTCCTCCTCGGGGGACCTTCTCCCGGAGATGATGGAGAGCGAGACTCCCCCACCGGCCTCTCCGTCCAATAGGGCAGACGATCTTGAGGTGTCGTCGTGGAGGGTCTCCCCCGACCAACAAGTGGTGCAAGGGATGACAAAGATGCTATACGAAGGTGATACTTCGGCGGCCCAGGGTCCGAGGAACAACAATGAAGACCCTGAACAGTCTGGAATGCAGCCGGATACAAATAAACGGATCCCTTCAAAGGGTGGCCGTACTCCTGCGGTTGCCTCCGGAGACCCAGAGGCGCCAGATATCTTGACGAACATGCTGCGGCAGGCGTCTGTTTCAGAGGGACATCGTACCTTGATGGGTACGGTGATTGAAAAGGTCCTATCCGCAAAGAGCGGATTGAATGAGGCCTTTGCGAGCCTGGTGAGAGGCTTCGAGGTTTGTAATGTAACACGTGCAATTGTGTTTTATTCAGAAAAAACAACCATGTATGGACAGTAGCCCCTGAGACTCCGGTTGGCTTCCCATGGGAGACGAATGGAGGATCAAGAAGAAATTTGGAGGACTAAACTGATTAAATTTGAACACAGGCTGCTTCCCCCTGGCTACTTCCTGGACTGCGGACATTGCCGAACTGCAACGGAAGCTTGATGTGGCCGGGGATGACATTACGTTGATCAATATGCGTCTTGACGAGTCGCAAGGTATGTATTCCAAGCAGTCTTTGTACATACATTTTTGTGATATAAGCATGACGCTGAAAGCTGTACCTGGCTACAGATGGTGCTGCTGTCGTTGAAATTCTTCAGGCTGATCTAGCCTGAGCCAAGGATCCGACTCGGTCTAGTAATACGGCTGCCGAGAAGGCATCGGCTGAGTAAGAAGCCAAACGGGCTGCTCGACGTCAAGACGAGGAGAAGATATCCATGATGGCGCTTGAGCTAAAAAGTGCTGCCTGCCGCTGTGAGCTCCTTGAGAAGGAGAAAGAAGCCAAAATCACTGAAATTGAAAAGGCTTTACGAGAAGCAAGAGAAGCGCGGTCTGAATCCAGAGCGGCCCGTGAGGAGATCCGGCAAGCTGGGGAGATTGCGGCTGGTAAGCCATTTTTGCTATAGGCAAAGTTCGGTGATCCGAACTATGCTCAGCTAAACCAATTGTGGAGTTCTACGGACGAGTTTTTAGAATTGCCGGAGAGTTCTTCGATGCAGCACAGTATTATCAGGCGCGAGAGGGGTACGCAACGGAGAAGCTTTTTTGTCACAGTTTGGCGCCTCGAAGCGCCCCCTGTTGTTTAATGAGCATATGTCCCAGTGGGTTGAGCTTCATAGGATATCCGGTGCTGCAATGAAGAACGTCATAATCCGGTTTTGGCCAACTGAGCCTATTCCGAATAATTACTTTGGCTTGGTGCAGTGGCTTGTTGACGCAGTACTGCGTATCGATGCTGTGAAGCGATCGGTGTACATCGAGGGTGCCCGGATGGCTTTTGCCCGAGTCAAGACATTCTGGGAAATATGAAGGCCATCGACGTTGTGGTGAAGAGTCCGCCCAAGGGCAGGGACCGCCACGAACCGGAGCATTATTTTAAAGATGTCCTAGTAGCCGCCCGCTTGATAGAGGGTCAATGCTCGAAAGACATAATGTTCGAGTGAGGTGTATAAGAATTGTACGAGACAATTTTATAGTGAATCTATTTGTATATTTTGCTTGAAAGATTGTGTTCCTCCTGTGCAGCCATTTTTAATATAATCTAAAAGATTTCCATCGTCAGCTTCAGCCCCCTCGTAGGAAGTACTGGGGTGTTCGAAAAACCATATGATCACTCTTGACCCAACGTCTTGGTCCGTAAAGGAGGTGTCAATGCGGCGAACCAGGCAACCAGACTATAGGGCGTTAACACTTTCACTTAGCCATAGGAGTTTTATGGTGGGTCTACGACATAGCCCCTAGTATGTATGCGGCTTATTCGTACGATGCGTTTACATAATTGACCAGAAAAGAGGTCCTTCGTGTGACACGGAGGAATCGCTAGAGACTCCGATAAGTCATCGAGTGGTTGACCAGCTCTCGCCGCATCATGACAGTCAGTTTTCAGCTTTCTCTACTGAGGTGCGTCACCAGGTGAACCAGTAGCACAATCACAGTAGTTCTCCCTTTACTACCCTAGCCAATAAAACGGAACATAGGATAGCAAGCACAGGAACCGGTCAACCCAACTATTGACCCAAGACATGATTCGGAGCTGATGCATATAAGGCATGATACGTCTCCAACGTATTTTTTGGGACTAACCTACTAACCAGAGGCCCAGCCCAAATTGCTGTTTTTTTGTCTATTTTAGGGTTTCGAAGAAAAGGAATATCAAACGGAGTCCAAACGGAATGAAACCTTCGGGAACGTGATTTTCTCTACAAACATGATCCAGGAGACTTGGAGTGGCCGTCAAGAAACAAGGGAGGAAGGCACGAGGCAGGGGGCGCGCCTACCCCCCTGGGCGCACCCTTCACCCTCGTGGGCCCTCCGTCGCTCCACCGACGTACTTCTTCCTCCTATATATATCCACATACCCCCAAAACATCTAGGAGCACCACGAAAACCTAATTCCACCGCCGCAACCTTCTGTACTTGAGAGATCCCATCTCGGGGCCTTTTCCGGAGCTCCGCCGGAGGGGGCATTGATCACGGCGGGCCTCTACATCAACTCCATGGCCTCTCCGGTGATGTGTGAGTAGTTTAATTCAGACCTACGGGTCCATAGTTATTAGCTAGATGGCTTCTTCTCTCTCTTTGGATCTCAATACAAAGTTCTCCTCGATTTTCTTGGAGATCTATTCGATGTAATCTTGTTTTGCGGTGTGTTTGTCGACATCTGATGAATTGTGGGTTTATGATCCAGATTATCTATGAACAATATTTGATTCTCCTCTGAATTCTTTTATGTATGATTGGTTTATCTTTGCAAGTATCTTGAAACTATCAGTTTGGTTTGGCCTACAAGAGTGATCTTTCTTGCAATGGGAGAAGTGCTTAGCATTGGGTTCAATCTTGCGGTGCTCGATCCCAGTGACAGAAAGGGAACCGACGCGTATTGTATTGTTGCCATCGAGGATAAAAAGATGGGGTTTATATCATATTGCATGAGTTTATCCCTCTACATCATGGCATCTTCCTTAAAGCATTACTCTGTTCTTATGAACTTAATACTCTAGATGCATGCTGGATAGCGGTCGATGTGTGGAGTAATAGTAGTAGATGCAGAATCGTTTCGGTCTACTTGTCTCGGACGTGATGCCTATATACATGATCATACCTAGATATTCTCATAACTATGCTCAATTCTATCAATTGCTCGACAGTAATTCGTTTACCCACTGTAATACTTATGCTCTTGAGAGAAGCCACTAGTGAAACCTATGGCCCCCGGGTCTATCTTTCATCATATTAATCTTCCAATACTTAGTTATTTCCTTTGCCATTTATTTTACTTTGCATTTTTATCATAAAAATACCAAAAATATTATCTTATCATATCTATCAGATCTCACTCCCGTAAGTGATCGTGAAGGGCTTGAGAACCCCTTTTTCGCATTGGTTGCGAGGTTCTTATTTGTTTGTGTAGGTGCGTGGGACTTGAGCGTGATCTCCTACTAGATTGATACCTTGGTTCTCAAAAACTGAGGGAAATACTTACGCTACTTTGCTGCATCACCCTTTCCTCTTCAAGGGAAAACCAACGCATTGCTCAAGCGGTAGCAAGAAGGATTTCTCACGCCGTTGCCGGGGAGATTCGCGCCAAGTCAAGTCAAGTACCAAGTCAAAATATACCAAGTACCCATCACGAACTCTTATCCCTCGCATTACATTATTTTCCATTTGCCTCTCATTTTCCTCTCCCCCACTTCACCCCTGCCGTTTTATTCGCCCTCTCTCTCTCTCCGTTCCCCTTCTCCTTCCCTATTCGCCTCTTTTCTTCTTGCTTCCTCGTGATGGCTAGTCCTTTATCTACTCCTTTGTCTCCCGAGAATGAAGTTCTTAATTTTAAACAAAGGGAAGGGAATCTAAAAGATGCTTGGTACAGAATTCGCAATGCTCCAAATAGATCTACTAGGAAGCAATCTACTTCCGTTCTTCTTCGCAATTTTTATGTAGGCATCACCCCTTGGAATAGATATATTCTTGATACCATTACCGGAGGAAATTTCTTGGGTAGCCATAAATTTGATTCTTATAGTGCTATGATAGATTTGTTTCGCCCACCACCTCTTTTGGTTAATGGAACTATGTTAACTTTGGAACATGTGATGCTAAGGCTTGAAATTATTGAGAATAAAGTTGCTACTGTAGAGTTGATTGAGAATTTGGATAAAAAGATCCAACACCAAATTACCCAATATGGATCTAAGGTGGGAGTTACTTTGAAATTTTTTAAGGAAAAAGAACCCATAGTTAATGAAAGAATAGATCAAGATTCTACTAGAATCGATAAACTTGAGGGAATTATCACCAACTTGGGATTCGCTTTTTCTTTCGTTAAAAATACTCCAAATCCTCCTACTAAAATTCCCAACCTTGTTTATGTTCCTAAAAATAAGGGTGAATCCTCTAGTAAGGAAACTGCGGATTTAAAATCAATAAGTGTTCATCCTAATCTTTTTGCTATCATTAATGAACCATTTGCTACAAATGATTTTCTTGATTTTGTGCCTAGCAGTTTGATAATAATTAATAAAAAGGAAGAAACTCTTAAGAATTATAGGTGTCTCATTGAAGAATTACCTACCAAAGATGGCAATACATAGATCTATCTTCGCTTTTATGCCTAGCTAGGGGCGTTAAACGATAGCGCTTGTTGGGAGGCAACCCAATTTTATTTTTATTCCTTGCTTTTTGCTCCTGTTTAGTAATAAATAATTTATCTAGGCTCTGTTTTGGTTGTGTTTTTTTATGTTTAATTAGTGTTTGTGCCAAGTAGAACTGTTGGGAAGACTTGGGGAATGTCTTTTTGATCTTGCTGTACAAAACAGAAACTTTAGCGCTCACGAGAATTGCTGCCATTTTTATTTGGAAAGTGCTATTTAGTTAATTCTTTTTGCAGATTTAATAGATAAATTCCTCACGTCCAGAAATTTATTTTAGAATTTTTGGTGTTCCAGAACTTGCGTTAGCTACATATTACTACAGACTGTTCTGTTTTTGACAGATTCTGTTTTTCTTGTGTTGTTTGCTTATTTTGATGAATCTATGGCTAGTAAAACAGTTTATAAACCATAGAGAAGTTGGAATACAGTAGGTTTAAAACCAATATAAATAAAGAATGAGTTCATTACAGTACCTTGAAGTGGTATTTTGTTTTCTTTCGCTAACGGAGCTCACGAGATTTTCTATTTTGAGTTTTGTGTTGTGAAGTTTTCAAGTTTTGGGTAAAGATTTGATGGATTATTGAACAAGGAGTGGCAAGAGCCTAAGCTCGGGGATGCCGACGGCACCCGAAGGTAAAATCCAAGGACACCAAAAAGCCTAATATTGCGGATGCCCCGGAAGGCATCCCCACTTTCGTCTTCGTCTATCGGTAACTTTACTTGGAGCTATATTTTTATTCACCACATGATATGTGTTTTGCTTGGAGCGTCTTGTATGATTTGAGTCTTTTCTATTTACTTTACCACAATCATCCTTGCTGTACACACCATTTGAGAGAGACTCACATGATTTGAAATTTATTAGAATAATCTATGTGCTTCACTTATATCTTTTGAGCTATATAGTTTTTGCTCTAGTGCTTCACTTATATCTTTTAGAGCATGGTGGTGGAATTGTTTTATAGAAACTATTGTTCTCTCATTCTTCACTTATATCATTTTGAGAGTCCTTTAGAACAACATGGCTATAATAAAAACTTTCCTATAAGTGCATTGAGTACTATGAGAAGTTTGATACTTGATAATTGTTTTGAGATATGGAGATGGTGATATTAGAGTCATGCTAGTTGAGTAGTTATCAATTTGAGAAATACTTGTGTTGAAGTTTGTGATTCCCGTAGCATGCACGTATGATGAACCGTTATGTGATGAAGTCGGAGCATGATTTATTTATTGATTGTCTTCCTTATGAGTGGCGGTCGGGGACGAGCGATGGTCTTTTCCTACCAATCTATCCCCCTAGGAGCATGCGTGTAATACTTTGTTTCGGTAACAAATAGATTTTTGCAATAAGTATGTGAGTTCTTTATGACTAATGTTGAGTCCATGGATTATACGCACTCTCACCCTTCCACCATTGCTAGCCTCTCTAGTACCGGGCAACTTTTGCCGGTACCATAAACCCACCATATACCTTCCTCAAAACAGCCACCATACCTACCTATTATGGAATTTCCATAGCCATTCCGAGATATATTGCCATGCAACTTTCCACCGTTCCGTTATTATGACACGCTTCATCATTGTCATATTGCTTGCATGATCATGTGGTTGACATCGTATTTGTGGCAAAGACACCGTTCATAATTCTTTCATACATGTCACTCATGCATCATTGCACATCCCGATACACCGCCGGAGGCATTCACATAGAGTCATATTTTGTTCTATGTATTGAGTTGTAATTTTTGAGTTGTAAGTAAATAAAGTGTGATGATCATCATTATTAGAGCATTTTCCCAAGTGAGGAAAGGATGATGGAGACTATATGATTCCCCCACAAGTCGGGATGAGACTCCGGACGAAAAAAAGAGAAAAGAGGCCAAAAGAAAAAAAGAAAGAAGGCCTAGATGGAAAAAATAAAAAAATGAGAGAAAAAGAGAGAAGGGACAATGCTACTATCCTTTTACCACACTTGTGCTTCAAAGTAGCACCATGATCTTCATGATAGAGAGAGTCTCCTATGTTGTCACTTTCATATACTAGTGGGAATCTTTCATTATAGAACTTGGCTTGTATATTCCAATGATGGGCTTCCTCAAAAAAATGCCCTAGGTCTTCGTGAGCAAGCAAGTTGGATGCACACCCACTTAGTTTCTTTTGTTGAGCTTTAATATACTTATAGCTCTAGTGCATCCGTTGCATGGCAATCCCTACTCAGTCACATTGATATCTATTGATGGGCATCTCCATAGCCCGTTGATACGCCTAGTTGATGTGAGACTATCTTCTCCCTTTTTGTCTTCTCCACAACCACCATTCTATTCCACCATAGTGTTATATCCATGGCTCACGCTCATATATTGCGTGAAGATTGAAAAAGTTTGAGAAAATCAAAAGTATGAAACAATTGCTTGGCTTGTCATCGGGGTTGTGCATGATTTAAATATTTTGTGTGTGGTAAAGATATAGCATAGCCAGACTATATGATTTTGTAGGGATAACTTTCTTTGGCCATGTTATTTTGAGAAGACATAATTGCTTAGTTAGTATGCTTGAAGTATTATTGTTTTTATGTCAATATTAAACTTTTATCTTGAATCTTTCGGATCTGAACATTCATGCCACAATAAAGAAAAATTACAATGAGAAATATGTTAGATAGCATTCCACATCAAAAATTCTTCTTTTATCATTTACCTACTCGAGGACGAGCGGGAATTAAGCTTGGGGATGCTTGATACGTCTCCAATGTATCTATAATTTTTTTATTGCTCCATGCTATTATATTATCTATTTTGGATGTTAATGGGCTTTATTTTACACTTTTATATCATTTTTGGGACTAACCTACTAACCGGAGGCCCAACCCAAATAGCTGTTTTTTGTGTGCCTATTTTAGGGTTTTGAAGAAAAGGAATATCAAATGGGGTCCAAACGGAATGAAACCTTCGGGAACGTGATTTTCTCAACAAACATGATCCAGGTGTTGGGGATCATTGCAAAAATTAAAAAAATTCTACACATCACCAAGATCAATCTATGGAGTAACTAGCAACGAGAGAGAAGGGAGTGCATCTTCATACCCTTGAAGATTGCGAGTTGGAAGTGTTGCAAGAATGCGGTTGGAGGATTCGTACACGTAGCGATTCAGATCGCGGCCGAATCCAATCTAAGCACCAAACAACGGCGCCTCCGCGTTCAATACATGTGCAGCCCGGTGACGTCTCCCGCGCCTTGATCTCGCAAGGAGGAGGGAGAGGTTGAGGAGGAAGGCTCCAACAGCAGCACGACGACGTGGTGGTGATGGAGTGGCAGTTCTCCGGCAGGGCTTCGCCAAGCTCACGCGGAGGAGGAGAGGTGTTGGGGAGGGGAGGGGCTGCGCCTTGGATGTGGTGTTGCAGCCCTCCCCTCGCCCCTCTATTTATAGGGAGAAGGGGGAAGGGGGCCGGCCCCTCTAGATGAGATCTAGGGGGGCGGCGGCCAAGGGGGAGGGGGCTTGCGTCCCCAAGCAAGGGTGGCGCCCCCCTTTAGGGTTCCCCCCAAACCCTAGGCGCATGGGCCCTAGGGTGGGATGGCGCCCATCCCACTAGGGGCTGGTTCCCTTCCACTGACAGCCCATAAGGCCCTCCGGGGCAGGTGGACCCTCCCGGTGGACCCCCGGAACCACTCCGGTGGTCCCGGTACAATACCGGCATACCCCCGAATATTTTCGGTGACCATATGATGACTTCCCATATATAAATCTTCACCTCTGGACTATTCTGGAACTCCTCGTGATGTCTGGGATCTCATCTGGGACTCCGAACAACATTCGGTAATCACATACAAATCTTCCTAATAACCCTAGCATCATCGAACCTTAAGTGTGTAGACCCTATGGGTTCGGGAACCATGCAGACATGACCGAGACAACTCTCCGGCCAATAACCAACAGTGGGATCTGGATACCCATGTTGGCTCCCACATGTTCCATGATGATCTCATCGGATGAACCACGATGTCGAGGATTCAAGCAATCTCGTATACAATTCCCTTTGTCAATCGGTACGTTACTTGCCCGAGATTCGATGGTCGGTATCCCAATACCTCGTTCAATCTCGTTACCGGCAAGTCACTTTACTCGTTCCGTAACACATCATCCCGTGACCAACCCTTTAGTCACATTGATCTCATTACAATGATGTCTTACCGAGTGGGCCCAGACATACCTCTCCGTCATACGGAGTGACAAATCCCTGTCTCGATTCGTGCCAACCCAACAGACACTTCTAGAGATACCCGTAGTGCACCTTTATAGCCACCCAGTTACGTTGTGACGTTTGGCACACCCAAAGTATTCCTACAGTATCCGGGAGTTGCACAATCTCATGGTCTAAGGAAAAGATACTTGACATTAGAAAAGCTCTGGCAGACGAACTACACGATCTTGTGCTATGCTTAGGATTGGGTCTTGTCCATCACATCTTTCCCTTAATGATGTGATCCCATTATCAATGACATCCAAAGTCCATAGTCAGGAAACCATGACCATCTATTGATCAACGAGCTAGTCAACTAGAGGCTCACTAGGGACATGTCATGGTCTATGTATTCACACATGTATCACGATTTCCGGATAATACAATTATAGCATGAACAATAGACAATTATCATGAACAAGGAAATATAATAATAACCATTTTATTATTGCCTCTAGGGCATATTTCCAACAGTCTCCCACTTGCCCTAGAGTCAATAATCTAGTTACATTGTGATGAATCGAACACCCATAGAGTTCTGGTGTTGATCATGTTTTGCTTGAGGAAGAGATTTAGTCAACGGATCTGCGACATTCAGGTCCGTATGCACTTTACAAATATCTATGTCTCCATTTTGAACATTTTCACGAATGGAGTTGAAGCGACGCTTGATATGCCTGGTCTTCCTGTGAAACCTGGGCTCCTTGGCAAGGGTAGTAGCTCCAGTGTTGTCACAGAAGAGAGTCATCGGGCCCGACGTATTGGCAATAACTCCTAGGTCAGTAATGAACTCCTTCATCCAGATTGCTTCTTGTGCTGCCTCCGAGGCTGCCATGTACTCCGCTTCACATGTAGATCCCGCCACGACGCTTTGCTCGCAACTACACCAGCTGATTGCCCCACCATTCAAAATATACACATATCCGGTTTGTGACTTGGAGTCATCCAGATCTGTGTCGAAGCTAGCATCGACGTAACCCTTTACGACGAGCTCTTCGTCACCTCCATAAACGAGAAACATATCCTTAGTCCTTTTCAGGTACTTCAGGATATTCTTGACCGTTGTCCAGTGTTCCATGCCGCGATTACTTTGGTACCTTCCTACCAAACTTACGACAAGGTTTACATCAGGTCTGGTACACAGCATGGCATACATAATAGACCCTATGGCCGAGGCATAGGGGACTTCACTCATCTTTTCTCTATCTTCTGCCGTGGTCGGGCATTGAGCCATGCTCAATCTCATACCTTGCAATACAGGTAAGAACCCCTTCTTGGACTGATCCATATTAAACTTCTTCAATATCTTGTCAAGGTACGTACTTTGTGAAAGACCAATGAGGCGTCTCGATCTATCTCTATAGATCTTGATGCCTAATATATAAGCAACTTATCCAAGGTCCTTCATTGAAAAACACTTGTTCAAGTAGGCCTTTATGCTTTCCAAGAATTCTATATCATTTCCCATCAATAGTATGTCATCCACATATAATATGAGAAATGCTACAGAGCTCCCACTCACTTTCTTGTAAACACAGGCTTCTCCATAAGTCTGCGTAAACCCAAACGCTTTGATCATCTCATCAAATCGAATGTTCCAACTCCGAGAGGCTTGCACCAGCCCATAGATTGAGCGTTGGAGCTTGCACACTTTGTCAGCATTCTTAGGATCGACAAAACCTTCCGGCTGCATCATATACAATTCTTACTTAAGGAAACCATTAATGAATGTTGTTTTGACGTCCATTTGCCATATCTCATCACTACAAGAAATATGTCAACTAGTGACCTTCTGTTAGTGACCCTGGAAGAAATGGTCATAGATCTATGACCATTTCAGACCAATTGGTCAAAAGCTGTTCGGGGGGCTCCAAACCCTAAACCATTGCGACCATTTTGGTCAGAAAGGTCGTAATTTCCTTACGCGAAATGGTCATAAAGCAAACAACGCTAGTCCGCTGCCTTATTTCTAGTTGTTAACAACCAATATAGATGGTCATAGCCTTGTAAATTGTGGTGGGTTGCGATGACTAGGCGCCATCTCATCAGTTTTGCCTATGTGTCATGTCCATGTGTCAATTTTTGCCCTAGGTTGTGAAGCAACCTATATTTCTGTTATTCCAAAAATTTCCAAAAAAATCTCATAAATTGTTTGGATCATATCTTCATCAAAAATGTCAAAAACCATCCTTGCCTAGTTCAAAAGTAGTTCAACAATATTCATTTTCCTATTCTGTTCAAAGCAGCACTTTGTGAAGGAAGTACCACTTTTGCATGTCCAAATAGTATCCATTTTCTACAGTGCTTTCCTATGCTCAAATAACCATCCTCCACCAAATGCCAGCTCAATCCATTCATTATTTTGAGCCCAGCTTCAACATTCGTATTTATGTCCAGTGTGGTAGTTTGCAAAGCAAGTACCACCTAGGTTCCTCCTTTTGAGCTGAAAATTTGTGAAGACGGTCTTCTTAGTAACTGGTCATCCTCAGCCAAAACTCACGCCCATTAGCCATGTACATTTCCTGTACCGCTAATCAAACACTTAGCTGCTAATTCATGTTTGAGCATCGATCGGTCTCCTTGTGAGAATATTATGTTGTAATTTTCTTCCTAGCACCTATCTGGGGAGTGCCCAACCCACTAGACATACCTAGGCCGCCCAGAACACATGGCAACGCCACGGTCACGCGGTGACCACGCGGCGGGCATGCGAGTTTACGCGCTCTAGAGTTGGGGCCCTCGGCCACCGCCCAAACCTCGACGTATCGCCACCAAACCATGTATTTATGATTCAATAGGTACTTATGTAACTAGAAATGATTTTTGGAAAAAATAAATAGCAAACTATGAGGCAGCTGCGGTTCAAATTTGACCTGCTTCCACCTAAATCGGCGGAAATTTGTCTTTTTCACGAGAGGTGGATCAAAACTTTTTACACCCAACCATTTGGTCAATTGTGCATTAAATATGTCCTAGAATTTTAGAAAAATGATTTGGTCCAATTTTGCAACAATTATTTGGGAGGTCCTTCACAAAAAAACCTCCTTTTGGGCACTCGAAAAACGGAAAATGGTTTTTTCGTCCAAACAAAATAAAAACTTCCTTAGGCAACATTGTTTGCCATTCCAATATGCACCCTTGTGCACAATATGAGATCATTTGAACAAACTATGCCATGAATGTGGCCATAAGATTGATCATTTGGCTTGAAAGCCATTGATCTCCACACGTGATAGCTCATTTCTCAGAACACTTTTTTAAAATAATTTCCGTATTACAAGTTTCTTATTTTTACTGGGAACTTGGCCACATATAATGACACAATGCGAAGGTTTCCCAATTTTTTGATTTTTTTTGAATTTTTTATGCCCGTTTCAAAATGCGGTCAAAACGGCGGGAATGACCATTCCTAGCTAGTGGTTGAATCTTGGAATTTTTTTGTTGTTTCTCTGGTAAATAGATACTTATGTACCTAGAAATGATTTTTGGAAAAAATAAATAGCAAACTATGAGGCACCTGCAGTTCAAATTTGACGCGCTTCCAACTGAATCGGCGGAAATTTGTCTTTTTCACGAGAGGTGGATCAAAACTTTTTACACCCAACTAGTTGGTCAATTGTGCATTAAATATGGCCTAGTGTTTTAGAAAAATTATTTGGTCCAATTTTGCAACAATTATTTGGGAGGTCCTTCACAAAAAAAAACCTCCTTTTGGGCACTCGAAAAATGGAAAATGGTTTTTTCGTCCAAAGAAAATAAAACTTCCTTAGGCAACATTGTTTGCCATTCCAATATACACCCTTGTGCACAATATGAGATCATTTGAACAAACTATGCCATGAATGTGGCCATAAGATTGATCATTTCGCTTGAAAGCCATTGATCTCCACACATGATAGCTCATTTCTGAGAACACTTTTTTAAAATAATTGACTTATTACAAGTTTGTTATTTTTCCTGGGAACTTGGCCACATATAATGACGCAATGCGAAGGTTTTCCATTTTTTTGAATTTTTTATGCCCGTTTCAAAATGCGGTCAAAACGGCGGGAATGACCATTCCTAGCTAGTGGTTCAATCTTGGAATTTTTTAGTGTTTCTCATTAAATAGATACTTTTGTACCTATAAATGATTTTTGGAAAAAATAAAGAGCAAACTATGAGGCAGCTGTAGTTCAAATTTGACCCGCTTCCTACTGAATCGATGAAGATTTCTCCTTTCACCTGATGTGGATCAAATTTTTTGACACCCAACCATTTGGTAAATTGTGCATTAAATATGGCCTAGTTTTTTTATAAAAATTATATGGTCCAATTTTGAAAAAATATATGATAGGTCCTTCACAAAAAAACTCATTTTGGGCACTCAAAAAATGGAAAATTGATTTTTTGTCCAAAGAAAATGAAAACTTCCTTAGGCAACATTGTTTGTCATTCCAATATGCACCCTTGTGCACAATATGAGATAATTTGAACGAAGTATGCCATTACAAAATGCACCCTTGTGCAAAAAACACAAGAGAAACAAATAGAAAAACACAACTACATAAGCTTGAAAAAGTATTTGATGTGCTCCACACGTGTTATGATTGTGAATTATAAAATTGATGTGCTCCAAATTTGCAACAAATATTTGCTAGGTTCTTTATAAAAAATATCATTTTGGACACTCGAAAAATGATTCTCTTACAAAAAACTTGTATCTTAGAACACTTTTTTTAATGATATTAACAATATTCAAAGTTTGTTATTTTTACTGAAAAGTAGTTCACACTTGGTGACACAATGTGAAGGTTTTTTTATTTCCATATTTTTATAAATTTCTTAGGTAATCAAATAATAGACATGATTCAAAATCTTATTTTCAATCGATTATTACCAATTTAAATGGACTTAACATCATCAAAGGGGATACTCTGTTCTGATTGGTCTAAAATCAGCTCACGCAGATCATGGCTTAAGCACCGTCGGATGCGCCTGGATCCGACGGCAGCCCCCCCCCCTCGTCGCTCTCACCCCCTCCCGAATCACCCTGTATCCCTCTCATCCTCGTCCACCCACGAAACCCTAGCCCCCTTCTCCCAATCGCCGCCGCCGCCCAGATCCAATCCAAGTCAGAGCCCCCGGCCTCCATCTCCATTCCTGCGCGCGTCGGCCACCTCCCTCCGGTGGAGCTCGACCCCCACCCCAAGCGCCGCTTCTCCACCCTCTCCCGCACCCCTCGATCCCAGATCCCCATCTCCAAGTCACCCTCTCACACGCCCCTCAATCCCAGATCCCCATTTCCAAGTCACCCTCCCTCCCTCAGATCTCGATCCGCCGCCGCCCACCATCGACGACCCACACCATAGACGAGATCGAGCTCCTCCCTCCCTCCCGTTCTCCCTTAGCCTTATCCACTCCGAGCCAACCAACCACTCCGTCCTTGGGATTTTTTCGCGCGGCGCCTCGTCTCACCGGCCCGGCTACCACGGGCAGGCAGTCCACGGCCAGGATGGTGGCGTGCCCCGCCACGACCACGTACGCGCACGACACTCCGTGCCTCGCCTCCCTCTCCTGCGTTCCTAACATATGCGCTCCTCTCGTCTCCCTGGGTGACATGCAGGGCTCGCGTGGGAGCAGCGCACGGTGGAGGCCTCTGGAGGAGAAGCGAGAGGAGCCCGACCGTCCTCGCGCGCCCGACCCATGGCAGGAGCACCACGGCGCACTCCTCGGAGCTACAACATCTCCTTCGGCGACTTCGTCTTCGGCATCCTACCAGCCATGCTCATCGGCGTCGACCGGCCTGGGTCGTCGGCTCCTCCGAGCCAGAGTACGGATTTGGGTCCATTCCTTTTCCTTCTCGAGCAACCTTGGTGAGCCAGCCGAAGCAATGTCGATTCATCCACCTGAACCCGGTCGATTCCGCTCTGTAATGTCTGCGTAGCATCGGCTCTGCACCTGCTCTGTTAGTTCCATCGCGTATTGCCTAGGTCGACTTCTTTGTAGTGCTTAGCCCTGTCAAGGGAATCAGGTCGTTGTTGTGTACGGACCTGTAATCTCTATGAAATACTAGAGGAAATAGGTTGGTTTAGTCAGTAACACCTGCTCTGGAGTGTGCAGAAATTGCTATGATCGTATGATTTGTTGGTTTGTATTTCCATATACGAGTTCAGTTCGGCAGGGGAATGTTCAGATATCATGTTGGTTTAGTGTTCAGATTGGTATATTTCTAGATTATCCCCCCACCCATCAGAAATTTATACAGTTATTAGGGTGTCATTTTTATCTGAAATTCTTTATATCACTTCTTTGTTCTACGAAATGGATGCAAATAGGATGTTGCGGCATTAATTTACCGCTTGTTGTGAAGATAAGCACATAAAACCTTCCAAACGTGTAAAAACCTTCAAAGGTTCATCACTTTTTCCTTCTATATTATTTTGTTACAGATGTTATTTGCTTATCTTGTATGTTCCACCCTGATCATAATTTGCTAACTAACAACGGCCTGTGGCGGCTGGGCATTAGAAACACAATCTGTCTGTATGTAATCTAACTTGCAGTGTGTGTGTGGCATGCAGGGAGGTGGTGATCAGGTGAACAACATATGCCTGGAAGACCTCTGGCCCAGCTCAACTCCATCTCCATGCACCTCGGCCAGATCGTCGGTAATGGACGCCGCCTGTCTCGTATCATTCTTTCTGGATAACATTCTAGTGTGGCAACATTTAGTAATTTACAGCTCCCTGTTCATGGTGCTATGCAAACTCTGAAAATTGGTACTTCACTCAAATGTGCTTTCCTTTCTAAACAACTGTGCACCTCACTGAGATCGTCTTACCTGGCATCATTCCTTACTAGTATAGATAGCATCCAAATACGGTGTGCTATTCACTGGCTTTATTTTCATACGATGACAAGAAGTGATGAATATTCAGGCATACTAGAACATATTTCGTGGCAATTCTAGAACTGCAGAAGTTGACCTGTTTGTTGTAGAATTCAATAGGCAGTATCCTTTATTTAGGCTCAAAAAAAAGCCTTGCCAGTGGTTTTATTGTAACGTCAAGTTTTCATCACAAACACTAGTTGTTTATTATGAAACATTCATTCTACTGCACACTATTCAGTTATTATCTAAAAAAACACAATGCAGTTAACTTATACTTTATCTTTTAGATTTGTACCTTCAAACTTGGAAAAATGGACATGTAGCTTTGCTACGTCTTGAGCTTGCGTTGGTTTTCCCCGAAGAGGAAGGGATGATGCAGCAGAGTAGCGTAAGTATTTCCCTCAGTTTTTGAGAACCAAGGCATCAATCCAGTAGGAGGCCACATACAAGTCCCTCGTACCTACACAACACAAAGAGCTCAATGCAACCAACGCGATTAGGGTTTACAATCCCTTCACGGTCACTCACGGAAGTGAGATCCGATAGATAATGTTTTTGGTATTTTTGATATAAAGATGCAAAGTGAAAAGTAAAAGGCAAAGTAAAAACAAAACAAGATTAAAGTGATGAAGATTGATATGATGAGAATAGACCCGGGGGCCATAGGATTCACTAGTGGCTTCTCTCGAGAGCATAAGTTTTCTACGGTGGGTGAACAAATTACTGTTGAGCAATTGACAGAATTGAGCATAGTTATGATAATATCTAGGCATGATCATGTATATAGGCATCACGTCCGTGACAAGTAGATCGAAACGATTCTACATCTACTACTATTACTCCACTCATCGACAGCAATCCAGCATGCATCTAGAGTATTAAGTTAAAAACAGAGTAACACTTTAAGCAAGATGACATGATGTAGAGAGATAAATTCATGCAATATGAAAATAAACCCCATCTTGTTATCCTCGATGGCAACGATACAATACGTGTCTTGCTGCCCCTTCTGTCACTGGGAAAGAACACCGCAAGATCGAACCCAAAGCTAAGCACTTCTCCCATGGCAAGAACTACCAATCTAGTTGGCCAAACCAAACGGATAATTCGAAGAGACTTGCAAAGATAACCAATCATACATAAAAGAATTCAGAGAAGATTCAAATATTGTTCATAGATAGACTTGATCATAAACCCACAATTCATCGGTCTCAACAAACACACTGCAAAAGAAGAAGATTACATCAAATAGATCTCCACAAGAGAGGGGACAACATTGTATTTAGATCCAAAAAGAGAGAAGAAGCCATCTAACTACTAACTATGGACCCGAAGGTCTGAGGTAAACTACTCACACTTCATCGGAGGGGCTATGATGATGTAGAAGCCCTCCGTGATGACGGCCATCTCCGGCGGAGCTCCGAAACAGGCCCCAAGATGGGATCTCGTGGATACAGAAAGTTGCGGCAGTGGAATTAGGTTTTTGGCTCCTGTTCTGATCGTTTGGGGGTACGTGGGTATATATAGGAGGAAGGAGTACGTCGGTGGAGCACTGAGGGGCCCACGAGGCAGGGGGGCGCGCCCTGTAGGGGGGGCGCGCCCCCTACCCTCGTGACCGCCTTCGGTACTTCTTGGAGTAGGGTCCAAGTCTCCTGGGTCTTATCCGAGAAGAAAATCACATTCCAAAAAGGATTTTTCTGTTTGGACTCCGTTTGATATTCTGTTTCTTCGAAACACTGAAATAGGCAAAAAAACAACAATTCTGGGCTGGGCCTCCGGTTAATAGGTTAGTCCCAAAAATAATATAAAAGAGGAAAATAAATCCCAATATAGTCCAAAACAGTAGATAATATAGCATGGAGCAATCAAAAATTATGGATACGTTGGAGACGTATCAGGCATCCCAAGCTCAATTCCTGCTCGTCCTCGAGTAGGTAAATGATAAAAAGAGAATTTTTGATGCAGAGTGCTACTTGGCATAATTTCAATGCAAAATTTCTTTATTGTGGTATGGATATTTAGATTATAAAGATTCAAGACAAAATTTCATATTGACATAAATAATAATAACACTTCAAGCATACTAATAAAGTAATTATGTCTTCTCAAAATAACATGGCCAAAGAAAGTTATCCCTACAAAATCATATAGTCTGGCTATGCTCTATATTCACCACACAAAGTATTTAAATCATGCACAACCCCGATGACAAGCCAAGAAATTGTTTCATACTCTAAATTTTTCAAAACTTTTTCAATCTTCACGCAATACATGAGCGTGAGCCATTGACATAGCACTATGTGGAATAGAAGGGTGGTTGTGGAGAAGACAAAAAGAGGGGAAGATAGTCTCACATCAACTAGGCGTATCAACGGGCTATGGAGATGCCCATCAATAGATATCAATGTGAGTGAGTAGGGATTGCCATGCAACGGATGTACTAGAGCTATAAGTATATGAAAGCTCATCAAAAGAAACTAAGTGGGTGTGCATCCAACTCGCTTGCTCATGAAGACCTAGGGCAATTTGAGGAA
Organism: Triticum urartu; assembly: GCF_056163025.1. NCBI lineage: Eukaryota > Viridiplantae > Streptophyta > Magnoliopsida > Poales > Poaceae > Triticum > Triticum urartu. The sequence goes on along the minus strand of NC_141876.1, from coordinate 585,545,803 downwards.
GCTCATCATTGGAATATACAAGCCAAGTTCTATAATGAAAAATTCCCACTAGTATATGAAAGTGACATAACGAGAGACTCTCTATCATGAAGATCATGGTGCTACTTTGAAGCACAAGTGTGGTAAAAGGATAGTAACATTGTCCCTTCTCTCTTTTTCTCTCATTTTTTTATTTGGGCCTTTTCTCTTTTTTTATGGCCTCTTTTTTTCGTCCGGAGTCTCATCCCGACTTATGGGGGGATCATAGTCTCCATCATCCTTTCCTCACTTTGGACAATGCTCTAGAAAATGATGATCATCACACTTTTATTTTTCTTACAACTCAACAATTACAACTCGATACTTAGAACAAATATGACTCTATATGAATGCCTCTGGCGGTGTACCGGGATATGCAATGAATCGAGAGTGACATGTATGAAAGAATTATGAATGGTGGCCTTGCCACAAATACGATGTCAACTACATGATCATGCTAGCTATATGACAATGATGGAGCGTGTCATAATAAACGGAACGGTGGAAAGTTGCATGGCAATATATCTCGGAATGGCTATGGAAGTGCCATGATAGGTAGGTATGGTGGCTGTTTTGAGGAAGGTATATGGTGGGTGTATGATACCGGCGAAAGGTGTGCGGTATTAGAGACGCTAGCAATGGTGGAAGGATGGGGAAAAGAGCATATAATCCATGGACTCAACATTAGTCATAAAGAACTCATATACTTATTGCAAAAATCTAGAAGTTATCAAAGCAAAGTATTACGCTCATGCTCCTAGGGGGATAGATTGGTAGGAAAAGACCATCGCTCATCCCCGACCACCACTCATAAGGAAGACAATCAATAAATAAATTATGCTTCGACTTCATCACATAACGGTTCACCATACGTACATGCTACGGGAATCACAAACTTTAACACAAGTATTCTTTAAATTCACAACTACTAAACTAGCATAACTCTAATATTATCACCTCCATATCTCAAAACAATTATCATGCTTCAATCATCTCTTAGTATTCAACGCACTCAAAAGAAAATTTCACATATCTTGAACACCAAGCATATTTATATTAAGCAAATTACCATGCTATTAAGACTCTCAAAATAATTTAAGTGAGGCATGAGAGATCAATAGTTTCTTTAAAACAAACCACCACCGTGCTCTAAAAGATCTAAGTGAAGCACATAGAGCAAAATTATAACGCTCAAAAGATATAAGTGAAGTGCATAGAGCAAAACTACATAGCTCAAAAGATTTAAGTGAAGCACATAGAGTATTCTATCAAATTTCAATTCAAGTATGGCTCTCTCAAAAGGTGTGTACAGCAAGGATGATTGTAGCATACTAACAAACAAAGACACAAATAATACAAGACGCTCTAAGCAAAACACATATCATGTTGGTGAATAAAAATATAGCTCCAAGTAAATTACCGATGGAAGTGGACGAAAGAGGGGATGCCTTCCGGGGCATCCCCAAGCTTTGACTTTTTGGTGTCCTTGGATTATCTTAGGGGTGCCATGGGCATCCCCAAGCTTAGGCTCTTGCCACTCCTTGTTCCATAATCCATCAAAACAACTCACCCAAAACATGAAAACTTCACAACACAACACTCAATAGAAATCTCGTGAGCTCCGTTAGAGAAAGAAAACATAAAACCACTTCAAGGTACTGTAATTAACTCATTATTTATTTATTTTGGTGTTAAACCTACTGTATTCCAACTTCTCTATGGATTATAAACTATTTTACTAACCACAGATTCATCAAAATAAGCAAACAACACACGAAAAACAGAATCTGTCAAAAACAGAACAGTCTGTAGTAATCTGTAACTAACGCAAACTTCTGGAACTCCAAAAAATCTACCAAAATTAGACGACCTAGATAATTTGTTTATTGATCAGCAGCAATTTGAATCAGTGTTTTATCGCGTTCTGATGATTTTTAGTAATTCGGGCACTGAACGCAAAGTTTCTAGAAATTACAGCAAGATCAAATAACTATCATCCAAGAAGATCCAATAGGTCTAGCTTGGCACAAACACTAATTAAAACACAAAACCACATCCATACAGAGGGCAGATGGGTTATTTATTCCCTAACAGAAGAAAAACACAAAAAACAAAAAAATAAAATTGGGTTGCCTCCCAACAAGCGCTATCGTTTAACGCCCCTAGCTAGGCATAAAAGCGAGGATAGATCTAGGTATTGCCATCTTTGGAAGGCAATCCATAAGTGGCTCTCATGATGGTTTCATATGGCAATTTTATTTTCTTTATTGGAAAGTGTTCCATGCCCTTTTTTGATGGAAATTGGAATCTAATATTCCCTTCCTTCATATCAATAATTGCACCAGCACTAGTAGAAAACAGGGCTTTGGTCCAGGCCGGGTCAGCCCATTAGTCCCGGTTCAGTCGAGAACCGGGACCAATGTTGGCATTGATCCTGGTTCGTGAGCCCAGGGGGCCGGCCGGGCCACGTGGGCCATTGGTCCCGGTTCATCTGGACCTTTTGGTCCCGGTTGGTGGGATGAACCGGGACCAATGGGCCTCGCTCCTGGCCCACCACCATTGGTCCCGGTTGGTGGCTTGAACCGGGACCAAAGGCTCCCCTTTAGTCCCGGCTCATGTCACCAACCGGGACCAATGAGGTGCCTATATATACCCCTCGCTCGCGAGCAGAGCACCCCAGTGCTCTGTTTTTCTCTGGCCGAGGGGGAGAGGGCTTGGTGGTGCTCTAGCTCACCTCCTATGCACACAAGGTGTTCGATGGAATGCCCGAGCCACACTACTTAAGCTTTCTCCTCTCCAAGCTCGACCTCCAAGCTCCATTTTCCATAATATTTGTCTAGTTTTAGCGGTCCTTCACGCCCCGTCCCCGTCTTCACCGCCGTCGATCACCCGCGCCGAGCTCATCGCCGGCACCACCGTGGTGAGCCTCTTGTTCTTATCTTCTTTCTGAAAGGAAAAATATTCTTACTTGTATGTTTACATAGATACTTGTACTATTTTCTTACTTTTATTATTGCATCTTATATAGTGCGATGGTTTTCGTATCCGCCCCCGTCGGCCCTCGTCCTGTCTATGATTCGGATGTGGTATATATATTATCTTTATAACTATTGGTTCATTTATTGTTTATGAAAATTATGCCGACCAATGTGACATAGATTTTATTTATGTAGGATGTATGTGAATCGGAAATGCCAACCAACCCTATTGTCGAGAGGTTAAATTTAGTTGAAGAAGAAAACAATTTGTTGAAGCAAAAAATAAAAAAATTGAGGAGGAGAAGATGATATTGGAGTTGCATGTTGCGGATGTCGTCGATGATCACAAGATCAAGATGGATGAAATGCGCTTGAAGATTAGAAAGATTATAAAATATGCCATTCATACCGAGGCTTGGTAGCATTATGCCGTTGGATCAATTGTTACCTTGGTTGCGATTATGATCGCATTTTTTCGCATTGAAATGTTTTACAAAGTTTCAATGTATGGTTTAATTAATTAGATGCTCTGGAGAGCTATATGTTGTTAGATGAGAACTATGTATGCACTTTGGTTTTAATGTGATGATGAACTTCTATTAATTTGGACACTTAATTATATATAATGCACGCAGATGAACCGGCAATGGATGTACGGTGACAGACACACCCGCGAGTACATTAAGGGTGTGCATGAGTTTCTCGATGCGGCTGAGGCAAACAAGCAGAATGGTTTTATGTGTTGTCCATGCACTGAATGTGGGAATACGAGGTCTTACTCTAACCGGAAAATCCTTCACTCCCACCTGCTTTACAAGGGTTTCATGCCACACTATAATGTTTGGACGAGGCATGGAGAAATAGGGGTTATGATGGAAGACGGCGAAGAAGAAGAGTACGATGACAACTATGTGCCCCCTGAATACGGTGATGCTACAACGGGGGGAGCTGGTGAAGATCAAGAGGAACCAGACGATGTGCCCAATGATGCTGCAACGGGTGAAGCTGCTGAAGATCAAGAGGAACCAGACGATGTGCCCGATGATGATGATCTCCGCCGGGTCATTGTCGATGCAAGGACGCAATGCGAAAGTCAAAAGGAGAAGCTGAAGTTCGATCGCATGTTAGAGGATCACAAAAAAGGGTTATACCCCAATTGCGAAGATGGCAACACAAAGCTCGGTACCGTACTGGAATTGCTGCAGTGGAAGGCAGAGAATGCTGTGGCTGACAAAGGATTTGAGAAGCTACTGAAAATATTGAAGAAGAAGCTTCCAAAGGATAACCAATTGCCCGACAGTACATACACAGCAAAGAAGGTCGTATGCCCTCTAGGATTGGAGGTGGAGAAGATACATGCATGCCCTAATGACTCCATCCTCTACCGCGGTGCATACAAGGATCTGAACGCATGCCCGGTATGCGGTGCATTGCGGTATAAGATCAGACGAGATGACCCTGGTGATGTTGACGGTGAGCCCCTCAGGAAGAGGGTTCCTGCGAAGGTGATGTGTTATGCTCCTATAATACCACGGTTGAAACGTCTGTTCAGAAACGAAGAGCATGCCAAGTTGATGCGATGGCACAGTGAGAACCGAAAGAAAGATGGGAAGTTGAGAGCACCCGCTGACGGGTCGCAGTGGAGAAAAATCGAGAGAAAGTACTGGGATGAGTTTGCAAAGGACCCAAGGAATGTATGGTTTGCTTTAAGCGCGGATGGTATTAATCCTTTCGGGGAGCAGAGCAGCAATCACAGCACCTGGCCTGTGACTCTATGTATGTATAACCTTCCTCCTTGGATGTGCATGAAGCGGAAGTTCATTATGATGCCAGTTCTCATCCAAGGCCCTAAGCAACCCGGCAACGAAATTGATGTGTACCTAAGGCCATTAGTTGAATAACTTTTACATCTGTGGAATGGAAACGGTGTAGGTACGTGGGATGAGCACAGAAAGGAGGAATTTAACCTTAAGGCGTTGCTGTTCGTGACCATCAGCGATTGGCCCGCTCTCAGTAACCTTTCAAGACAGACAAACAAAGGATACCACGCATGCATGCACTGTTTAGATGACACTGAAAGTATATACCTAGACAAATGCAGGAAGAATGTGTACCTGGGCCATCGTCGATTTCTTCCGACCAACCATCAATGTCGAAAGAAAGGCAAGGATTTCAAAGGCGAGGCAGATCACCGGAAGAAGCCCGCCATGCGCACCGGTGATCACGTGCTTGCTATGGTCAATGATTTACACTACGTAATCTTTGGAAAGGGTCCCGGTGGACTAGCTGTTCCGAATGACACTGAGGGACACGCACCCATGTGGAAGAAGAAATCTATATTTTGGGACCTACCCTACTGGAAAGACCTAGAGGTCCGCTCCTCAATCGACGTGATGCACGTGACGAAGAACCTTTGCGTGAACCTGCTAGGTTTCTTGGGCGTGTATGGGAAGACAAAAGATACACCTGAGGCACGGGAGGACCTGCAACGTTTGCACGAAAAAGACGGCATGCCTCCGAAGCAGTATAAAGGTCCTGCCAGCTACGCTCTTACGAAAGAAGAGAAAGAAATCTTCTTTGAATGCCTGCTTAGTATGAAGGTCACGAGTGGCTTCTCGTCAAATATAAAGGGAATAATAAATATGCCAGAGAAAAAGTTTCAGAACCTAAAGTCTCATGACTGCCACGTGATTATGACGCAACTGCTTCAGGTTGCATTGAGGGGGCTTCTACCGGAAAACGTCCGATTAGCCATTGTGAAGCTATGTGCATTCCTCAATGCAATCTCTCAGAAGGTGATCGATCCAGAAATCGTACCAAGGCTAAGGAGTGATGTGGTGCAATGTCTTGTCAGTTTCGAGCTGGTGTTCCCACCATCCTTCTTCAATATCATGACGCACGTCCTAGTTCATCTAGTCGACGAGATTGTCATCCTGGGGCCCGTATTTCTACACAATATGTTCCTCTTTGAGAGGTTCATGGGAGCCCTAAAGAAATATGTCCGTAACCGCGCTAGGCCAGAAGGAAGCATCTCCATGGGCCATCAAACAGAGGATGTTATCGGGTTTTGTGTTGACTTCATTCCTGGCCTTAAGAAGATAGGTCTCCCTAAATCGCGGTATGAGGGGAGACTGACTGGAAAAGGCACTCTTGGAAGAGACTCAATAATATGTAGGGACGGATATTCTTGGTCTCAAGCAAACTACACATTTCTATAGAACTCTACCTTGGTGACCCCGTATGTCGATGAACACAAGAACAGTCTGCGCTCCAAACACCCGGAGCAGTGCGACGACTGGATTACATGTGAACACATCAGGACTTTCAGCAGTTGGTTGGAAACACGTCTCAGAGGTGACAACACTGTTTGTGATGAGTTGTACTTGTTGTCCAGGGGACCATCTTTGACTGTATTGACTTACAAAGGATACGAGATAAATGAGAATACATTTTACACGATCGCCCAAGATCAAAAGAGCACCAACCAAAACAGCGGTGTCCGCTTTGATGCAGCAACCGAGAGCGGAAAGGACACATATTATGGTTACATAGTGGACATATGGGAACTTGACTACGGACCTGATTTTAAGGTCCCTTTGTTTAAGTGCAAATGGGTCAATTTGTCAGGAGGCGGGGTACAGGTAGACCCACAGTACGGAGTGACAACAGTGGATCTGAAAAATCTTGGCTACACTGACGAACCGTTCGTCCTAGCCAATGATGTGGCACAGGTTATCTATGTGAAGGACATGTCTACCAAACCGAGAAAAAGAAAAGATAAGGTAGTGAATACATCATACGATGAGCCAAAGCGCCACATAGTTCTTTCAGGAAAAAGGGACATCCTGGGAGTGGACGGCAAGACAGACATGTCTGAAGATTATGAAAAGTTTCATGAAATTCCTCCCTTCAATGTCAAGGCTGACCCAAGCATCCTGATAAACAATGAAGATTATCCATGGTTACGGCACAATAAGCAAATGACACAAGCGAAGAAAAAGTGAAGACTTTCTCCCGCAACTATTATGATGATACCATGCCAACTTTGTAACACACGAACATGCTACCATTGTCCGCTTTGTACATGCACATGCTATGTGGGTGAAATTATGATACCATCCCAATTTTCAACTTTTTCAGAGTTCATTTGAAATGCTTTCATGTCTTATGGTTCGGCCCTCGTAATACCACGACCATTAGTCCCTGGCCCATGCCAACTTTCAACTTTCAACTTTCTAAAACTAATGGCACTAATAGAAAGTTTATAATTTTGCTCCTCGCCCCTGGCCCATGACCATTAGTCCCGGTTTGTGCCACAAACCGGGACTAAAGGGTTGGTCCTCATTGCGGGCAGAGTTTACTCCCACCTCGCTAACCGAAGGGGGCTCACACCAGTTTATAAGCCCTTCCCTCTCTGCCTTGTTGAGCTCCTCTCGAAGTGAAAATAGATGCCCTAATAGAGAAAAGTTTAACCTAAATTCATAGTGAATTTCTCTGAAATTCATAGAAATTTACTAGGAATTTAGGTTGAATTTTCTCTATAAGCGCATCTATTCTCATTTTTTAGTAAGTTAATCACAAACTTGTGATTCAAACAATTTTCAAAGAATTCAAATTTTAACTATTCAAATTTGAAAACTAATGGCACTAACAGAAAGTTTATAATTTTTCTAAAACTAATGGCACTAACAGAAAGTTTATAATTTTGCTAACCTAAAAGCAAACAGAATTAAAAATTAAAGCAAAAAACAAAAGAAAATAAATAATGCAAAAAACAAATCAAAAAATCAGGAAAAAAACTATTTTTATAGTAAAGTTAATCACAAAATAAAATAAATAAAGCAACAAAGAAAACAAAAAAACTAAAAAAGTGTTTTCAAATTTGAAAACTAATGGCACTAACAGAAAGTTTATAATTTTTCTAAAACTAGAAGCAAAAAGAATAAAAAAATAAAGCAAAAAACAAAAGAAAATAAATAATGCAGAAAACAAAACAAAAAAACTAGAAAAAAATAGCAACAATAAGTATTTTGTTGTAAGTAGAAACAAAATAAAATAAATAAAGCAACAGATAGTTTATAATTTTGCTGACCTAAAAGCAAAAAGAATTAAAAAATTAAAGCAAAAAACAAAAGAAAATAAATAATACAGAAAACAAAACAAAAAAACTGGAAAAAAAATAAAAATAGCAACAATAAGTATTTTGTTGTAAGTAGAAACAAAATAAAATAAATAAAGCAACAAAGAAAACAAAAGAAACAAAAAAGTGCCAGCTACTAGGCACCCATGGCCTGAATACGACTAGAAACCCTACCATGGGCCAGGATTCAGACCCGCGGGAGGCCCAGTAGGCCCACAGGTACACATTGCACGGTTAGGCCCGAAAGCCTGCTTTAGAGAGGAGCTCGAGAGGGAAGGCACACCGCACCTTATACACAGGTGCGGCTCCCTCTCAACTAGCGAGGTGGGACTGAACATTTGGGCGCGGGGCAGCACAAGGCCTTTGGTCCCGGTTGGTGGCACCAACCGGGACTAAAGGGGGCATTGGTCACGGTTCGTGGCAACAACCGTGACCAATGCCCCCCTTTAGTCCCGGTTGGTGCCACCAACCGGGACCAAAGGCCGCCACTTCCCGCCCTTTGGGCTGCTGAAAAGAGGCCTTTGGTCCCGGTTGCTGGCACCAACCGGGACTAAAGGGGGAATTAGTCCCGGTTTACGCCACCAACCGGGACTAAAGCTTGGACTATATAACAAACACTTGTGAAAATTTTCAGTTTGCATCGCCAGTTCCCCCCTCCCCCGCCGACGACGCCGTCAGGCTGCTCCACCTCGCCGTCTATGCCGCCGCCGCCAACGTCGTCACCTCCATGAGCCCGCGCCGTCCTCATCGCCGGCATCCCCGAGCCCGCCGTCCTCATTGTCCCCGTCGCTGCATGCCTCCCCGAGCCCACCCCTCCTCGTCCCTGTGGCCGGCCGCGCGCCGTCCTCGTCACCACGTGTCGCCCTGAGACCGCCGTCCTCGTTGCCAGACTCCTGCCATCGCCGCCCCCCTCGAAGTGAGCCCCCCCTTTCCCATGGTCCCGATCGAGTGCGGCCCTTGCTCTCTGCCCCTGCTCCATGGTCGCCGCCGGCCCCGACACATTGAAGAGCAGAAGGAGGGGAGAAGGAGAGGAGAGGAGAAGGAGTGGAGCAGCAGCAAACTTTTCTGAAATTTTTGAATTTTTTTACAGATATGAACAGTGCATATAGAGGGTGTTTGATCAAATGCTAGATGGCTTTGGGCATTTTTAGGATTTATGATATTTTTTGTGGTGAGGTACTGATGCAAGACAAAGGTGATGACAAAATTTCAGAATTTTTTGATTGGTTTAGAATAGGTTTTCAACAAGGAATTTGAATCTGGTTCAAATTTCATTTGAATGAAATTTAAAAAAATTAAACTATGGATCAGAAGGTTTTTGGTGAAATGGAGTGTGGGTACTGTCATGAAGTTGGAGTAATTTTTGTGGTTGTAAAAGAGTTAGGAAAATTTAGAATGTGCTAAATATGTCAAAAATGTTTTTTCGTTCATACAAAGTTTTTTGTTCATAGAAAGTTTTTTGTTCATAGGCAGAAAGTTTTTATATATGACTATGGATATATGAGCAATGATGATCCATGGATGTATGCATTGATATATATGAGAAACGATGTTTCATAGAATATTTACCAAGTATATATGTATTTTTGTTCATAGCATTTTTTCCATTTATATATGTATGTGGCTATAGATGGATATATATGAGAGGTTTCCTAGTGTTAAAGTATTGAAGAAATCCATGGCTTCATCATTAGCCGGAAGTAACCAGGGCATGACGAAGTCCTCCAAAGTTATTTTGGAATGGTGTCCCGGATAGGATGATTTTCCTTTTTGTATGAATTTCAGCAAAGGCCTTCCAAATAACGATATTTGGAAGGTTCTTGCTGAACTTTATACCAAAAAGCGAATTATCCTATCTAGGACTCCGTTCCAAAATAACTTTGGAGAGCTTCGTACCATCATCCACCTGTTACTTTCGCCTAATGATGAAGACATGGTTTTGTTGAATCCTTTGACACTAGGCAACCTCCCGACCCCTCGGCGATCCTCTCGAACATGAGAGGAAGAAGAGGATCGCCGAGGGGTCAAGGGTTCCAGGGTCGTCGAGGGTTCGAGGGGTCGAGGATCGCCGAGGGGTCGAGAGAGGTTTCCTAGTGTCAAAGTATTGAAGAAATCCATGGCTTCATCATTACCCGGAAGTAACCAGGGCATGACGAAGTCCTCCAAAGTTATTTTGGAATGGTGTCCCGGATAGGATAATTTGCCTTTTTGTATGAATTTCAGCAAAGGCCTTCCAAATAACAATGTTTGGAAGGTTCTTGCTGAACTTTGTACCAAAAAGGAAATTATCCTATCTAGGACTCCATTCCAAAATAACTTTTGAGAGCTTCGTACCATCATGCACCTGTTACTTTCGCCTAATGATGAAGACATGGTTTTGTTGAATCCTTTGCCACTAGGAAACCTCCCGACCCCTCGGCGATCCTCTCGAACATGAGAGGAAGAAGAGGATAAAAAAAGAAGAGGAAGAGGAAAAAAAGAGGAGAAGAAAGAATAGAGGAGTTCTTCTCCTCTATTCTTTCTTCTCCTCTTTTTTTTCTTCTTCTTCCTCTTTTTTTATCGGTAACGAGGGTCGTCGAGGGACATAGGTGTAGTGTCGTCGTTGTCGATATACCCCCTCCCGATAGCTTCAACACATGGGGGGGTCGATATTACCCCCTCCTTGAAGCGTTCTCGAGGCCACCCCAAACCCTTGAATCGTTGTCGAGGCCACCCCAAACCCTAGAGAAGCAGCGTCGAGGCCACTAATTAATATATATGATTCCTTACTATGATTAGGTAGCTAGTTCTACGTTTGCCACTAATATATCCATCTGTCATGTTTGAATAATAATTGCCATGTTGTAAATATTTGTAGAAACTATGGACACCGCCCGAGACGAAGCAAAAGAAGCGTTGTTGAGGGACATAATTGCAGAAGGAAGTGATGTCGTCTCATTGTTTCTCAACGACACCGATGGTCTGGAAGGAGAGGGTGAAGAAGCTGGCTACGGTGACCTAATGCCGGTGCAAGAAGAAGAACATGAGGACGGCTCCGGTGACCCAATGCCGGTGCAAGAAGGAGACCGTGATGACGGCTCCGGTGACCGAACCAAGTCCGGCCAGGTATATATATTAGTGAAGCCTGTGCTGACTAGCTAATTGATGCATTCATTGTTTTGGTATGTACACATATTAATTAAGTCTTTGTTCTTTTTTCTAGCCCTCCGGATCGAGCACAACTTCGGTAAAGAGACGAGGCCCGAAGAAAAAGTTGAGCTCGGATGAAAGGTTTGAGATCATAGCAATCGCGCCCGACGGCCAACCGATTGAACCCATCCGAACAAAGAACGCATTTGTTGCTCAGTGCGGGGTTCTGGTTAGGTACAAGATCCCGATCAGCATCCAGCAATGGTTTAAGCCGGCTACAGAAGACCCTGAGGTGTCTTATGTCAATGATATGCAGAAAAATGATCTTTGGACTGAGCTGAAGTCCAATTTCACCCTACCGCCAGAGGATAATCCAGAGAACCCTGTTAAAGAGCAATTAATCAAGTCTTTTGCTCTTAAGAGGATGGCAGAACTATTCAGGAGGTGGAAGAAAGAGCTGAATAAGTTTTTCAAAAATAATGAGACACCAGAATTCAAGGGCAGATATGAGAAGATCAAAGATCACTGGCCTGCATTTGTGGCCCACAAGACATCGGAAAAGAGTAAGAAGATGTCGGCGACAAATAAGCAAAATGCTACGAAGAAGAAGCATCACCATCGCACGGGGTCAGGTGGCTACCTCATAGCCTAGCCTAAGTGGGCCAAGACTGAGAATGATCTGATTGATAAAGGGGATCGAACCAGAGACAATTAACTGGCCAGACCATTGCCGGACTTGGTTCTTCGGGGCTGGCAGAACCTTGGAGCCTGTAACAGGGAAGTGCATTTGGACGAACGATCAACTGGACATACCAGTCAGGAAGCTTCAGCAGTATATCGAAGCAGCACAGCAAGGGACATTCTTTCCAGACAGAGAGAATGACGACCTCACAATGTCCCTCGGGAATCTTGAGCACCCTGGACGGACACGAGGCACGCCAGGCTCCATTCCGTGGAAGGTTGGGTTTCCGGACGCTGGCGGTTACAAATCCCATGAGAGGAGGAAAAAAGTGCAGCAGACCCAAATGCACGCGCTGCAAGCAAGGGTACAAGCGATAGAGGAACGAGAAGCAAATCGCAGCAAACGTACTGCCGGAGCTTCCCCCGAAGCTACCCCGCCATCTCAGCGGATAAGCAGCATGGCTTCCACCGAGCTGCTTCAGCCGGAGCATGCCTTGACGGCTCCTGCCAGCTATCCCGTGGATGCTATCACGGAGTCTCAAAATTGCCACCTTATGACACAATGGATGAATTTGAAGGTCAAGGCGGCTGTTGGCTCTGTTTATCCTACTGAACCCGGCGCAACTTTTCACTGCCGGCCAATTCCAGAAGGATATGCTAGGGTGATGGTGGATGAAATAACAGAGGGATTTGAGGACCTCCAGCTTGACCACCCTACCGGTGAAGGGGAGACTAGGCTCGGGTCTGCTCTGAAGACTCCATGCCTATGGCGGAAGGAGCTCATCAACCTTCCGAACTGGACGCCTCCGCCTCCTCCTCCTCCTCTGGCAAGTCAGGGCACTCTGCCTCCTCCACCGCCTCCTCCTCCGGCGAGTGACGATCAGGGCACTCGACCGGCTCCTTCTCCAGCGTGTGGCGGCACTCCGCCTCCTTGTCCGCCTGCGCCGACGCACCCGAGCAGCCAGCCTCCTCCTTCTCCGCAGCAAGGGCGGAAGAGACCTTCCGCCGCTCCGGCTGCTCCGGCGCGTCGTAGTCCTTCTCCTCCGCCTCGTAAGCAAGTAAAGAAGACAACCGCTCCGTCTGCTCAGCCGGCGTCTAGCAGTACAGCCAGAGGCGGGAGGACATATAGATTCGGTCCTTTTCTGAAGACTCCAGAGAAGTTACCATACGAGAGGACCCCGGAGGAGAACGCCGAGATCGCACGAACCGAAGTGGATGACTGGTTTCAAGGGTTGAAAGCAAAGAGACGTCCACTTCCGGAGGAGAAGGTAGATCCGGTGAAAGCGAAGCGCACTCTGGCTGCCCTGACAAAACCACCCAAGTCTCCGCCGAAAGGAACCTATGAGCACATTATTGCAAAGGAATTTGCCGAAGCGGAGCAGTCGGGAAGTACTGTCAGTGATCAAAGGCTGAAAGAGCAACGAGCTGGGAAAAAAATTGCCCAGCTCGGCGAACAAGCGAAGCAATCGTGCCCCCCGCTCAAGGTGCCTAGCCACAACGTCGCTAATGATCGGAGGATGGTGCCCGGTTATAGCAATCTTGCAGATTACCTGCCCGACGATGTACATTATGAACCCATGGAGGTGCAGATACAAAGATACGAGTATGGGAAGCTTCTCGTCAAAGATGAAAGATCTCTATCAACGATGATGCGAATATTGCATGATTGGTACTTGAAAATCTGCAGAGACTCTGGGGGGAGGAGTACTTTGTATGTGAAAGTTAAAAAGGAGCATGACCTCATTGGAATTGAACTGTTGCCTGTTAGATTTGAGGAGTTCTATCAGTTTTTCAATCAATTGGCCCTCGATAAAACAACAGTCGCCTGCTACTGTCTGTAAGTAGTACTACATCTGTCATTAAGTCTCTCTATATAGCTCAGCTCTTTCATTGCATGTATTTATAATCATCCTCACTATATTATGCAGATTGAAGATCGCCAAATTGAAGAAAAGACAAGTCGGTGATATTGGATTCATTAACACATATCTCATAGATGCAACTCAGGTTAAATTTCATGCCGCAGCTACCGAGGCCAACTTGCTACGATCGTTGGTAATAAATGAAAACAAAGATATAATACTCTTTCCTTACAACTTCAAGTGAGTGTTACTGTCTTGTGCGTATTTGGTTTCCCTTATATATTAGTCAAGGTTATAGTAATGTAATTGATGAGTTATGCATGCGTGTGTAGTTTCCACTATATTCTCCTAGAGATTAAGCTTGAGCAGGGACTGGTAACCGTCTTAGACTCAAGACGAAAAGATCCCCAGGACTATGCAGACATGACTCAAATACTCGAGAAGTAAGTTAAATCGATCATTATACACCATATCAGCAACTTTGTTCATTTCCTGATATATCAAGTAATTGTTTTCTTTATCCGGCAGGGTTTGGAGAAAATTCACCAGAAAAGCTCCGGGACTGCCGAAGGAGCTGCAATTTAGACACCCGAAAGTAAGTACTATAGTAGCATGTTCCGCGCATTTACTAGTCATTCAAGCGCTAGTTTCATCAATACCATTTTGGCATTCTTGCTTATCAGTTTGATTAACCTCTATTTCTTGTAAAGTGGTTGTGGCAGGAACAAGGGAATGATTTCTATGGATACTACGTTTGCGAGTCCATCCGCCACACGACCTGTGAGCGGGGCTACACTGACGAACAATATGAAGTACGTAAATAACAACATTCACAATTTTATTTTATTACCATCATTTGTGTTGAGTTTCATTCATTCATATATATATATATATGTATTGACCCCCTTCTTTAAATTAGATGTTTCGGAAGCGGGATGAACTCCTAGCACCAGCTCGCATGCGAGCAATTCAAGAGGAATTGCGGCATTCATTCTTGACCACGTGATCCCTGAAGACGGAGAATTCTATGTGGACCCTGAGTCCGTATGATTATATTTGTAAGAGATAATTATTGTATATATGTAGCCGGTAGTGTCGGATAGATATACGAGAACTTGTTGTTCGACCAATCTCTCGGAGAAGGAGAGGTGGTCGATATCACTTCTCTCTGTATGCATAGATGTTCTTGACGATCTTCTGTTTCCTTCGTTTGCTTACTAGCTAGCTAGCGTGTCTAGTCCTCTCTATACGTATGTATAGTATGTAGCGTCGACCAAGCACGGACATAAGAGAGGACACTTCTCTCTATTAATTATAGCTAGCTAACACAATATATGAAACACCTAAATTAACCCCCCAAAACCCCCAAACCCCCCCCCCTTTAAAAAAACAAAAACCCCAGCCACAGAAATGCTGACGCGTGGATGCCTATTGGTCCCGGCCTGGGCTCCGCGCACAGGCCACGTGGAGGCCCATCTGTCCCGGTTCTGGATTGAACCGGGACTAAAGGGACAGGGCATTAGTACCGACCCTTTAGTCCCGGTTCTAGAACCGGGACAAAAGGCCCTTACGAACTGGCACAACAGGCCCTTTTTCTACCAGTGCAACCGTTCTAAGGAAAGGTCTACCAATAATAATAGGGCAAGAAGGATTGCAATCTATATCAAGAACAATGAAATCTACGGGCACATAATTCCTATTCGCGACAACAAGAACATCATTAATTCTTTCCATAGGTTTCTTAATAGTGGAATCCGCAAGATGCAAGTTTAGAGAGCAATCATCAACATCGCGGAAATCTAGCAAATCACACAAAGTTTTGGGGATAGTGGAGACACTAGCACCCAAATCACACAAAGCATAAAACTCATGATCTTTAATTTTAATTTTGATAGTTGGTTCCCACTCATCATAGAGTTTTCTAGGGATAGAGACTTTCAACTCAAGTTTTTCTTCGTAAGATTGCATCAAGGCATCAACAATATGTTCGGTGAAGGCTTTCTTTTGACCATAAGCATGCGGAGAATTTAGCACGGATTGCAACAAAGAAATACAATCAATCAATGAGCAACTTTCATAATTAAATCCCTTGAAATCCAATATAGTGGGTTTAGCAACATCTAAATTTTTATTTCTTTCAATCCCACTTTCGTCAATTTCATCATAAAGATCTAAATACTCCGAATTTTTGGAACGCCTTCTAGGTAAAGGAAGATCATATTTAGTTTCATCAATATTCATATTGCAAAACAAAGATTTGATAGGGGACACATCAATAACTTTTAGATCTTCATCTTGATTTTCATAAGAATTAGAAGAACACGCTTTAATAAAGGCATCTTTGGAAGCACGCATCCTAGCGGTTCTTTCTTTACTCTCATCGATTGAAACTCTCATGGCTTTTAGAAACTCATTAATATCATGCTTAGGTGGAATAGATCTAAGTTTCAAAGTATCAACATCAAGAGCAATTCTATCAACGTTCCTAGCCAAATCATCAATCTTAAGCAATTTTTCTTCAATCATAGCATTAAAATTCTTTTGCGAAGAAATAAATTCTTTAATATAAGATTCAAAATCAGAAGGCATCTTATTATAATTTCCATAAGAGTTGTTGTAGGAATTCCCATAATCATTAGAAGGATTACTAGGATAAGGCCTAGGATTAAAATTCCCTCTATAAGCATTGTTACCAAATTTATTCCTACCAACAAAATTCACATCCATAGATTCATTGTTATTCTCAATCAAGGTAGACAAAGGCATATCATTAGGATCAGAAGAAACACTCTTAGTAGCAAATAATTTCATAAGTTCATCCATCTTTCCACTCAAAACATTGATTTCTTCTATCGCATGCACTTTTTTATTAGAAGATCTTTCAGTATGCCATTGAGAATAATTAACCATAATATTATCTAGGAGTTTAGTAGCATCTCTTAAAGTAATTTCCATAAAAGTGCCTCCCGCGGCCGAATCTAAAAGATTTCTAGAAGCAAAATTCAATCCGGCATAAAATTTTTGTATAATCATCCACAAATTTAAACCATGAGTCGAGAAATTATGGATCATTAATTTCATTCTCTCCCAAGCTTGTGCAACATGTTCATGATCAAGTTGCTTAAAATTCATAATATCATTTCTAAGAGAGATGATCTTAGCGGGAGGAAAATACTTAGAGATAAAAGCATCTTTGCACTTGTTCCAAGAATCAATACTATTTTTAGGCAAAGACGAAAACCAAGCTTTAGCACGATCTCTAAGAGAAAAAGGAAATAGCTTCAATTTAACGACATCATTATCGACATCTTTTTTCTTTTGCATATCACATAAATCAACGAAGCTATTCAGATGAGTAGCGGCATCTTCACTAGGAAGGCCGGCGAATTGATCTTTCATAACAAGATTCAACAAAGCAGTATTGATTTCACAAGATTCAGTATTGGCAAGAGGAGCAAGAGGAGTGCTAAGAAAATCATTATTGTTGGTATTGGTGAAGTCACACAATTTGGTAGTATCTTGAGCCATCGCGACAAACAAGAATCCAACACATGAGCAAACAAAAGCAAATGGGCAAAAAGAGGCAAAAAGAGAGGGAGGATAGGGAGAGAGAGGCCGAATAAAACGGCAAGGGTGAATTGGGGGGAGAGGAAAACGAGAGGCAAATGGCAAATAATGTAATGCGAGAGATAGGGATTGTGATGGGTACTTGGTATATTGACTTTTTGCGTAGACTCCCCGGCAACGGCGCCAGAAATGGCTCATTGTCAGGAGTCAAATCTTGACTTGCGCGAACCTCCCCGGCAATGGCGCCAGAAATCCTTCTTGCTACGTCTTGAGCTTGCGTTGGTTTTCCACGAAGAGGAAGGGATGATGCAGCAGAGTAGCGTAAGTATTTCCCTCAGTTTTTGAGAACCAAGGTATCAATCCAGTAGGAGGCCACGCACAAGTCCCTCGTACCTACACAACACAAAGAGCTCAACGCAACCAACGCGATCAGGGGTTGTCAATCCCTTCACGGTCACTTACGGAAGTGAGATCTGATAGATAATATTTTTGGTATTTTTGATATAAATATGCAAAGTGAAAAGTAAAAGGCAAAGTAAAAACAAAACAAGATTAAAGTGACGGAGATTGATATGATAAGAATAGACCCGGGGGCCATAGGTTTCACTAGTGGCTTCTCTCGAGAGCATAAGTTTTCTACGGTGGGTGAACAAATTACTGTTGAGCAATTGACAGAATTGAGCATAGTTATGAGAATATCTAGGCATGATCATGTATATAGGCATCACGTTAGTGACAAGTATATCGAAACGATTCTGCATCTACTATTACTCCACTCATCGACCGCTATCCAGCATGCATCTAGAGTATTAAGTTAAAAACAGAGTAACGCTTTAAGCAAGATGACATGATGTAGAGAGATAAATTCATGCAATATGAAATAAACCCCATCTTGTTATCCTCGATGGCAACGATACAATACGTGTCTTGCTGCCCCTTCTGTCACTGGGAAAGAACACCGCAAGGTCGAACCCAAAGCTAAGCACTTCTCCCATGGCAAGAACTACCAATCTAGTTGGCCAAACCAAACGGATAATTCGACGAGACTTGCAAAGATAACCAATCATACATAAAAGAATTCAGAGAAGATTCAAATATTGTTCATAGATAGACTTGATCATAAACCCACAATTCATCGGTCTCAACAAACACACCGCAAAAGAAGAAGATTACATCAAATAGATCTCCACAAGAGAGGGGGAGAACATTGTATTGAGATCCAAAAAGAGAGAAGAAGCCATCTAGCTACTAACTATGGACCCGAAGGTCTGAGGTAAACTACTCACACTTCATAGGAGGGGCTATGATGATGTAGAAGCCCTCCGTGATGACGGCCCTCTCCGGCGGAGCTCCGGAACAGGCCCCAAGATGGGATCTCGTGGATACAGAAAGTTGTGGTGGTGGAATTAGGTTTTTGGCTCATGTTCTGATTTTTTGGGGGTACGTGGGTATATACAGGAGGAAGGAGTACGTCGGTGGAGCACCGAGGGGCCCACGAGGCAGGGGTGCGCCCTGTAGGGGGGGGGCCTACCCTCGTGACCGCCTCCGGTACTTCTTGGAGTAGGGTCCAAGTCTCCTGGGTCTTATCCGAGAAGAAAATCACGTTCCAAAAAGGATTTTTCTGTTTGGACTCCATTTGATATTCTGTTTCTTCGAAACACTGAAATATGCAAAAAAAAACAGCAATTCTGGCCTGGGCCTCCGGTTAATAGGTTAGTCCTAAAAATAATACAAAAGTGGAAAATAAAGCCCAATATAGTCCAAAACAGTAGATAATATAGCATGGAGCAATCAAAAATTATAGATACGTTGGAGACGTATCAAGCTTCTACTTTTGAACAAAGTAAAATACAATGCACATAGATAGACATGCATCATAGGAAGTACTTGTTTCTAAGTTAGCTAAGCATAATCTGTTGTTTAATCCAAATTGTGTTATCAAAAGTTGCACAGAATGTGTTCTGGTCTTGCTTCATGGATCAGCTTTCTCATAAAACTAATGTGCCTGGACAACAGTTTGCTCCACTAATGTTATATCTCTCTCATTGTAGGATGGCAAGTTGTGGCAGCTGGAGCATGTCGCATAAGAGAGAGCAATGAAATCCATTGTACTGTTCCATTAAAAAAAAGTACATTGTGTTGTTATGATAGTAGCAGATATACCATCATTTTCTTATTGTATATTCCTGTGTAAGGAATTGTATTCCTGAGATGATTTTTTGTGCTATGTAAACCTGGGAGATATTTTCTTTTTGTGTTATGTAAACCTGTGAGTTTTCCTAATTTCAATGAAATAATGTTGGATGTATGTGTGTGATTGGGCTAAAGTCTACTTGGGCCAAACTGGACAAATAATTGGTCTGAAACAGGCCACATACCAACAAGCATCGAACAATTTCAAAAATGAAATGAAAAGTCTTACAGAAAAAAGAAATGGACTGCAAAAAGCTCGAGGGCCAACAAATTGTATGAATCTCAAAAACAAACAAGGCTGAATTGTTGGGCCTGGCCCATGAAGCTGATAAAAATTGACAGAAAAAATATATAAAAAGGCCGAATTGTTGGGCTCGGCCCATGTAAAACGTCGAATCGGACTGGGCTGAATCTTGTGCCACATCAGCTTGCCACGCTGGATGCCTACGTGGCCTGGGGAGGTTGCTAGTGACCAAAACAAATCAGTAGGCACATTTTGGTCGTAAACGTCCACGACCTTCTCACAGAGAAGGTCGTTAATTTCATATTACGACTGCCAGCTTTTGACCTTCTGTTTTTGGTCAAAAAAAGGTCGCAAATGAAAAACAATGACCTTTCAGTGACCAATAGTCAAGGTCACAAATTGACATATTTGTTGTAGTGCATAATCATAGAATGCGGCAATTGCTAACATGATTCGGATGGACTTTAGCTTCACTACGGGTGAGAAACTCTCATCGTAGTCAACCCCTTGAACTTGTCGATAACCCTTAGCGACAAGCCGAGCCTTATAGATGGTCACATTACCATCCGCATCTCTCTTCTTCTTAAAGATCCATTTATTTTCTATGGCTCACCGATCATCGGGCAAGTCAGTCAAAGTCCATACTTTGTTTTCATACATGGATCCTATCACGGATTTCATGGCTTCCAGCCATTTGTCGGAATCTGGGCCCACCATCGCTTCTTCATAGTTTGAAGGTTCACCATTGTCTAACAACATGATTTCCAGGACAGGGTTGTCGTACCACTCTGGTGCGGAACGTGTCCTTGTGGACCTATGAAGTTCAGTAGCAACTTGATCTGAAGTTTCATGATCATCATCATTAACTTCCTCTCTAGTCGGTGCAGGCACCTCAGGAACATTTTCTTGAGCTGCGCCACTCTTCGGTTCAAGAGGCAATACTTCATCAAGTTCTACTTTCCTCCCACTTACTTCTTTCGAGAGAAACTCTTTCTCTAGAAAGGATCCATTCTTCGCAACAGAGATCTTACCTTCGGATCTGAGGTAGAAGGTATACCCAATAGTTTCTTTAGGGTATCCTATGAAGACGCATTTTTCTGATTTGGGTTCGAGATTTTCAGGTTGAAGTTTCTTGACATAAGCATCACATCCCCAAACTTTCAGAAACGACAACTTAGGTTTCTTACCAAACCACAATTCATACGGTGTCGTCTCAACGGATTTCGACGGAGCCCTATTTAAAGTGAATGCGACAGTCTCTATAGCATAACCCCAAAATGACAGCGGTAGATCGGTAAGAGACATCATAGATCGTACCATATCCAATAGAGTGCGATTACGACGTTCGGACACACCATTACACTGAGGTGTTCCAGGCGGCGTGAGTTGTGAAAAATTCCGCATTTTCTTAAGTGCGTGCCAAATTCGTGACTCAAATATTCTCCCCCACGATCTGATCGTAAGAACTTGATTTTCCTGTCACGTTGATTCTCAACCTCACTCTGAAATTCCTTAAACTTTTCAAAGGTCTCAGACTTGTGTTTCATTAAGTAGACATACCCATATCTGCTCAAGTCATCCGTGAGGGTGAGAACATAACGATAGCCTCCGCGAGCCTCAACACTCATTGGACCGCACACATCAGTATGTATGATTTCCAATAAGTTGGTTGCTCGCTCCATTGTTTCGGAGAACGGAGTCTTGGTCATTTTGCCCATGAGGCATGGTTCGCACGTGTCAAATGATTCATAATCAAGAGACTCCAATAGTCCATCTGCATGGAGTTTCTTCATGCGTTTGACACCAATGTGACTACGGCGGCAGTGCCACAAGTACGTGGGGCTATCATTATCAACCTTACATCTTTTGGCATTCACACTATGAATATATGTAACATCACGTTCGAGATTAAATAAGAATAAACCATTGACCAGCGGGGCACGACCATAAAACATGTCTCTCATATAAATAGAACAACCATTATTCTCAGATTTAAATGAGTAGCCATCTCGCATTAAACGAGATCCAGATACAATGTTAATGCTCAAAGCTGGTACTAAATAACAATTATTGAGGTTTAAACTAATCCCGTAGATAAATCACTACGGGAAACAGGAGATTTGCCGTCAGCATTTCGTCGGGTCAGACGGCAAAGAAAGGGTTTGCCGTCATCAGCAGACGGCAAAGAAAAAGTAACGGTAAAATAGACTTTGCCGTCTGCAAATAAACTACAAACGGCAAAGAGCTCACTTTGCCGTCTGCAAAAAAATACAGACGGCAAAGAGCTCACTTTGCCATCTATAATATAAAACGCAGACGGCAAATATCTTTACCATCTGTATTTTTTTTACAGACAGCAAAGTGAGCTCTTTGCCGTCTGTAATAAAAAATATAGATGGCAAAGATAAAGCATACCATGCGGATCAATGATGTGGCAGCATCTCAACCCACACAGCCCCGGGCACAATCGCAGCCCACCCCAACACTATCCCACGCCCGACCCCACCACTATTTCTCTCCCTTATCCCGCACGCTCTCTCCCTTATCCGCACGATCTCTCTCTCTCTCTCGTACATGTCTCTCTCTCTCTGACGCATGCACGCAGCCCACCCCCACCACCTCGCCCGCGTCCCGATCCACTTGCCGGTGCCACCAGCCGCGGCTCCTCCAGCCGGCCAACCCTCCACCACCGCCAGCACACCTTCGTCCTCCCCTTCCTGTGCTCCGCCTCCTCCGGCTCCCCCCTTCCCCTCGTTGTGGGCAGGGCGGCCGGCGCGGGAGGCTGCTTCGGCTCCTCCAGCAGGGCGGGCAGCGCGAGCCAGGCTTGGCCGGTGCGGGCAGAGCGGCCGGCACGGGAGGCCGCTACAACTTCTCAAGCGGGGCGGGCGGCGCGAGCAGGACATGGCCGGTGCGGGCAGAGCGGCCGGCATGGGAGGCTGCTTCGAGCGACACGCGGGCGGGCGGCGGGCGTGCGGCGTAAGCAGGGCACGGCCGGTGTGGGACGCCGCTGCGGGCAGGGGAACAGCTCCGGGTGGTGCTTCGGGCCGGCGTGGGCAGAGCGGACAGCGTCTCCTCCGTTCGGCTCCAATTGGTGCTGCGGGTCGGCATGGTCAGGGCAAGGCGGTGGCTGTGGAATCCCTGTGGTTTTGTCCCCGACCAGAAGAAGGACGGCTGGTGGTGAAGTCCATGTTGCTGTAGTGGAGAAGGACCTGATTGCTTTTATTTTTACTTTCTAGGTTCCTTTGTGTAGATTTTCAGGACAGCTTTGTTTCTTCTCTGTAACTCCACGTACGATGAATGAAAGGCAGCACGCCGTGTCGAATCCAAAATCTATGTGAGCTCAACTTACTGTCTTGGTTTGACGTTCATGTGTCCGACGAGATGCTCTACTCTGATGTCTATTTTTTTTAATATGAAAAACAATCTTTGCCATCTGTACTTTAGTCAAGATGACAGCAAAGAACAAGTTTTGACTGACGGCAAAGAACAGGGTTTTGCTGTCTATTATTTTTTGCGACAGACGGCAAATCTGTAGTTGGCTGACGGCAACATCTTTGCCGTCTGCCCGATGAAATGTTGATGGCAAAGTATTCTTTGCCGACTTATCTTTGTCGTCTGACTTTGCCGTCTGCTTCCTGACGGCAAAATATTTGCCGTCTGTAATTAGGTCTTTGTCGTCTGTAATTCACAGATGGCAAATTACCTGATTCCTGTAGTGAATGTAGAGGTAGCGTGCCGACGGCGATCACATCGACCTTGGAACCATTCCCGACGCGCATCGTCACCTCTTCCTTCGCCAGTCTCCGTTTATTCCGCAGCTCCTGTTTTGAGTTACAAATATGAGCAACCGCACCGGTATCAAATACCCAGGAGGTACTACGAGCGCTGGTTAGGTACACATCAATAACATGTATATCACATATACCTTTGACATTTCCGGCCTTCTTATCCGCTAAGTACATGGGGCAGTTCCGCTTCCAGTGACCGTTTCCCTTGCAATAAAAGCACTCAGTCTCAGGCTTGGGTCCATTCTTTGTCTTCTTCCCGGCAGCTTGCTTACCGGGCGGGGCAACTCCCTTGCCGTCCTTCTTGAAATTCTTTTTACCCTTGCTTTTCTTGAACTTAGTGGTTTTATTCACCATCAACACTTGATGTTCCTTTTTGATTTCCACCTCCGCTGATTTCACCATTGAATATACCTCAGGAATGGTCTTTTCCATCCCCTGCATATTGAAGTTCATCACAAAGCTCTTGTAGCTAGGTGGGAGCGAATGAAGGATTCTATCAACGACCGCATCATCCGGGAGGTTAACTCCCAGCTGAGACAAGCGGTTGTGCAACCCAGACATTTTGAGTATGTACTCGCTGACGGAACTATTCTCCTCCGTCTTACAACTGTAGAACTTGTCGGAGACTTCATATCTCTCGACCTGGGCATGAGCTTGGAAAACCATTTTTAGCTCTTGGAACATCTCATATGCTCCTTGTTGCTCAAAACGCTTTTGGAGCCTCGGTTCTAAGTTGTAAAGCATGCCGCACTGAACCAGGGAGTAATCATCACTGCGCGTCTGCCAGGCGTTCATAACGTCTTGTTCTGCTGGGAAAACAGGTACTTCACCTAGCGGTGCATCAAGGACATATGCTTTCCTGGCAGCTATGAGGATAATCCTCAGGTTACGGACCCAGTCCGTGTAGTTGTTGCCATTGTCTTTCAGCTTGGTTTTTTCTAGGAACGCGTTGAAGTTGAGGGCAACATTAGCGTGGGCCATTTGATCTACAAGACATATTGCAAAGAATTTTAGACTATGTTCATGATAATTAAGTTCATATAATCAAATTATTTAATGAACTCCCACTTAGATAGACATCCCTCTAGTCATCTAAGTGATACATGATCCGAGTCAACTAGCCTATGTCCGATCATCACGTGAGACAGACTAGTCATCATCGGTGAACATCTTCATGTTGATCGTATCTTCTATACGACTCATGTTCGACCTTTCGGTCTTCCGTGTTCCGAGGCCATGTCTGTACATGCTAGGCTCGTCAAGTCAACCTAAGTGTATTGCGTGTGTAAATATGGCTTACACCCGTTGTATGCGAACGTTAGAACCTATCACACCCAATCATCACGTGGTGCTTCGGAACAATGGACCTTAGCAACGGTGCACAATTAGGGGGAACATTTTCTTGAAATTATTGCGAGGGATCATCTTATTTATGCTACCGTCGTTCTAAGCAAATAAGATGTAAAACATGACAAACATCACATGCAATCAAATAGTGACATGATATGGCCAATATCATTTTGCTCCTTTTGATCTCCATCTTCGGGGCGCCATGATCATCATTGTCACCGGCATGACACCATGACCTCCATCATCATGATCTCCATCATCATGTCTTCATGAAGTTGTCGCATCAACTATTACTTCTACTACTATGGCTAACGGTTAGCGATAAGGTAAAGTAATTACATGACGTTTATGTTGACACGCGGGTCATAAATAAATTAAGACAACTCCTATGGCTCCTGCCGGTTGTCATACTCATCGACATGCAAGTCTTGATTCCTATTAAAAGAACATGATCAATCTCATACATCACATATATCATTAATCGCATCCTTTTGGCCATATCACATCACACGACATATGCTGCAAGAACAAGTTAGACGTCCTCTAATTGTTGTTGCAAGTTTTTACGTGGCTGCTATAGGTTTCTAGCAAGAACGTTTCTTACCTACGCCAAAACCACAACATGATATGCCAATTTCTATTTACCCTTCATAAGGACCCTTTTCATCGAATCCGATCCGACTAAAGTGGGAGAGACAGACACCCGCTAGCCACCTTATGCAACTAGTGCATGTCAGTTGGTGGAACCAGTCTCACGTAAGCGTACGTGTAAGGTCGGTCCAGGCCGCTTCATCCCACGATGCCTCCGAATCAAGATAAGACTAGTAACGGCAAGTAAATTGACACAATCGACGCCCACAACAACTTGTGTTCTACTCGTGCATAGAAACTACGCATAAACCTGGCTCATGATGACACTGTCGGGGATCGTTGCAGAAATTAAAAAGTTTCTATGCATCACCAAGATCAATCTATGGAGTAACTAGCAACGAGAGAGAAGGGAGTGCATCTTCATACCCTTGAAGATCGTGAGTCGGAAGCGTTGCAAGAACGCGGTTGGAGGAGTCGTACACATAGCGATTCAGATCGCGGCCGAATCTGATCTAAGCACCGAACAACGGCGCCCCCGCGTTCAACACACGTGCAGCCCGGTGATGTCTCCCGCGCCTTGATCTAGCAAGGAGGAGGGAGTGGTTGAGGAAGAAGGCTCCAACAGCAGCACGACGGCGTGGTGGGGATGAAGTGGCAGTTCTTCGGCAGGGCTTC
The DNA here is from genome assembly GCF_056163025.1 of Triticum urartu. Classification (NCBI taxonomy): domain Eukaryota; kingdom Viridiplantae; phylum Streptophyta; class Magnoliopsida; order Poales; family Poaceae; genus Triticum; species Triticum urartu. The sequence continues at coordinate 585,519,587 of NC_141876.1, read as the reverse complement.
GCCAAGCTCACGCAGAGGAGGAGAGGTGTTGGGGAGGGGAGGGGCTGCACCGTGTTGCAGCCCTCCCCTCGCCCCTCTATTTTTAGGGAGAAGGGGGAAGGGGGCCGGCCCCTCTAGACGAGATCTAAAGGGGGGGCGGCCAAGGGGGAGGGGGCTTGCCCCCCAAGCAAGGGTGGCGCCCCCCTTTAGGGTTCCCCCCAAACCCTAGGCGCATGGGCCCTAGGGTAGGATGGCGCCCAGCCCACTAGGGGCTGGTTCCCTTCCACCTACAGCACATAAGGCCCTCCGGGGCAGGTGGACCCTCCGGTGGACCCCCGGAACCCCTCCGGTGGTCCCGGTACAATACCGGCATACCCCCAAATATTTCCGGTGACCATATGATGACTTCCCATATATAAATCTTCACCTCTGGACTATTCCGGAACTCCTCGTGACATCCGGGATCTCATCCGGGACTCCGAACAACATTCGGTAATCACACACAAACCTTCCTAATAACCCTAGCGTCATCGAACCTTAAGTGTATAGACCCTATGGGTTCAGGAACCATGCAGACATGACCGAGACAACTCTCCGGCCAATAACCAACAGCGGGATCTGGATACCCATGTTGGCTCCCACATGTTCCACGATGATCTCAACGGATGAACCACGATGTCGAGGATTCAAGCAATCCTGTATACAATTCCCTTTGTCAATCGGTACGTTACTTGCCCGAGATTCGATCGTCGGTATCCCAATACCTCGTTCAATCTCGTTACCGGCAAGTCACTTTACTCATTCCGTAACACATCATCCCGTGACCAACCCTTTAGTCACATTGAGCTCATTACGATGATGTCTTACCGAGTGGGCCCAGAGATACTTCTCTGTCATACGGAGTGACAAATCCCAGTCTCGATTCGTGCCAACCCAACAGACACTTTCAGAGATACCCGTAGTGCACCTTTATAGCCACCCAGTTACATTGTGACGTTTGGCACACCCAAAGTATTCCTACAGTATCCGGGAGTTGCACAATCTCATGGTCTAAGGAAAAGATACTTGACATTAGAAAAGCTCTAGCAGACGAACTACACGATCTTGTGCTATGCTTAGGATTGGGTCTTGTCCATCACATCTTTCCCTCAATGATGTGATCCCGTTATCAATGACATCCAATGTCCATAGTCAGGAAACCATGACCATCTGTTGATCAACGAGCTAGTCAACTAGAGGCTCACTAGGGACATGTTGGGGTCTATGTATTCACACATGTATCACGATTTCCGGATAATACAATTATAGCATGAACAATAGACAATTATCATGAACAAAGAAATATAATAATAACCATTTTATTATTGCCTCTAGGGAATATTTCCAACACCAGGAGACTTGGAGTGGCCGTCAAGAAACAAGGGAGGAAGGCAAGAGGCAGGGGGGCGCGCCTACCCCCCGGGAGCGCCCTTCACCCTCGTGGGCCCTCTGTTGCTCCACCAACGTATTTCTTCCTCCTATATATATATATATCCACGTACCCCCCCCCCAAACATCCAGGAGCACCACGAAAACCTAATTCCACCGCCGCAACCTTCTGTACTCGAGAGATCCCATCTCGAGGCCTTTTCCGGAGCTCCGCCGGAGGGGGCATTGATCACGGAGGGCCTATACATCAACTCCATGGCCGCTCCGGTGATGTGTGAGTAGTTTACTTCAGACCTACGGGTCCATAGTTATTAGCTAGATGGCTTCTTCTCTCTCTTTGGATCTCAATACAAAGTTCTCCTCGATTTTCTTGGAGATCTATTCGATGTAATCTTCTTTTGCGGTGTGTTTGTCGAGATCCGATGAATTGTGGGTTTATGATCCAGATTATCTATGAACAATATTTGATTCTCCTCTGAATTCTTTTATGTATGATTGGTTTATCTTTGCAAGTCTCTTCGAATTATCAGTTTGCTTTGGCCTACTAGATTGATCTTTCTTGCAATGGGAGAAGTGCTTAGCTTTGGGTTCAATCTTGCGGTGCTCGATCCCAGTGACAGAAAGGGAACCGACACGTATTGTATTGTTGCCATCGAGGATAAAAAGATGGGGTTTATATCATATTGCATGAGTTTATCCCTCTACATCATGTCATCTTCCTTAAAGCATTACTCTATTCTTATGAACTTAATACTCTAGATGCATGCTGGATAGCGGTCGATGTGTGGAGTAATAGTAGTAGATGCAGAATCATTTCGGTATACTTGTCTCGGGCGTGATGCCTATATACATGATCCTACCTAGATATTCTCATAACTATGCTCAATTCTATCAATTGCTCGACATTAATTCGTTTACCCACTATAATATTTATGCTCTTGAGAGAAGCCACTAGTGAATACTATGGCCCCCGGGTCTATCTTTCATCATATTAATCTTCCAATACTTGTTATTTCCTTTGCCATTTATTTTACTTTGCATCTTTATCATAAAAATACCAAAAATATTATGTTATCATATCTATCAGATCTCAGTCTCGTAAGTGACCGTGAAGGGCTTGACAACCCCTTTATCGCATTGGTTGCGAGGTTCTTATTTGTTTGTGTAGGTGCGTGGGACTTGAGCGTGATCTCCTACTGGATTGATACCTTGGTTCTCAAAAACTGAGGGAAATACTTACGCTACTTTGTTGCATCACCCTTTCCTCTTCAAGAAAAAACAACGCAGTGCTCAAGAGGTAGCAGGCCAAACTCACGACGCCGAAGTACACTGTAAAAGTTGTTCGGACTTTGTTGGCAACTCATTTGTTCCCGTACCGAGCCCCTAGCAAGTTAAGCCGAGGTATGTTTGTGAAACAACCATGGGAGGCGTATTTATTTGCAGAAAGACGTGGGTAATTAATTCGGATAGTGTGAACTGGGACCTGAGCGATGTGCCGATGATTAATTAATATATATATGCCACGACCTCGGTCATTTGATATGCCATGTGTCGAAGGCAGAGGAAAAAGGCATGTTACAGGCTCTAGAAAAAAGAGTGCATTCTACAAGAGTTTATTTTGGACCTCCTGTCGCACGCCTGCGCCGCCTATCCTCGGCGAGGGGAATCCTTGAAGGAAGTAGCCCTGTAGGTGAGTGTATGGATCCGAACTCCGATGGAGTCGGTCATAAGTGTTTCTCCTTTGCGCTACCTGCTTTTAAGAAGTATTGAAAAAAAGGAAAGTATATAAAAAAACGTTACCGGAATGTTTGTAGACTTGTCCGTATTGTGCTTCCACCGCTGCCCATGGTATCTTAAGTGCGTAGTTATGTATACGCGGTATAGCTTCATCGTGTATATGAGATAGGTGGCGGAAGCCGAACTGCTATTTCTGTTCCGGATTTGATCGATCTTCGGGGGGGAGTTGCTTCTAGTCCTCTGCATTTGGCTGTTGAACCATTCCGTCGTCCCTATTGCCTTACGGCCCCGTTCCCTTGTGTTCGGTGTTGAGCTTGCCGGCCTGCTTGAGGACCCAACAGCTTCTATTGGTATGATTGGCTAGATTATTGGGGTGGTCGTGTATCTGGCAGGGTCGGTCTAGTAGCATGTCTAGGTTGGATGGTCCGTCTCTGTTCGCCTTGCATGGCTTTTTCCGTTGACCGGGCTTGGGATTGCTGAATCCAGCATTAACCCCTGTGTCACGTGATCTATCGTTATCATTGCGACTGTTGTATTTGCTTCGTCGTGGCTTGCCATTGCCGTCTCGGATTTCGGAAGTGCCCGAGTTGCTGGCGCTATTGCTTCTATGAGCGAGCCAGCTATCTTCTCCCACGCAAAAGCGGGTCATTAGAGCGGTAAGGGCTGTCATGGATCTAGGTCCTTCTTGACCGAGGTGGCGTGCAAGCCATTCATCCCGGACGCTCTGTTTGAAGGCCGCAAGGGCTTCCGCGTCCGGACAGTCGACGATTTGGTTCTTTTTAACTAAGAACCTGGTCCAGAGCTTCCTTGCTGACTCTCCGGGCTGCTGAACAATATTACTTAGGTCATCGGCATCCGGTGGCCGGACATATGTTCCTTGGAAGTTGTTGCGAAAGGCATCCTCCGAGTCCTCCCAGCTGCCAATAGAATTTTCCGGCAGGCTGTTTAACCAGTATCGAGCTGGTCCTTTGAGTTTTAGTGGTAGGTATTTGATGGCGTGAAGGTTATCTCCACGGGCCATGTGGATATGGAGGAGGAAGTCCTTAATCCATACCGCGGGATCCGTTGTTCCATCGTATGATTCGATATTCATGGGTTTGAACCCGTCTGGGAATTCATGCTCCATTACTTCATTTGTGAAGCACAGAGGGTGTGCGGCGCCTCTATGTTGGACCACGCTGCGACGTACCTCTGACGGAGTCCATTTGCGGTTTTCAGCCCGAGCGTGGCTAGGTTTGTCACGTCCGAATAGGTGGCCGTAGTCGCGTGTCGAGGTGTGTCCTTGCGATCCGTAGATCACTCTTGGGTATCCTGTTTTACTACCCCAGCCCTGTTGAAGGTTGTATGTACAACCTTGAGCTGTTTTGTTCTTGCCTTTACGGTGAGGTGGGCGGTCTGTAGTTCGACTTGAGTTGCCGCTTTGACCGAACCAAGTTGTGGTCGACCTGCCGCATTGTGTGACGATTGTACGAGCTCGAACACCTTATCGTCGCCTTGGGGTAGCGATCTATGCTTCGGGTAGCTTTTGTCTGGGCTACCAAGGCCGTATTTGTTGGCAGCTAGGACTTCGGTCCATCTATCATTAAGCAGATCTTGGTCAGCTTGAAGTTACTGCTTCTTATTCTTCTTTAGGCTCCTTGCAGTGGCTATTAGTTAGCATTTTAAGCGCTCCTGCTAGCGAGGTTCCTTAGGCACGATGAAATCTTCGGTGTCGAGGCTCACCTCATCCTCAGAGAGCGGAAGGTAATCGTCATCCTCCGAATCTTCGTGTGTGGCCTGTTTACCGAGGCTATCCTGCCTGTCGTCACGTTCATCATTAATTGTATCAACGGGGTCTTTGTTGTCTTCGGCGTCATTGTCGATGCCGTCAATATTCTCGGAGTAGTAATCAAGTGTTTAGTTCGAATCCTCGACCGTGGCTATAAAGTGGGTGGCGGGTGGGAAGCGAAATTCTCCATCGTCGGCCCCTAGTTCGAGCCGGATATAGTTCGACTGAGAGTCCTCCGCTAAGGACAGAATTTTTAACGAGTTTAGCACATCGCCCAGAGTCGAGTGCTGGAAGATGTCTGCGGTGCTGAATTCGAAGATCGATAAACGATCAAGCTCGGCGTCCGCGGGCTCCAACGCCATCGAATCTGCGGCCTCCGTGGTGGGGTTAATCCTCCCATCTTTGGATGGCGCAGCCTGCTCCGGCTCTAGGACCAAAGCGGTTGCAGGAGCGATCTCCTGGATGCGGCCCGATGACAGATTTAAGTCATGATTATCGGGGTGATCGGGAGCGGCTACCGCAGTATCGAATCCGGCGAAGATCAAGTCTCCACGGATGTCTGCGATGTAGTTCAAGCTCCCGAATCTGACCTGATGGCTAGGGGCGTAGCTTTTGATCTGCTCCAGATGGCCAAACGAGTTGGCCCGCAGTGCGAAGCCGCCGAACACGAAGATCTGTTCAGGGAGGAAAGTTTCTCCGCAGTCAGCGTTGTTATTGACGATTGAAGGGGCCATCAAACCTTTCAGCGACAACACAGCGGAACTCTCAATGAAAGCACTAATGTCAGTGTCAAAACCGGCGGATCTCGGGTAGGGGGTCCCGAACTGTGCGTCTAAGGTTGATGGTAACAGGAGACAGGGGACACAATATTTACCCAGGCTCGGGCCCTCTTGATGGAGGTTATACCCTACGTCATGCTTGATTGATATAGATGAATATGAGTGTTACAAGAGTTGATCTACCACGAGATTGTAATAGCTAAACCCTAGAAGTCTAGCCTGTATGACTAAGGTATTGAGTATATCATGTTCGGACTACACCCTCTGGTTTATATAGACACCGGGGGATCTAGGGTTACATAGAGTCGGTTACACAAGATGGAATCTTCATAGTTGTTCGCCAAGCTTGCCTTCCACGCCAAGGAGAGTCCCATCCGGACACGGGTACAGTCTTCGGTCTTCATATCTTCACAGCCCATCAGTCCGGCCTATAGATAACAGGCTGGACGCCCGAGGACCCCTTAGTCCAGGACTCCCTCAGCCGCCACCGCTCTGGATCCACCAGGGTGACCTTGTAGCATGCCGTGCTTCTGCGAGCGCCGAAGCCCGTCTCGCAAGCGCTGAAGCCACGACGGCCTGGGGCACCAGGAGCGGCTCGTCGTCCTGGTAGACCTTGGGCATGCCGACAACCTTGGTAGGCGGCGGCATCTTGCTGGAATTGTCGGAGGTAGGTGACCGGTGGCAGATCCTTCGTTGGCAGGAGAAGGAGAGAAGTGGGGGTTGGTGGTTGTGGGCCAGTGAATAAAATAAAGGAGAGAGAGGTGGGTGGCTGACAGATGGGCCAGGCCCAGACATAGGCGGACGAGACTGACATAGAAAACCTCTGTTCTGTGTCCGCCTCGGACCCCAAATGCATCCCAAATTTGAGACTGGAATGGGCCCGAGCGGACACAAAGCAGACATAATATAGGAATGGGTCTACACGTTGGGCAATGCTTTTTGTTCGCACGGACCCAAACAGACACGCGCAGATGAAATGGGTTATAGCGTTGGAGTTTCTCTTATAGTGAGAGGTATCATAGGGATAGTGTCATAGGTGGTTGAATATATTAGTTCGTAGACTCATTTTGTCTCAGAAAGTGCTATGTGATGGTAACATATTATGTTAGCTCAAAAACCTGTCTCCTCATTAACTATCTGCCACATTAGTGAACTTGTCTTGGGGATGTTATGTTACTGGTTAAGTTACTCCAATTATGACCAACCTTACGGAACTTCGATTTTTTCTGATTAAAAAATGAACTACCACCCAAAGACCGAACAACACATGAAGCGAGACCAACCCGACGACCCAAAATTGAAATACCCAAAATTTGATCATTTCGGTTTGGTACGGGCTCGGTCATCGGTTTTCAGGAAACGAATGCCCAGCCTACGCACCTCCATAAACCTAACACAACAAATGGATAAATAATCGACCCCCAGTAAAAATGATTGCATCTTGCCCATCACGACGACCAAACACCATATGTAGAATTTATATAGGACTATATGGAATTCTTTCAATAAAGAGTACGAAAGCTAGCACCACAATACCACAGTTAAAAAACAGTACAACAAAATAACCAGATAGTTTCTACTCTATTGTATGGTATTCGAGCAGAAAACTAGTAAACAATACACTTGGTACTTAAGCCGAGGCAGGCACGTACCAAATTTCTCTTTACACGGGCCACAGAGAGCTGACTAAGGTCGTGCTCGTATCACATTAGTGACTTGAGCGACCGGGCTTTCACAGGCTTCTTCCCCATCTTCTTTGACGGGGTCTTGCTCACCTTAACGGTTTCACTGTTGTAGTCAGGTGCGTCATCACCGCTGATTTCCACATACCAACCATCGATAATGACGTCGGTGCAGTCGTCGTGCCTAGGCTCATCGAAGCATTCTGACGCCGACGCGCCTTGATGTTCTATATCATCAGCTCCAGCTAGACTTGCATTTAAATCAATGTGATCTAGTGGTGTATGCTCTTTCTGTTCAACAGGTTCTTGCACGCTGCTTGATCCATGGTGCCTCTTGGTGCTGCTTGATGGGCCAAACCCGCTGTAGTAGCAGAACCCTAAGTCCAAGCCCCGGTTGGCGACGATCCTCTTCCTCTGAGGTGGCTTCGAGATGGCACGAGGCTTTTGATCGGAGTGGTGCGAGCAGTACGAGTTGGGCTGGCTCGCAGGCCTCCCGCAGAACCACCTTTCGCTCTCGTTCTTCTTGCACGGCCATCCTCCTCCGGCATCGTCACTCTCATTTGCCTCCACCTTCTCCTTCCTCTTCCCCTTTGTCTTCAACTTGGTCTTGTTCTTCTCTTCCTCGCCCTTCGTTGTGGTGCTCTTGTTTTTCTCACAGTTCTTCTCCACGATACATGGTTCCAAGATGACGCTATCGAGCATGTCAACGGCCATCTCCTCATTTTCCTCAATGGAGTTGGCACGGGTGGTGGCTGGGAAATGGCACCTAGATCCCCACGGGTGGTGTCTGCGAAGGCTAGGACGGCCATCCCAGAAGTAAGTCTCCTTGAAGTGCTTGTCATCCTGAAAAAGTTGAAAATGAAAATTCCGAAAATGAACCCCTGTTTAAGAAGATAAATATGCAATAACGAAAAGTGATGTTTAGTTCTGCGGAACTGCTGTGAAGGAAGTACATGAGAGCAGGCAAAGGGTTTGTGGATGTTTGTCTGAAATGTAGGCTTAGGTGCCCTGTGGTTAGGTCAAAACTTTTGTTAATGTTGTTTTAATCTTTGCTGTTAGCATTGTGCGGCAGATAAACTCCTGCACCTGGATGCTCATGCTGCTACACCTTGTTTTAGTTTCATTATCATTTGATTTTGGAACCTGATCCTTTGTGAGGATGGTATGCAAAAAATAGTAATCATAAAATACATGCATTTCGACCTACACAGGTACATGTAAGTGAAATAGGGTGTAAGCGCGTAGGTACTGCTCGCATCGCTTCCAACCCTAGCAGACTGGCCACAGATTACCGCGAGGGACAACACGACTGCCTCCAGAAACAAGCAAGCAAACATCACATGGACATGATTCCGTCCAGACACAAGCAAGCGCGCGAAGCGTGGAGGGATGGAAACCCTAGCTGGGACGTGTCTGCGCGGACGAGCCAGACCCGCGCGCGAGTACCAGCGGCCCGATGGGCAACCTCGGCAGAGGAGATCCAGCGATGGAGGCGGATCCACACGCTGCTGTGCAGCGGCCGGCGGCCGGCGGCGCGGAAATGTGCAATCGGTGCAGGAGCAGGATACGGCAAGCTACGAGCATGCACCGTGGGGGCGGGGGGAGGAAAATTACCAAGGGATCTTGGACGCCGAGTTGGTCCATCAGGTCCGCTACCGCCATGTTCGTCACGCAGGGCGGCGGGCCGCCGGCGTCGGCTGGCGGGAGCGGGGGCAGATTGCGTCGGGGCGGCTGGGAGGAGGAGGAGGCGGAGGGGGCGACGCCGAGCAGGAGGGAGGCGGCCCTGCGGATCCGCATGGCTGGCGCCGGAGGGACGGAGAAAGAGGGGAGCTCTCGGGATCTGGATGGTGGCGCTGGCAAGGTAGGGTTTGGGATTTGGGCAAGAGGCAGGACTAACTGAGACGAAGGCAGGACAAGCGAAGACCAGTGTGAGGTGGACGAGGCCCCACTTGTCCGTGACGGCAGCGACTTTGCTGAGAGTGGCGGACAGGGCCTGCTCACATCCGTGCTCCAGCAGGCTTAGCGGCTGTGATTGGTTGTTTGATGGCCCACACCCACACCTTCTCTTCCCCGTCTCCTCTGTTCTGACTGAAAAAACCGTATCCAAAATCAGAATCAGGGTACGCGACGAGATGCCTGGCGACGAAGCATCCGTAATATTCTTGTTAATAAGTGGCGACGCAGGCATTGTGCTGCTGCAACAGCGCATCCTCACCGCGGTCGTTGTGCTGAAGGCAGCGCGTAGGCGGCGGCCCGCAGACGATCACGTCCAGACTGCCTGGGGCTGGCATTACGATCCATCAACGGTCCTCACGAGACTACATCTACTCCTTCCGTCCCGAATTACTTGTTTTTTTAGATTTGTCTCAATACGAATGTATTTAGACCCGTATTAAGACAAGTAATTTGGAACATAGATAATACGTAGCATCTGCATATGCCGACCTCTACTACCCCCTGCACTGAACGACACCGCGTTGTCCACCGACTGTCGCAATCCTAGTCACCATCAATAACTCATTTAGTGTATTTCTCTAAAGCAAAAGTGCTTTTCTTTTCGCGAAAGAGGTGATTTTCACCCGAATTTCATTAACAGCTCGTTTGGCACCCCTCATTTCATTTCATTTGATATAAATGAAATGAAATATAATCTCCATGAGGATTTCTTTTGGTTGGAATGGAAATCCAGTTGCAAAAATCATGTTTGGCTGCCACGAGGACTCTTGATTGAAATGACTATATCATATCCTGCTTGGCTGCCATTTTGGCAAGAACTGATAAACCCACACATAGTCTGGCTTCAAAAATGAACTTCATAACACACAAACATCATCTTTCCAAAAATTTAACATTCATGGGAAACATGAAACAAGTTGCGGCACGCAATATTTCATATAAGAAGCAGCTCCATAAAGCACAAATCCACATATTTAAATTCTATTGCAACTGACATGTCCATCTCCATAAAAGCACAAAATGTAGTTTGGCACAAGCGGTTTGCATTAAGCAAGGTTCGGCTGACAAAATAATAGACCTTATAATCACAAGTGCATTATGACAATAAAAACTGAATTTTTGCATCCAAGTAAGGTCATATAGCTTGACTCTAGGACCCATTTCTTTTTCATTCCATCATGCAAGGCTTAAAGAGATCGTAACATGATGTCATAGATCGTCAACATGTCATTTTCTAGCTCAGAAAGAATCACTACTGCGCACTTTCTTATCCTTGTCTTGTCACCAACTGAACTAGCAAATCTAACAATGAGGCATTAGTTAGACATAAATGAAAGGTAATGCATGCTCATAAAAAATGAATATATTTCTCATCAAGAAAATTGATCGACAATATTATATCTTTCGGAGTGTACGTATCAAGCAGGTAATGCATTCCCATCAAAGAAAAATGGAATATATTGCTCATCAAGAAATGTAACTCATTTAGGTTGGTACCAATCTCAGGTTTCAACAATAGAGAATGACAAAGAATCACAAATGTATCATTTTAATAGTTTGCATGAATTGGCATTAGAGAATGGCATGTCATGAAAAAATTAGAACCTACTATTATGCAGATAGGGAACTTGTAAATCGAAAGAGACATCTGTACATTCAAGTTACTATTGATTGACTCTATTACTACGTAGTAGTACAAATTAGTCATGCTTCATGTGTGATCCAGTTATGTTATTGCAAAAATGTGTATTATAATCTACAAGATTGTTAATCACTTACTTTAAATATTTGTTCACATCTGCAAGGTTGTTACTACAAATTAATAACCCACCCAACTTCATATAAAAGAAATAATAATAAGTTATATTATTCAGGCATGAAACACACATCATGTTTTGACATGATCAACATTTTGACAATGCTCTACAAGTGCAAACACATCAACATGGTACAACCAATGCCAAAGATAAAAACAAAAGTAAAATAACAAGGAATGAGCAAACATAATGATAAGAAATTGGCAGGTTATTGAAGATAACCAGAAAGGAAAAAATGTACTGAACATACACTGATTTGTTCAGACTTAGAGGTAGTAGCACATGGTATGAGGGCCCTCTAGTGAACATTGGAAGAAGCCACTGCCACATAACACAACAACAATGGCCAACAGTCACATTGCAAAAAGTAACTCGATAATGCATTATGTTGTCTTGCTGGTATATCAACATGCAAAATACAAGAAACAATGGTTGAGACCAAACCACATGACAAAATACAGCGTTGGATGAAGAACACATAATTTGTAGCTACTAACACTAGTGTTACTTTTGTGGCTACTTGGCTGATCAGTCGCGGGCAACACTGGTGGTGATAGTTACAACAGTATTTGCATGTGGAGGTAAGGGCGCGTCAGACCGGAGAATTTCTTGGAACTTATTATTGTCTCTTCTTGTACTACTACTATCATTGCTCAAATAAAAATAAAATGTAGAGAAAGGAGGGCATCCATCAGAACCACCAAGCAAGTACTACCATGCATCAGAACCACCATGAGGCATCTCAAGGAATAGTAGCAGGTTGTGTTATTTTAGGAAAACACTATCAAAGAACAACACCAAGTTTGATGAAATACACTAGGAAGGAATACTAGAAAGTTAAAGAAAGCACTATCAGGAAAATACTACGGAGAGTAAGCAACAACTATAACTAAAAAGAGAGGGATTTAACAACATACCTTGCTGATTTCTATTAGTCCCCATCACCCTCATTGGTTAGTTTGCTTGAGGATTCATTTCTTCTTCATTCTTTTGGCTGCACCTTAAGAGCCTTGAACTTGCGGTCATCCACCATGAGTATATCGTAAGTTGCTAAAAACCATCATTATCTAGCCTCGCAACTGCATTGAGCATGACAAGTATATCTTCAGGAGAGGAGGGTTTCTCGAGAAGAGCAACCAGAGCAATATTAGCTTTGTAGTCGCTAGTGAAGTTATCCAGGTTTTCACCAAGCATAGATGCAATTGAGTCATCTGATTGATATCCTCTCCATTTCTTTTTCTCACCGGTTTTAGTTGAAGAAGTTGTAGTAGGCTCATTTTTTATGTTGTTGGCATTCTCTGCAACCATTTTGGCTACACTTTCAGCAGCTTTTCTAGCTCCTGTTCCTGTGGCATGGTCCTTCGAGAAGACATGCATGATTGAATCCCTAGGACTTGATAACCTTGTGCCTATACTAAGCAACATTTTTGTTTGCCTGCAAAATAGAAGATAAATAGTATCAGACAAAAAAGTGAAACATAGGTGGTAAACAATAAATGTTGGAAGTAGCTTACTTGGTCAAGAAAGACTAAAAAACAGTGTCTAGAAAGCAAGGAATCAATTAAATCACTACACAATCATAAATTACCTATGTTTTCCTTTGTTATATGGCACAGCAAAACTTGGTTCTATATACTCAACACTATTCATTTTCTATGTTTTCCTTGGTCACTACACTACAGTACCTTACTTGCTCGAGAAAGACTAAAAATAGTGTTTATGTATGTAAACATACTTAGGAAACTCATCATTCATAAACTTAAACACATCTATTAAGGCTCAAGAAGTATAGAATAGTTGCTCCACACATCCTCACTATCAACCACAAGCTTGTTATGGGTCCTAATCCCACCCAAAACCACTCATTGACAACATCTTGCTGACAATGACATAGTGTCTATCACTTGTGTTGCACCTTGACATGACATTATCCTCTATGATATCCACACTATGCTTCTCATGAACATTCTTGACAACTACAGTGTAAGCATGTGGTTTTCACCCATTTTGAGCATGATCCCCTTTGTTGTAATGCTCCGCGGACACATTCAACATTGCCTGAGAGAGAGAGAGACTCAAAAATAGATATATGGAAAATATGAACATACAAATGAATTCAATGATTGGCTCCCGAATAGCTCGGTTGGTAATATGCCCACATATTATTAGCTAAGTTATGTTGCTTGTTGTTCCACACCGTTGCTGATTGAACATATATAATCATGCTTGGTTGTTGATTGAACATCTGTTATCATGTTTGGTTCTTCTGGATGTTCGATGGCAGCATCATGCATCTCATTATCCACGTCAATTAGCATTATATATCATGCAGCTCTCTCATCCTATCTCTTAGGAAGTTATGCAATATGCAACAAGCACTAATGACACATATATGTGAGATGGTATTATTGGCATATTAATAAAAAAGAAAAAAATAAATGGCTTCTTGGTTTTGCAATATACTATGTGATACCTCATTTTGTATGCAAAAAAATGAACTAGTCCTCAAAATAGCCCACATATCAACTTGAGTAGACCAAAAGTTCTCTCTGTCATATTCTTAGCTGATGCATGTTGCATATTATATTACTCTATTGGAGTGTGCAAGTTATTTCCATTCACCAGCCATTCTTTTAAATGGTACCAGACATACCGCTATAGAGCAAAGAAGCCTGGACCATTAGTGTACACAATATCTACAAGGTAGTATTTTCCTAATGTTTGCAAAAATAATAATTATTAGATAGTATATTTCCTTTGAAATATCATAACTTAGTTGTTCTATCATACCAAGGCAGAGAAATTTCCATGTGGTACTACCAAAGCATATTGTTTTGACATTGCATCTCACAACACTCATGAATCTGATCCAGAACCTTCCCATCCAACTAAGACATACAAAAAGTTCATATTCCAGTCACAAACACCAAGCACATTAGTGGTCACATCTTGCTTCCTATTAGTGTATCTACCTTGCTTCAGAGCGGAAACATAGACCTCAACACGTGTGCCATCTAAAGCTCCTAGCCCATCTATTGTCCTTTGGTTGCTCAGCTAAAGGACTCAGCAACTTTATAAACTCATGAGACAAGGAAAGGATAGCTCTTAAGATCGCACTAAAGTATGCTGATTGTCTCAAGTGCCCATCAATACGTGCTTTCAATTAACTCATATTTCATCCCATGGCTTAACACAACCAGGAACACTGTGACTAATTCTTTCACTAACACATAAAGTGTGTCCCTCAACCAGATCTTTCACACAAGATAGTGAATAGGACCATAAAGGACCATTTAGTTAGGCACAAAATATCATCACAATACTTATCAGAACCTTGATAAATTGATTTAAGAATCTATTTTCTAATCCTAATATCTGCCTCATCCTCTCTGAAATCATCAAGCTCTCTCATCCTCCCCTGACAATACGTGTGTTGAACCATCGTGACACTGACACAAAAATCCAGTTATTGTCCGCTTTCTTTTCTTCCTCCTCTCATCATGATGCAATGTGCTAATGTGCAAGTTTGACATCTATATTAGGATGGATTCAAAAAATAAAGGAGGAAAAATAAATTAAATTAGCAGAAGGCTATATGACTATCCATTTGTTTGCTTACATCACTAAAACACCCATCACCCTAAATTTGGAAGGAAAAGTAAGAGAACATAAGCCTCTTTAACATGACCAATTCCACATATATCAATATTCAGATTGATAACTTTCCACGAGAAAACAACACCACAATGTTCGTGATTAAAATCACTTACCTAAAAATAAATCTACTACTATGAAAGTTGGTAGTCAAAATGAAAAATATATGGAGAATAGGTTGTGCAAAGAAATAATACTATGTAATGCTCAGGATACATCGCTTTTCAACTCTCAATTCGTCGATGTGTTGGCAGGGTAACTTGTTATATAACAAAACATTATATGTGACTGACACTTGCTAGTTGATTCCAATTTAAGCATTCAATGTCATGGGCCAACATTATGAACCATCCAGCATGCAAATTTATCTGCTAAAGCAAATCCATTGAAATGACAGCGGGGTGAGAGCACCAAATGGCAACCCTGAACCCTAAAACCCTCAACCATGGCAAGACACATGAAGCCCATAAGCAGCAGGATGGCTTCTAGACCACCTCAACTACAACTTCAAGCAACACATCTATCTCACACTTCCAACTCTTCAGTAATTAATCCAGGGGCGTACCTAACGATTTTTTTGAAAACAAACTTATTCAGGTAATATATTTGCTAGTCCATAGGAAGGAAGGGAGGAAAACGTGTGAGATGCGGAGGGGATAATGTAGGAAGTGGAGAAAGGGCTCACCATGTTGGCCCACAGAAAAGGGGTATGAGATCTGGCATGCAGTGGAAATGAAGAGGAGAATGGGTCTTGGCGGTTGGTCCTGGCCTTCGATGAGTTCGGGTGAAACCTGCTGAATTGGGGAATTTAGGGTTAGGGTTCAAGAAAAATAAAAGTGCTTATGGGAGGGTGGAAGAGAGAAGAGGTGGAGGAGGATACTTACTAAGGCAATGAGGTTAGGCGGACGGTGGCGCTCATCGGCGGAAAGATAGAGTCACGGAGAATAGAGGGTTGGGGCGGAGCAATAGGGGGTCATGGTGAAGGGGAGGGGGAGGGGACGAATAAGAGAGAGGACAGGAGGAATAGGAGATGGGTAGGGCTCTCTAGATACGGGGAATCGGAGCACCATGGATTGACGAGGTAAGGTGGGGGAGCGGGATCGGGAAGGGAGAGTGGTCTCGGGGATTAGGAGGAGATCTGCAGAAAATTCCAAATAAATGACGGGGAAGGGGAGGTGATTTTGGTATAGTATGGCTGAGGGGGGAGGGATTTGGGTGGAAACGTCAATTCAATTCCAACCGTCAATTCTATTGCAGCCAAACGATTTGATCCGGGAGTTTACAAATTAAGGTATGTGGAAGGCTATTCCAGTATCAAAGCCCTAGCCGCCATGTAGAATCATACGCACCATGTCTCTACCCTCATGGGATTGGCTGAACAAACACGCCCTACCCAATCTAGTCAAGGGATCAGTCATCTCCACCAATAATTTAAGAGAGGAGATTAGGCACGAAGATATCCATCCTCCCTACCTCCATAGTCACATCCAACATTGCTCTCCATTCCATCTCTTTGTAATATCCGAACTTTTCCATTTTGTTGTCAATCTGTTGTGGGTTTGTGTGTGGATTATTAGAAGCATTCACCCTTGTTCTATTTGATTATCTCGTTTATGCCTTATATCTTGATGCTTGAGTAGAATCCATATTGTTTGTTAGGCTATGTAGATACTCTAGATAAATGATTACTAAAATGTAGTAATTTATTCAAGATGTGTTATATGCATATGGTGATGTTCTTCATGATGTTGTGCTAATGTTGACTGCATATGATTTTTCCTTAAGGCGACACGAATGATGTCAATGTCATGGGGATACATGGTATGAGGCACACTGATGGCATAAGCTACCTTGCACCTTATTACACTCTTGACATGAAGATCATGGTGACCAATTCTCCTTTTCTGCATCATAGAGAAACCCTGAACTACTATCATACGTAAGTGAAAATGTTAGGTGGGGCAATACTAGTTCTCACTGATGTGTTACTAAGAAATTAGTGCATATCTTTCTTAGGATTAGACGAATCCCATAAAGGAATAAAGACAATTATAGACCATTTCCCATTTAATTTCACTTTTGATTAGAGGGGACCCATTCAACTCAACATCAACTTCATCAGTTTTGTGCTCTTGAGATTAATCTTAATTTTTTTACTCTTTATTATAGTAAATTGCTATAATTTTCTCAATTACACCACCATATTGCTTGGGGTACAAACAGTTTTTTGTAGGCACAAGTGAAGAAACTCAACGAGAGATAAACAATGAATTCCTTAGCTCCTCATGATTCATTACCGTTACTTTGTAAACTTGCAATGATAATCATGTGTACGTGCATGATATCACATATCATCTGAATAATATCGATCAGAGTCTTATGTTATGCAGACCATCAGAGTGCAGGATAAAAGATCAAGTTGGTCAGACTACCAAGAAAATATTTCAGCTATCCACAAATGAAAAAATGGAGGATATATATCTATGTGAGGGAGTGAGAATGATTGGAATCTTCATAAAAAAGGTAACAGAAAATCCATTAATAGAGGCAACTGGAAGAATTTGGTGGGTGTGCCCGGTCAGTCTACTTTCCCGTGTGTTTTACCTACTGCTCCAAATTTTAGCAATCATACTTTAGTTGGTAGTGCTGATAAAGTATTAGCTTGATTAAGAGATATTAAGGTAAATATTTGGACACCATACATACTATTATGGTGTGAAGTGTGTTTACTGCTAGTAAGAAGAAACCAAACAGTATGGCTTTTGATTAGGAGTCAAAACTAGAGAGTGTTGACCATGTAAAGAGAATCCTCATTTCTAAAATTATACACGATTATAATTTACAGCTGGTTTAATCCAACAAAACTAAAAGTGGAACCCTGGAAAGAGAAACTTCATTCCTGAAAATATACGATTACAAATTAAAGTTTGTGGAGTCTCAGGAAACTAAAAAGGATATCCTATTACCAAACTTCTTATTGATGCATGTAGCAGATCTAACTGTACATGCTTTTTTCTCTCTGGCAAGGGTTTATATAGTGGGGCCTTGTTAAGTTTTAATGGTGAGTTTATTAGTTTTCAAATTATCACAAAAAAATCCATGTTTGCAAAGTTGTATATATACGATACCGGCTACTACATAATGTGAAGGGCAGTTTCCTTTAATTCTTGTAAGACCCCTTCCTAGGGTGTTTATCAGATCATATATATTTGATTTTGGACATGAGCTTGGAAAAATCTAAGATAACTAATCTGTTTAGATTTGAATTGTGTTCATTCATAAGGAATGTGCAGAATAATCTGGAGAAAATGGAGGACAAAGTTGCCGGAACAACTAGGTAGAGGAATTTAGAAGGTTTTGTATGATGCTTAGAGCTTCCGTGAGAACAACTTTTCATGTGTGCATATTATTGGAGAAACAGAGAAATCTAGCGCTAACCTGGCTGACAACAACCCACTTGGGGGTTCTTACTAATGAAAATGAGGAACCTCTATTCATATGATCTTGTGTTTTGATAAAGATGTTGATAATGATAATTTCACTCTAGTTAAGTCCGACATTTTTTTAAAAGTTAATGTGGTAGTGTCATGACCTATGACTAGAAGTCGAACAAATAATGTTGAGAGATACACAATAGTGGTGGTAAATATGCCTAGTGCAACAAACAGTCTCATCTTACCCTCGAAAACCTAAATATATTTTTGATGTCTAGTCATTGGGAAGAAATGTTTCCCGCTTAGTAATTGTCAGGAAGTTGGCGAGAGATGTTTGTGATTATAATCCCCCTTTTTCTTTCAAGAGGTGATGTGAATGTGAATCCCCCTAAAAATAGATAATTTTGTTTTGAGATAAGCCTGGGTTATGAATGAAGCATTTCTTCCCCCTGTAGAACAAATTTGGAATAAACTTGTTAGATACAACCATATTGATATTCTTAACATGAAACTCAAAAGTTGTAAAATATTTTTCAAGGGTTGGGGCTCCAATTCTTTGGGACATTCCAAAAATAGAAAAAAAACTCAAATTTTTGCTATCAAGGAGTTGGAGGAAATCATACCTTTTGAACCGAGTTGCACTATAGAAGAACCAGTATTTGTGTTGATTTGAATGGAATTCTTGTTAATGAGGAATTCTATTGGTTGCTGCAATCTGATGAGAGGTGGCTATTGAAAAGTGATCAAAATACCTCATATATTCATAAAATTTCTAAAAGTTTTTTTACTAATTCATTGCCTTACCGTAGATGGGGCTAATCTCCTAGCTCATACTTCTTGACCTTGCTAAGATATTTTATCTGCATCCTGATACTTGGAATTAAAATGCAAAACTTTCTTATTTAGACAATTAATCTTTAACTCGGCCTTTTATTGATGATGAGGTTGAAGAGGCATTTTTTCGATGGACAGTAATAGATATTTTGGACTTGACAACATACCTACAGAGTTATTTAAATGATGTTGGTATATTGTGAATAATGATATTATGAAGGCATTTAATGCCTTTCATGCCAGAAAACTACTGTGGTATTGTAACTTTACTTCCTAAAGTGGTTGGGGTAATAAAATTTAGCAATTTTGACCTATATGTCTGCTTAAAATTTTATATAAGTGGATCACTAAGGCTTTAGAAATTATAGTGGGCCAATTTAAGAAGTGAGTGGGTATCGTGCTCAATTGATTATGAAAAAGCATACAACAAGGTGAATTCAGACTTCCTTATGTAATGTCTTGAAAATTTAGGTTTAAGTCATGCATGGTGTAGTTGGATAGAAAACATACATCATAATGGCACTGTGAGTGTTAAGTTGAATACAACAACTCGTGCATGTTTTGAAGGTCATAAAGGAGTCAAACAAGGCCCCCTCTCCCTAGTCCTCTTTACCCTGAATGTGGATTATTAATTTGAATAAAATGGTTAAATATGCACACAGAAATAATATGTGATTGGCTTACCTCCTCACCATATTGACAAGCGGGTAGCTATAAAAATTGTTTTATATTTGGACATCCAATTCCAGTATTTCCTTTTCTGTCTCTAGATATTCTAATCTTTTCTCTTCCAGGTTCTCAAAGAATTATCCCTAGGCATGTCATCTTTCATCATCTTAACTTTCATAATGAAAACCAACCACCACGCTATCACACTTTTTCACCTTCATGTGCCTTGTGTCTTTTATTCAGAACATTCTCTTAACCAGTTTCAGTCACAACTTTTGCAACAATGACATCTCTGACATTTTATTGAGTTTCATTTATCTATAATGAATCTTCACAATAGCCATTCGATTTGCATGCTCAATAGCATATACTCCCTCCGTTCCTCAATATAAGTCTTTTTAGAGATTCCAACTGGGACTACATACGGAGCAAAATGAGTGAATATGTTGGAAATATGCCCTAGAGGCAATAATAAAAGCATTATTATTATATTTCCTTGTTCATGATAATTGTCTTTATTCATGCTATAATTGTGTTATCCGGAAATTGTAATACATGTGTGAATAACAGACACCAACATGTCCCTAGTAAGCCTCTAGTTGACTAGCTCGTTGATCAACAGATAGTCATGGTTTCCTGACTATGGACATTGGATGTCATTGATAACGAGATCACATCATTAGGAGAATGATGTGATGGACAAGACCCAATCCTAAGCATAGCACAAGATCGTATAGTTCGTTTGCTAGAGTTTTCCAATGTCAAGTATCTTTCCTTAGACCATGAGATCGTGTAACTCCCGGATACCGTAGGAGTGCTTTGGGTATACCAAACGTCACAACGTAACTGGGTGACTATAAAGGTAGACTACGGGTATCTCCGAAAGTGTCTGTTGGGTTGACATGGATCAAGACTGGGATTTGTCACTCCGTATGACGGAGAGGTATCACTGGGCCCACTCGGTAATGCATCATCATAATGAGCTCAAAGTGACCAAGTGTCTGGTCACGGGATCATGCATTACGGTACGAGTAAAGTGACTTGCCGGTAACGAGATTGAACGAGGTATTGGGATACCGACGATCGAATCTCGGGCAAGTAACATATCGATTGACAAAGGGAATTGCGTACGGGGTTGATTGAATCCTCGACATCGTGGTTCATCCGATGAGATCATCGTGGAGCATGTGGGAGCCAACATGGGTATCCAGATCCCGCTGTTGGTTATTGACCGGAGAGTCGTCTCGGTCATGTCTGCTTGTCTCCCGAACCCGTAGGGTCTACACACTTAAGGTTCGGTGACGCTAGGGTTGTGAAGATATGTATATGCAGTAACCCGAATGTTGTTCGGAGTCCCGGATGAGATCCCGGACGTCACGAGGAGTTTCGGAATGGTCCGGAGGTAAAGAATTATATATAGGAAGTGCTGTTTCGGCCATCGGGACAAGTTTCGGGGTCACCGGTATTGTACCGGGACCACCGGAAGGGTCCCGGGGGTCCACCGGGTGGGGCCACCTATCCCGGAGGGCCCCATGGGCTGAAGTGGGAGGGAACCCAGCCCATAGTGGGCTGGGGCGCCACCCCCCTAGGGCCCATGCGGCTAGGGTTGAGGGGAAACCCTAAGGGGGGCGCCCCCTTGCTTGGGGGGCAAGCCCCCCACCCTAGGCCGCCGCCCCCCCTAGCACCCCTATATATAGTGGGGGAGAGAAGGGACTTCATACCCCAGCCCCTGGCGCCTCCCTCTCTCCCCGTTACGTCTCTCTCTCGTAGTATAGGCGAAGCCCTGCTACTGTGACGCCCTGCATCCACCACCACGCCATCGTGCTGCTGGATCTTCGTCAACCTCTCCTTCCCCCTTGCTGGATCAAGAAGGAGGAGACGTCTCCCGTCCCGTACGTGTGTTGAACGCGGAGGTGCCGTCTGTTCGGCGCTTGGTCATCGGTGATTTGGATCACGTCGTGTACGACTACATCATCACCGTTCTTTGAACGCTTCCGCACGCGATCTACAAAGGTATGTAGATGCATCCGATGGCTCGTTGCTAGTTGAACTCCTAGATGGATCTTGGTGAAACGAGTAGGAAAATTTTTGTTTTCTGCAACGTTCCCCAACAGTGGTATCAGAGCTAGGTCTATGCGTAGTTCTTCTTGCGCGAGTAGAACACAATTTGTTGTGGGCGTAGATTTGTCAACTTTCTTGCCGCTACTAGTCTTATCTTGCTTCAGCAGTATTGTGGGATGAAGCGGCCCGGACCAACCATACACGTACGCTTACGTGAGACCGGTTTCACCGACTAACATGCACTAGTTGCATAAGGTGGCTGGCGGGTGTCTGTCTCTCCCACTTTAGTTGGAGCGGATTCGATGGACAGGGTCCTTATGAAGGGTAAATAGAAGTTGACAAATCACGTTGTGGCTTTAACGTAGGTAAGAAGACGTTCTTGCTAGAACCCTAATTCAGCCACGTAAAACTTGCAACAACAATTAGAGGACGTCTAACTTGTTTTTGCAGCAAGTGGTTTGTGATATGATATGGCCAAAGTTGTGATGAATGATGAATGATCTATATGTGATGTATGAGATGTTCATGTTATTGTAATAGGAATCACGACTTGAATGTCGATGAGTATGAAAACCGGCAGGAGCCATAGGAGTTGTCTTTATTCTTTTATATGACCTGCGTGTCATTGAGAAACGCCATGTAAATTACTTTACTTTATTGCTAAACGCGTTAGCCATAGTAGTAGAAGTAATAGTTGGCGAGCAACTTCATGGAGACACGATGATGGAGATCATGATGATGGAGATCATGGTGTCAAGCCGGTGACAAGATGATCATGGAGCCCCAAGATGGAGATCAAAGAAGCTATGTGATATTGGCCATATCATGTCAAGTTTATTATTTGATTGCATGTGATGTTTATCATGTTTTGCATCTTGTTTACTTAGAACGACGGTAGTAAATAAGATGATCCCTCATAACAATTTCAAGAAGTGTTCTCCCCTAACTGTGCACCGTTGCTAAAGTTCGTCGTTTTGAAGCACGCCGTGATGATCGGGTGTGATAGATCCTTACGTTCACATACAACGGGTGTAAGACAGTTTTACACATGCAAAACACTTAGGGTTAACTTGACGAGCCTAGCATGTACAGACATGGCCTCGGAACACAGAAGACCGAAAGGTCGAGCATGAGTCGTATAGAAGATACGATCAACATGAAGATGTTCACCGACGTTGACTAGTCCGTCTCACGTGATGATCGGACACGGTCTAGTTAACTCGGATCATGTAATACTTAGATGACTAGAGGGATGTCTAATCTAAGTGGGAGTTCATTAATTTGATTAGATGAACTTAATTATCATGAACTTAGTCTAAAATCTTTGCAATATGTCTTGTAGATCAAATGGCCAACGTAGTCCTCAACTTCAACGCGTTCCTAGAGAAAACCAAGCTGAAATACGATGGCAGCAACTATACGGACTGGGTCCGGAACCTGAGGATCATCCTCATAGCTGCCAAGAAAGATTATGTCCTGCAAGCACCGCTAGGTGAAGCTCCCGTCCCACAGAACCAAGACGTTATGAACGCTTGGCAGACACGTGTTGACGACTACTCCCTCGTTCAGTGCGGCATGCTCTACAGCTTAGAGCCGGGGCTCCAAAAACGTTTTGAGAGACATGGAGCATACGAGATGTTCGAAGAGCTGAAAATGGTTTTTCAAGCTCATGCCCGGATCGAGAGATATGAAGTCTCCGATAAGTTCTTCAGCTGTAAGATGGAGGAAAATAGTTCTGTCAGTGAGCACATACTCACTATGTCTGGGTTACATAACCGCTTGTCTCAGCTGGGAGTTAATCTCCCGGATGATGCGGTCATTGACAGAATCCTCCAGTCGCTTCCACCAAGCTACAAGAGCTTTGTGATGAACTTCAACATGCAGGGGATGCAAAAGACCATTCCTGAGTTGTTCTCAATGCTGAAATCAGCGATGGTAGAAGTCAAGAAGGAACATCAAGTGTTGATGGTCAATAAAACCACTAAGTTCAAGAAAGGCAAGGGTAAAAAGAACTTCAAGAAGGACGGCAAGGAGGTTGCCGCGCCCGGCAAGCAAGCTGCCGGGAAGAAGCCAAAGAATGGACCCAAGCCCGAGACTGAGTGCTTTTATTGCAAGGGAAGCGGTCACTGGAAGCGGAACTGTCCTAAATACTTAGCAGACAAGAAGGCCGGCAAAACAAAAGGTATATTTGATATACATGTAATTGATGTGTACCTTACCAGTACTCGTAGTGACTCCTGGGTATTTGATACCGGTGCCGTTGCTCATATTTGTAACTCACAACAGGAGCTGCGGAATAAACGGAGACTGGCGAAGGACGAGGTGACGATGCGCGTCGGGAATGGTTCCAAGGTCGATGTGATCGCCGTCGGCACGCTGCCTCTACATTTACCTACGGGATTAGTTTTAAACCTCAATAATTGTTATTTAGTGCCAGCTTTGAGCATGAACATTGTATCGGGATCTCGTTTAATTCGAGATGGCTACTCATTTAAATCTGAGAATAATGGTTGTTCCATTTATATGAGAGATATGTTTTATGGTCATGCTCCTATGGTAAATGGTTTATTCTTAATGAATCTCGAGCGTATTGCTACACATATTCATAGTGTGAGTACCAAAAGATGTAAGGTTGATAATGATAGTCCCACATACTTGTGGCACTGCCGCCTTGGTCACATAGGTGTCAAACGCATGAAGAAGCTCCATGCAGATGGACTTTTAGAGTCTCTTGATTGTGAATCATTTGACACGTGCGAACCATGCCTCATGGGTAAAATGACCAAGACTCCGTTCTCAGGAACAATGGAGCGAGCAACCAACTTATTGGAAATCATACATACTGATGTGTGCGGTCCAATGAGTGTTGAGGCTCACGGTGGCTATCGTTATGTTCTCACCCTCACTGATGACTTGAGTAGATATGGGTATGTCTACTTAATGAAACACAAGTCTGAAACTTTGAAAAGTTCAAGGAATTTCAGAGTGAGGTTGAGAATCAACGTGACAGGAAAATCAAGTTCCTACGATCAGATCGAGGAGGAGAATACTTGAGTCACGAGTTTGGCACACACTTAAGAAAATGTGGAATAGTTTCACAACTCACGCCGCCTGGAACACCTCAGCGTAACGGTGTGTCCGAACGTCGTAATCGCACTCTATTGGATATGGTGCAGTCTATGATGTCTCTTACTGATTTACCGCTATCTTTTTGGGGCTATACTTTAGAGACTGCCGCATTCACTTTAAATAGGGCTCCGTCGAAATCCGTTGAGACGACACCGTATGAATTATGGTTTGGGAAGAAACCTAAGCTGTCGTTTCTAAAAGTTTGGGGATGCGATGCTTATGTCAAGAAACTTCAACCTGAAAAGCTCGAACCCAAGTCGGAAAAATGCGTCTTCATAGGATACCCAAAAGAAACTATTAGGTACACCTTCTACCTCAGATCCGAAGGCAAGATCTTTGTTGCCAAGAATGGGTCCTTTCTAGAGAAAGAGTTTCTCTCGAAAGAAGTAAGTGGGAGGAAAGTAGAGCTTGATGAAGTATTACCTCTTGAACCGGAAACTGGCACAACTCAAGAAAATGTTCCTGAGGTGCCTGCACCGACTAGAGAGGAAGTTAATGATCAAGATACTTCTGATCAAGCTCCTACTGAAATTCGAAGGTCCACAAGGACACGTTCCTCACCAGAGTGGTACGGCAACCCTGTCTTGGAAATCATGTTGTTAGACAACGGTGGACCTTCAAACTATGAAGAAGCGATGGCGGGCCCGGATTCCGACAAATGGCTAGAAGCCATGAAATCCGAGATAGGATCCATGTATGAAAACGAAGTATGGACTTTGACTGACTTGCCCGTTGAACGGCGAGCCATAGAAAATAAATGGATCTTTAAGAAGAAGACAGACGCGGATGGTAATGTGACCATCTATAAAGCTCGGCTTGTCGCTAAGGGTTATCGACAAGTTCAAGGGGTTGACTATGATGAGACTTTCTCACCAGTAGCGAAGCTAAAGTCCGTCCGAATCATGTTAGCAATTGCCGCATTCTACGATTATGAGATATGGCAAATGGACGTCAAAACGGCATTCCTTAATGGTTTCCTTAAGGAAGAATTGTATATGATGCAGCTGGAAGGTTTTGTCGATCCTAAGAATGCTGACAAGGTATGCAAGCTCCAACGCTCGATTTATGGGCTGGTGCAAGCATCTCGGAGTTGGAACATTCGCTTTGATGAGATGATCAAAGCGTTTGGGTTTACGCAGACTTATGGAGAAGCCTGCGTTTACAAGAAAGTGAGTGGGAGCTCTGTAGCATTTCTCATATTATATGTAGATGACATACTTTTGATGGGAAATGATATAGAACTCTTGGACAGCATTAAGGCCTACTTGAATAAAAGTTTTTCAATGAAGGACCTTGGAGAAGCTGCTTATATATTAGGCATCAAAATCTATAGAGATAGATCGAGACGCCTCATAGGTCTTTCACAAAGCACATACCTTGATAAGATATTGAAGAAGTTCAATATGGATCAATCTAAGAAGGGGTTCTTGCCTGTGTTACAAGGTATGAAATTGAGCTCAGCTCAATGTCCGACCACGGCAGAAGATATAGAAGAGATGAGCGTCATCCCCTATGCATCAGCCATAGGTTCTATTATGTATGCCATGCTGTGTACCAGACCTGATGTAAACCTTGCCGTAAGTTTGGTAGGAAGGTACCAAAGTAATCCCGGCAAGGAACACTGGACAGCGGTCAAGAATATCCTGAAGTACCTGAAAAGGACTAAGGAAATGTTTCTCGTTTATGGAGGTGACGAAGAGCTCGTCGTAAAGGGTTACGTCGATGCTAGCTTCGACACAGATCTGGATGACTCTAAGTCACAGACCGGATACGTGTATATTTTGAATGGTGGGGCAGTAAGCTGGTGCAGTTGCAAGCAGAGCGTCGTGGCGGGATCTACATGTGAAGCGGAGTACATGGCAGCCTCGGAGGCAGCACATGAAGCAATATGGGTGAAGGAGTTCATCACCGACCTAGGCGTCATACCCAATGCGTCGGGGCCGATCAAGCTCTTCTGTGACAACACTGGAGCTATTGCTCTTGCCAAGGAGCCCAGGTTTCACAAGAAGACAAGGCACATCAAGCGTCGCTTCAACTCCATTCGTGAAAATGTTCAAGATGGAGACATAGAGATTTGTAAAGTGCACACGGACCTGAATGTAGCACATCCGTTGACTAAACCTCTCCCTAGGGCAAAACATGATCAACACCAGAATTCCATGGGTGTTCGATTCATCACGATGTAACTAGATTATTGACTCTAGTGCAAGTGGGAGACTGTTGGAAATATGCCCTAGAGGCAATAATAAAAGCATTATTATTATATTTCCTTGTTCATGATAATTGTCTTTATTCATGCTATAATTGTGTTATCCGGAAATCGTAATACATGTGTGAATAACAGACACCAACATGTCCCTAGTAAGCCTCTAGTTGACTAGCTCGTTGATCAACAGATAGTCATGGTTTCCTGACTATGGACATTGGATGTCATTGATAACGAGATCACATCATTAGGAGAATGATGTGATGGACAAGACCCAATCCTAAACATAGCACAAGATCGTATAGTTCGTTTGCTAGAGTTTTCCAATGTCAAGTATCTTTTCCTTAGACCATGAGATCATGTAACTCCCGGATACCGTAGGAGTGCTTTGGGTATACCAAACGTCACAACGTAACTGGGTGACTATAAAGGTAGACTACGGGTATCTCCAAAAGTGTCTGTTGGGTTGACATGGATCAAGACTGGGATTTGTCACTCCGTATGACGGAGAGGTATCACTGGGCCCACTCGGTAATGCATCATCATAATGAGCTCAAAGTGACCAAGTGTCTGGTCACGGGATCATGCATTACGGTACGAGTAAAGTGACTTGCCGGTAACGATATTGAACGAGGTATTGGGATACCGACGATCGAATCTCGGGCAAGTAACATATCGATTGACAAAGGGAATTGCGTACGGGGTTGATTGAATCCTCGACATCGTGGTTCATCCGATGAGATCATCGTGGAGCATGTGGGAGCCAACATGGGTATCCAGATCCCGCTGTTGGTTATTGACCGGAGAGTCGTCTCGGTCATGTCTCCTTGTCTCCCGAACCCGTAGGGTCTACACACTTAAGGTTCGGTGACGCTAGGGTTGTGAAGATATGTATATGCAGTAACCCGAATGTTGTTCGGAGTCCCGGATGAGATCCCGGACATCACGAGGAGTTCCGGAATGGTCCGGAGGTAAAGAATTATATACAGGAAGTGTTGTTTCGGCCATCGGGACAAGTTTCGGGGTCACCGGTATTGTACCGGGACCACCGGAAGGGTCCCGGGGGTCCACCGGGTGGGGCCACCTATCCCGGAGGGCCCCATGGGCTGAAGTGGGAGGGAACCCAGCCCATAGTGGGCTGGGGCGCCACCCCCTAGGGCCCATGCGGCTAGGGTTGAGGGGAAACCCTAAGGGGGGCGCCCCCTTGCTTGGGGGGCAAGCCCCCCACCCTAGGCCGCCGCCCCCCCTAGTAGATTCCATCTACTAGAGCCGGCGCCCCCCCCTAGCACCCCTATATATAGTGGGGGAGAGGAGGGACTTCATACCCCAGCCCCTGGCGCCTCCCTCTCTCCCCGTTACGTCTCTCTCTTGTAGTATAGGCGAAGCCCTGCTATTGTGACGCCCTGCATCCACCACCACGCCGTCGTGCTGCTGGATCTTCGTCAACCTCTCCTTCCCCCTTGCTGGATCAAGAAGGAGGAGACGTCTCCTGTCCCGTACGTGTGTTGAACGCGGAGGTGCCGTCCGTTCAGCGCTTGGTCATCGGTGATTTGGATCACGTCGTGTACGACTACATCATCACCGTTCTTTGAACGCTTCCGCACGCGATCTACAAAGGTATGTAGATGCATCCGATGGCTCGTTGCTAGTTGAACTCCTAGATGGATCTTGGTGAAACGAGTAGGAAAATTTTTGTTTTCTGCAACGTTCCCCAACAGAATATACACTCTAAACATGTAGTTCTTATTAAACTCACTAAAAAGACTTATATTTAGGAGCGGAGGAAGTACTTGTTGGAGTTTTGCACTAGTAAACATTCCAGTTCTTGAGGTGTATCCAACATACTTAGCAACTGGCTTCATCTGCTTTAGCCAAGAACAATCATCAGTTAAGTGTGGCCCCATTCTACATATCACATAGTGTCCAAGCCTACATCCTTTTGTGTTAAATCTAATATCCTTACACTTACTTTAGGGCTTCCTAACAAATGTTCCAATATTAGTGGAGCCCTGTTCTATCCATTTTAATTATGAATTTATCTAGTAGCACCCCAACACCCCTAGAAAGAGATGGGCCACTTTACATAGAAACTACTACTACCTTTCTTGAAAGCACTAGCAACATTCTAAGTTGGATGTCAACGTATAGCAAGATACATAGTACACTATGGGTCAACTATTGACTACTCTATGCAAGTTGATAAATTAAAGCTCGTATCAAGTACTGCTACTGAAATAACTTAGGGGTTACCTTTCTAAATCATGTTTGCCTGTGGATCACCTAATTATGTTGTTGTGAAAGACTAGAGGAGTCTCCCAAAGAAAAATTAGAACTATCAGCATCCTGAACAACTTCCTTGGCCTAATTAACCTGATCTTTTGACTGATTCCTACCTCAATTGCAGTTCTAGTGAGTCAAATCTTGTAGCCCCATGTTGTTTGTCGGCCCATATCTATACCTATTTTGTTCCTTAGTGTTCTTGTTATTATTGGCCTCAAATCCATTTACCTCCTCTAGCCTAATTTGTCCCCTATTGCCGGGATATCTCTGATTTACTCCCTCCATCTGGGTTATTAGGCCCCTTTTTTTGTGCCAAAGTTTAACCATGAATTTAACTAATAAAATGTGAACTATATGTCACAAAAATTATGCATTGAAAACCTCTTTTAAATACAAATCCAACAATATATTTTGTGCAACATATACTTTATATATTTTTTTGTAAAATAAATGGTCAAGGTTGGACCCAAAATACAATGGGGCCTAATAAAGCTGAACGGAGTTAGTATTCTCTTGTAGTGAAAATTGTTGTTTGTCCCGCTCTATTTAATCTATCATGCCCCCACGACCTCCATAAGCAGTTGCCATAGCTTGCTCTTCAGTTTGTGGTGGAAGGAAGAACCCTAACAGTAGATCCCAAGTATCCACAACCTCCTATCCTAGGGAGGGGACCAACACATCAAAATGGCCAAAGGCAGCATATGACGTATTCTCTTTATGTGTTTCCCTTTTCCATTCCATAGGGCCTCCAGGATAAAACAAATCTATTCCAATAGACCCAACAAAAATATTAGAAGGTTCTATGGGTAAAATCCCACACTCCTATCCCTGATTCCTCTCCCACTTAGAATTCCCCATCTCAACGATAGTATAATTTAGAAAAACCAATCACCAGATCAAGCAAATCAAGAAAAGTGTTTACCACTAGTCAGGAGAAACTAAACATCATGCCCTTGGATCATGAGTTAAAACCATGAAAAGAGAATCCTCATTTCTGAAAGTATACATGATTCTAAATTACAGCTTCTGGAATCTGGTTAAACTAAAAGTGCTGAAAAGAGAACCTTCATTTCTGAAAGTATACAAAATTATAAATTAAAGCTTGTGGAGTCTAAGGAAACTAAAAAGGATATTATATTACCAAACTTATTATTGGTGTGTATGGCAGATATAACTGTACATGGTTTTTCTCTCTCTAGCAAGGGTTTATACGATGGTGCTCTATTAAGTTTTAATGGTGAGTTTATCACTTTTTTGAATAATCATAAAAACCCCACTTCTGCAAAGTTGCATATGATCCTGGTTAATTAGTACATAATGGGAAGGGTTGTTTCCTTTAGTTCTTGGCAGGCCCCTTCCTATGGTGTTTTCAGATCATATATCTTTGATTTTGAACATGTGCACGGAAAAAATAGGATAACTAGTCTATTTAGATTTGAATTTTGTTCATTTATAAGGGAAGAGCTCACTAAATTGATGTTAAGCTTGGCACAGACATTATTTTGATTAATCTTCGCGAAGTAGTAAGAGATGTTATGATAGCTTTAACAGGGTGGAATTACAATATAGGAAGTGAAAGTGTGAGGTATAGAAAGATGCTTACATAAGAAATTCATAAAAGAGACATGGGGGTTAATAGTTTAACTTCACATTTTATTGAAATGGATTTAGACAATAGATTACATATAATCTTGAAGGAAGATAAAATAAATTGGTACAAAGGTCTAAATATAAGAATTTGGTAGATGAGCATTCAATGGCATCTTATTAATGGCGTAGAAAGAGGAGACACAAATTGTGCCTCGTTTGATTTGCAAGATTTGCATAGGATTTTTGTAGGATTTAGATCCTCTAGAAATTGGCATGCAATGTCGTTTGATTTATAGGACTGTGTTCCACTGGAACCGATCCTACAGGAAATCCATATTTCAGTTTCACAGGAAAACAAATGAGGTTGGACTTCATGGAAATCCTGGAAGGAAGAAAACCCGCACGCATGAGTTCTTGTGGTTTTCCTATAACTACAATAAAATAGCAGTTGCGTGAGAATTCCTCTGTTTTGCTATCCGTGGGATTTCACTGGACAGGGCCTCCTAATCCTCTAGTTTTCCTATTCCCACACTTCACCAATCCTGTAAATCAATCGAGGCCTTATAATACAAGGGGATATAGATGGAATGGTATTAATGCTCTTGAGCATATTGGACCCTTTAGTTTAGAAAAAATATCAAAAAACATGTTTTTAGTACAAGTTTAGGAGAGGAGGGAGAATATATCATGTATAGGGTATTGTAATATGTATATACAATATTTCATGAAAAAATATGCTAGGCTTTATTCTTCACAAAAAATACAATGAGTGAAGAAACAACAACTTTTATACTCTAAATTTGTTGTTTTTCCCCTACGCACACGAATGAGAGTACTACAATATGTATATGTGTCATTTCTTTTCAATAATTTCAACAATGCACCTTGTGATAATGTACTTGGGATAATGTACCTTGTGTTCATATAATGGTTTAACCTTGCTAGGATTAACTATGCCATTTTAACCTTGTTGCCTAAAAGAGTTGAAGTACAAATCCTCTAGGTGTATATGGCCTATATTTTTGACTAATGTATTGCTCAAAATTTTTACTAAGGCAGTGAATAGAAAAGTCCTTCAAAATAACTGGTAGGTCATATCACCGTACCAGTCGAGATTGCATTTATTAGAGGTAGATTTTTCGTAGATGAAGTAATTCTTTATAGTGAGATACATATGGCTAATACATCATCTACAATGTTTAAGTTTGATTTTGAAAAGAGATATGATAAAACAAATTGTAACCTTCTTAAGGGTTTCCACAGATAGAAGGTTTTCTTGATAATATATAACACGGATAAAAGTAAGAGTTACCAATGTTAGTGCAATTTATATGGTAAATGGATAACCAAGACCATACTTTAGGACAAAAAGGTGAGGCAACCCGGGTGGTACCCTCTTACCTATTCAGTTCAATTCTACTTAAGAGGGCACATATCAATGCCTAAATTAGAATAGTGTTGAACTCAGTTAAAGGAGGCTTAGTTATGTTACATTGTGTAGAATATTTTCTTGTTTGAGGCTGATGTTGCTAATACTACAAAACATATATTTTTATTATATTTATATTTTCTGGTTTAAGTACCAATTTGCATAAAATTGAAGTTTGTTTCTTGGGAAAGGTTAAGAAATTAAGTAGTACTTATATATTTTTATGTGCAAAAATAGCCTATGAAATATTAATGGAACCATGTTCATAGAAATATATGCAACAAGGATTAGAAGCCAACATAAGAGAAAGTAGATAATAAATTAGGGACCTGGCAACAGAAACTCCTTAGTTTCGCACGCGCGGGGGGGGGGGGGGGGGGGGGTAATCTTGCTCAAGTTCTATATGCGTAACATCATTATTACATGATATCCATGTATGAAATTACAAAAGGACCATGTATAAGGATTGATTTCTCGAGGAAATGATTATTGTGGAAAAGTGACCTCAATCAATGAATCGCCATTGGAGATAGTGCACATATGTTTTGTTGTGTAAGTGGTTATGGGAAATGGACAATGAAAAAGTATGCCAAATGTTCAGCATTGAATTATTTATGTTTGTTCCGTTTGATCTGTTGATCTTCGAAAAAACAAAACCGGTTCATCAAATTGAGAGCCGAATGTATCTCTGCTGAAACATTGGATGGAACCCATTGACGGTGTCCTGACTAAGGGGCCTCTCACCACGTCGACTCTCGGCCTGGTGGGCCTGGCTGAGGACCCCTTTAGGTTCCATCTTAGGCCACTTTGGGCAGCCCATGGAAATAATAAGAAGACTATGGAAGCCTTGCATTAAAGACAAGGACTCCGTATCCGCGGAGGACTCCTCTCCACCGTCGGAGCCGACTAGAACTCTTGTAATCCTAAACCTCTGGTATCTGAGTCGCACTCTTATAATCCTAGGCCTCCAGTATCTTATATAAGCTAGGGCAGGGCTACTCAATATCTCATCGTATAATCTCGAGCAAAAGGAAGCCACACCTTCAACTATTGTTGCATTTATCAATGATGAAATTAAGCTGCTTGGGGGGGGGGGGGGGGGGGCTTTCATTGTGTAATTAGGCCGGATAAAGAGTGTCTTGTACAACACGAGGTTTTTTTCTCCTTTCTATGGCCTTGCCATATCACTGTAATTTGCACACTTTTCTCACTTGTTAAATGCAAAGGAAGATCTCTTGATGGTTCTGTATCACAATCCATTCTTGCAAGCACCTCGTTCTGCATGATTATCAAACTATAGCCAATATTTTTTTTGGATGAAAGAGTCTTTCCTTGATTTCACCAAAAGGAAGAAAAGATTTCACTACAAATTTTGCAACTTGACACAGCTGACACTACCCAAAGTTTCAGCAATTCGCAAAAAAAAAATCAATAAGTACAAAGTCACCACAAATGCCTTGTAGTTGACAGAAACATCATCTCCTACCAAAAGCAAATTGTCGGAAAGGCCGGAATAAACCCAAGAAAATCCAAAATGTTCTTTTCCAGTGAATGTTGTTTGGCGACGCCAACCAACACGTACATATACCAAGTGTTGGGAGCTCCTAGGTTTTTCTGTACCAACGCCCGTGACAGTACATCTCAAGCACGTTACTAAGTCTCAGTTATATATATTGTTCTTAAGAGAGTTGTATTAAGACTTTAAGAGTGATGCAAACATTGTGAATTCGTGTACTCTTCTCTTTCCATCCGGAGCTAGCAGTCATGCATCAATTGCAGCCATCAATTGGGAGATCGGATATATATGCAGGTAACCTGTACGTATTGAAGTACATTCAGGCACACATTGCTGGACTGAATTAGGCCATCCACTGGACGTGTCAGGTAACTGAATCACAGGACTAAGAAAACAGTGGCTGCTTCTCACCCATGAGGATTAAACGACAGCTTTAAAAAAAATCAGTTTGATCTAACGGCCGCACACAGAGTTAAAACAGTACAGTACACACACAAGAAATATGCTACGGACAGTTTGTACATTGCAACTCAGCACCAAAACTGGAGCAGACTAAGCTGAGCTAACTACTAAACCTATGAGAGTCAGGCACTACGACATCATCAGTGACTTGAGCGACCGGGCTTTCACAGGCTTCCTCCACCTCTTCTTGAACGGGCCCTTCCTCTTGGTGCCGCAGGGTTGTTTGCCATTGCAGCCAAGCGCTTCCTCATCGCTGCTCTCCTCGTCCCAGCCTGCGATCCCAGTGGTGCCGTCGTTGCCCGTAGGCTTGTTGACTACACGTACTGATGCCGCTGCTTCTTGATGGTTTGAGTCATCAGCTTGTTCCTGACCTGCACTAAAATTAAGTTGCATTTCGGACTGTGCCTCCTCTTTTGGTTGTTTAGCAGGCAGTGGAAGTTCCTGCATGCCATCATCACTGCTCTCCTTGTCACAGCCCACCATCCTAGCGGTGCCAGGCTCGTCGACGACGTGTGCTGATGGCGGGAGCACTGATTGATGGTCTGATTCATTCACTTGTACCTGACAAGCACTAAAATTAAGTTGCATTTCAGATGGTGCCTCCTCTTTCAGAGATTCAGCAAGCAGAATAGGTTCTGGCACGCTGTCGCTGCATGACGTGCGGCGCTTCTTGGTGCCGGGGCCGAACCCCGCATAGTAGTAGAACCCCTCGCCCAGGTCGATGTCGGGCCTCTGTCTACGTGGCTTGTCGCTGACGGGGGGCTTCTGGTCCAAGTGGTACGGGCAGTAGGAGTTGGGCTCACTCGCGGGCCGCTGGCAGCACCACCTCTTGCCGTCATTCTTCCGGCACCTCCACACTCCTTTCTGCACTTTGAACCCCTTATTTGGCTTCGGCTTCCTCTCCATCTTTTCCACAGCTTTGTGCAGTTTCAAGATGACCCCGTCAACCATATCTACGGTCAAGTCTTCCTCCTCCTTGATGGAGCCAGTAGGCATGGTAATGCTTGATGGGAAGAGCCAGCTACCTCGCCAGGAAACACTCATGAAGCAAGTCTCCACGAAGAGCTTCTCCACCTGAATGAGATGGTAATTCGGAAAATAAACGTTAAAGAACGAAAAGAGCTAGCGGCTACTGCTACTGATATTGCTGAACTGAAATGGGGGGCGGGTTGGTAGGGCTCACGACCGACAGATGAACTTGCAGCCCGATTAGCCGCCGCGCCGCCGCCAGACGATCACAGATTACCGCGAGGGAGCTAACTGACGCGCCCTACGGCTAGACCTCGACCCCGCACCACGCGGGTTGGGGGAGCGGAACCCTAGCGACATGGTCCAGACCCCGAATGGTAACCTCCGCAGAGGCGAGCTAGGTAGCGAGGCGGGCATGCTAGCTGCTACAGGGCGTCACGGGAATGCTACAAAGCTGCGGCCAGGCGGGAGAGCACGGGGCAAGGAGCGAGGGGGTCGGGTGGTGAGGAAATTACCTGGGGATCCGAGAGGTCGAGCTGCGCCATGAGGTCCCATGGCGACCGGCTGAGCTCGCAGCAGGGCTCCCCGCCGGAGGAAGTCTTCGGCCCCACGAACCCGGCGCCGGATTCGTGGGCTGGGGCTGGGGCTGGCGGCGGGGGCGGGGGCGGCTCGATTCGGGGCGGCTCCGTGCAGGAGCCCGAGACGGCGGAGCCAAGCAGGCGGGAGGCGGACCTGCGGATCCGCATGGCGGCCGGGGAGGGGCGGGGCGCGAGGGGAGCTCGGGATCTGGAAGGATAGCGAGCAAGGTAGGGTTTGAGATTTGTGTGAGAGGCAGCAGCAGGATGTCGATACGAGAGGAGGCCGCTGGAGAGGACGAAGGCTTTAGTGTCACTGTGTGAGTTCGAGCAGGGGCCCACTCGTCAGTCAAGCCGCCGATTGTTCAGAGAGGGAGTGCTGGACACGTGTACGGCCCAAACTTTTTGCGCACACCTGATTTTTTAGGACACCGATAAGTACCGAACGTTCGGAAGTTTATCATGCCAAAACAATTAGTATTTCTTTTTTGCAATTTACTCCCTCCGGTCCTTTTTACTCTGCATATTAGGTTTGGC
The DNA here is from genome assembly GCF_056163025.1 of Triticum urartu. Classification (NCBI taxonomy): domain Eukaryota; kingdom Viridiplantae; phylum Streptophyta; class Magnoliopsida; order Poales; family Poaceae; genus Triticum; species Triticum urartu. Next base: position 585,483,096 of record NC_141876.1, on the reverse strand, counting down.
CGAAGTCAATCTCATTCAACTCTGACCAAGTTTATATAAAAAATTATAAACATTCACATAACAACACCAATATCATTAGATTCATCTTGGAATATATCTTTACATTATATTTATTAGATATTATAGATGCTAATAATTTCTAATATAAATTTGGTCAAACTTAGCAAATTTTGATTTTCGACAAATCCAATGTGCAGAGTAAAAAGGACCGGAGGGAGTACTAGCAAAAGGGCGCGTGTGTTACAGCAGGAGGAAAAAAAATCAAAATCTCCAATGACAATGACCACATTTTGTTCGCATCTCATCACACGTTTTTGAAACAAATTCAAGGAAATGTTTCTTTTTAAAAATTTATTCACAAATTAAAGCAATGTTCATATTTTTTAAAACTTGGTATTTCAAAGTATTATTTTGAATTTCAAGAAACATTAACAAAACATACTATGTCGATCCACCCCAGGAGTTCATTCTTTAAAATTCACGCGGGTATATAGTCACAAAGACTCGGAAGCATTGCAGTTTAACTACATACCTTCGATCATTCGTGAGCAGTTTTCCAAATTTGGGAACATTTTTACAAGTTACAAACATTTTGTTACAATTGTGACCATTTTGTTACAAGCATTTTCTTTTGAATCGGCGAACAATTCTATAATAGATAAACAAATTTTCAAAAAAATCATTTTTATTTGAAATTCATGAACATTTTCTGAAATGTATGAACATTTTTTGAATCAGCAAACATTTTATGAATCAATACACTCTTTTGCAATTCACGAACTGTTTTTTTTAATTTTCAAACAATTTTCAAAATGCATCAGCATTTTTTAATTAGCAAACATTATGTTCCATTTCATTAATTATTTTTAATACATGGACATTTTTTAAAATCATGAACTTTTTTACGGGCATTTATTTTTAAATTGTGAACATTTGTTTTGAATATGAAAATATTTTTAGAAAGATCCCAAGTATTTTTTTAAGTTCAAAAACATTTTATGTTTTATTGAACATGTTTTTCAAAATTATCTTTTTATATATTTCAAAAGTTTTTCGATGTTCCAAACCATTTAAAGAAGAACAAAAGGGAACAGAAAAAATAAAATAAAAAACGAAACAAGAAAACAGAGATCCGCACATGCGTCAGCCCAAACGGATGCGTTGTATCTTTTCTAGCGCGCAGAATGCAGTATAGTAGGTCCCTCTTCTTGGGCCGGCCCAGGCGGGGGATTCCCTGCAAAACGTTTTTTGTCACTTATTTGTGGCATTGGTGGGTAATATTTTTGCAAATTTGGAGGCAATTCTAATGATGTATCACCAGAAGCAATAGCCCCTTTATTATTAGGTAACGATATTTCTTGACCACAGCAAATTTAGTTGGCAAGCATGATAAATTTGTCCTCACTTTATTTTTCGTCAGAAAATTGTCGCGCTCATAAACAAAAGTTACCAATGCTCTCTCCGTTTTTATTTACTACACATTTTAGATTTGACTGAAGTCAAGCTTAATAAAATTTGTCCGAGTTTACAAAGAATGATATGAAAATATATATTTTTTGCGAGGAAAACTTTCAATCCATTCATCAATTGTTAAGGTAGTAGAAAGAACACCAGAAGTAAAATATACATCCAGGTCCCTAGACCACCTAGCGATGGAGGCGTGCCGCCGTCATCGCCCCTCCCTCATCGGGGCTGAACAAACTTTGTTGTAGTAGACAGTCAGAAAGTCTTCGTGCTAAGGCCTCATACGACTAGCGCACCAGGACAACAATTGCCGCTGATGAAGAAATGTGTAGATAAGAAGGATCCAACCGGTAGACTGATGTGTACTACACAACCTTCTTTTTGTAGACGTTGTTGGGCCTCCAAGTGCAGAGGTTTGTAGGACAGTAGCAAATTTCCCTCAAGTGGATGACCTAAGATTTATCAATCCGTAGGAGGCGTAGGATGAAGATGGTCTCTCTCAAGCAACCCTGCAACCAAATAACAAAGAGTCTCTTGTGTCCCCAACACACCCAATACAATGGTAAATTATATAGGTGCACTAGTTCGGCGAAGAGATAGTGATACAAGTGGTATATGGATAGTAGATAACAGTTTTGTAATCTGAAATTATAAAAACAGCAAGGTAACTAATGATAAAAATGTGCGTAAACGGTATTGCAATGATAGGAAATAAGGCCTAGGGTTCATACTTTCGCTAGTGCAAGTTCCCTCAACAATACTAACATAATTGGATCATAAAACTATCCCTCAACATGCAACAAAGAGTCACTCCAAAGTCACTAATAGCGGAGAACGAACGAAGAGATTATGGTAGGGTACGAAACCACCTCCACTAGTAGAAAAAGGGCCTATTGTCCCGTTTCGTAAGGGCCTTTTGTCCCGGTTCCTGAACCGGGACTAAAGGGTCGGTACTAATGCCCTGTCCCTTTAGTCCTGGTTCAATCCAGAACCGGGACAGATGGGCCTTCACGTGGCCTGTGCGCGGAGCCCAGGCGGGAGGGCCTTTGGTCCCGGTTGGTGGCACCAACCGGGACCAATAGGCATCCACGCGTCAGCATTTCTGTGGCTGGGGTTTTTGTTTTTTTTGAAGGGGGGGGTTGGGGGTTTTGGGGGCTTAATTTAGGTGTTTCATATATTGTGTTAGCTAGCTATAATTAATAGAGAGAAGTGTCCTCTCTTATGTCCGTGCTTGGTCGACGCTACATACTATACATACATATAGAGAGGACTAGACACGCTAGCTAGCTAGTAAGCAAACGAAGGAAACAGAAGATCATCATGAACATATATGCATACAGAGAGAAGTGATATCGACCACCTCTGCTTCTCCGAGAGATTGGTCGAACAACAAGTTCTCGTATATCTATCCGACACTACCGGCTACATATATACAATAATTATCTCTTACAAATATAATCTCCTAACATACGGACTCATGGTCCACATAGTATTCTCCGTCTTCAGCGATCACGTGGTTGAGAAAGAATGCCGCCAATTCCTATTGAATTGATCGCATGCGAGCTGGTGCTAGGAGTTCATCCCGCTTCCAAAACATCTAATTTGAAGTGTAGAAGTAGGCCAACACTTCTATTGGCAAATAGGAGGTTTCCAAATTCATGCCCAAGTACTCATCACTTCTTGGGTCGTAATTACTATCTTGCTAGGTTCAGTTGTCATAGCTGTTCGGAATCCACAAACCATCCCGACCGACGGTCAGAATTTTTTTGAATATGTCCTTGAGTTTATTCGAGACTTGAGCAAAACTCAGATTGGAGAAGAATATGGTCCCTGGGTTCCCTTTATTGGAACTATGTTCCTTTTTATTTTTGTTTCGAATTGGTCGGGTGCTCTTTTACCTTGGAAAATTATAGAGTTACCCCATGGGGAATTAGCAGCGCCCACGAATGATATAAATACTACTGTTGCTTTAGCTTTACTCACGTCAGCGGCATATTTTTATGCTGGTCTTAGCAAAAAAGGATTGAGCTATTTCGAGAAATATATTAAACCAACTCCAATCCTTTTACCAATTAACATCCTAGAAGATTTCACAAAACCATTATCGCTTAGCTTTCGACTTTTCGGGAATATATTGGCGGATGAATTAGTCGTTGTTGTTCTTGTTTCTTTAGTCCCCTTAGTAATCCCTATACCGGTCATGTTTCTTGGATTATTTACAAGCGGTATTCAAGCTCTTATTTTTGCAACATTAGCCGCAGCCTATATAGGTGAATCCATGGAGGGTCATCATTGAATTGACTCTTTTTGGAAATAGTATTTTTTTTTTGCAGCTTAGCTCAATTCATGCATGGTTCCAGATAATCTGCTTGGTTGCAAAAAAATAGTTAGAAATGCGTATGAATATATAGCCTAGAGTTGTAGGAGAGAGAATAGAATAGACTATATTATGGAATTTTCAAAGTATATATGCATTAAGGAGGGTGGAGTCAGGCTAGATCTATACTATAATATCCTTAATGTCTATAAGTGGAGTCCTCTTTTATGCAGGTTTCCACTTTAAGCAATGATTTTAGAATCCGATTCAATAGAAAATGAGAAAATATGCAAACAAAATAGAAGAAACAAATGTATATATATAGGATATTATATTATATATTCCTAGGTTAGATTCATTATCTAATCCGATATATGGATATGGAATTCCCTTCTATGTAGTTCGGACAATTCACATTATCATTTCAATTTGATTTCAATTTGTACTTTTTAGTTACTTTACTTCTCCCCAATAGAGCTTAGAAGTAAGAATTTATTGGTTGATTGTATCCTTAACCATTTCTTTTTTTTGACACGAGGAACTACTCACCATGAATCCACTAATTGCTGCTGCTTCTGTTATTGCTGCTGGATTGGCCGTAGGGCTTGCTTCTATTGGACCTGGAGTTGGTCAAGGTACTGTTGTAGGACAAGCTGTAGAAGGTATTGCGAGACAGCCAGAAGCAGAAGGTAAAATACGAGGTACTTTATTGCTTAGTCTAGCTTTTATGGAAGCTTTAACAATTTATGGACTAGTTGTGGCACTAGCGCTTTTATTTGCGAACCCTTTTGTTTAATCTTAAAAAAAAAATTCTTTCGATTTCGATTAGATACTTTTTTCTTTTTTTAGTAAATTGGTATTTGCTTCCACAATTCCAATTATATCAATACTTTATTTAATTTACTCCTATTTATTACTCCTGGAATTATCTATTTATCGGGACAGATAATACCCCATTCTAGGAAGGGCTGAGTTGAGTATTATTAATTTAGAAGATATGCTCACCTTCTTATTTCCCGTCCTTAGTTTAGGAAAGTGGAAAGTTTTTTCCTTTTATTTTAGGAATTTTGGGAACAGAACATTTCAACAAAGGAAGTCTTTCACCGGTCAAACAAGACGTAAGACTTAATCTAAAAGAAATTACTAGATTGAATCTATTTGCATTAAAAAAACCGATCAAAAAAGGGCGAGCGAAGTAAGTGATCGAAAAACTTTGTTCTTTGTTCGTCCTATCTATAAGAGGAGAGCATATGAAAAATGTAACCCATTCTTTCGTTTTTTTAGCTCACTGGCCATCCGCTGGCAGTTTCGGGCTTAATACCGATATTTTAGCAACAAATCTAATAAATCTAACTGTAGTGGTTGGTGTTTTGATTTTTTTTGGAAAGGGAGTGTGTGCGAGTTGTCTATTTCAAGAATAGATTGGATCTATCCGGCTGCACTTTATAATATTTTTTAGTATTTTTCGGATAAATAAGAAAAGGGTGCACGATCTCGACGAATTACTTCTGAATAAATTCAGAAATCATATGGAAGAACCATAGCATTTCGCGACTCATTGGTAAATCAACTTTGATTCTCTATAAACCAAGAATGTGAGACCATTAACACGGTTAAAGCTAAACTGCTTGAAGTCCAGGCAAAAAGAGGTACTCTTTCTACAACTATATTAGTATTAGTACCAATTTAAACGGGAAATAGCTAATGTAAAATTTATCTGATATAGAACACTCATATCGATAAAATGGTTTGAACTATTTACTAGAAAAAAAAGGGGGCACCCTGCCCTTTTTTAACCAATGCCGAATCGACGACCTATGTATAAAAAAGAGAAATTTTTTGGATTTGAAGAAAAAAAATAAAAAAGAATTCTATTAATTTTCATTTTCCATTTATTTAGTTAGTTTTTCTTAATGAAATTGAAATTATTAACTAGAGGGCAAATAAAAATAAAGAAACAACTTTGCTGACCATGATATATTTTTATCTAGGCGGAAGAGTCCTCTTAATATTTATCTAGTCTTATATAGGTTTCGGTATATTGAAATATAAACATAAAAAAGAAGATAGAGGATAGGCTCATTACTTAAAAAAAAGATATGGAAATAGCTATAGAAAAAAAAAAGGAGCGTGAGAGCCAAATGAATCGAAAGATTCATGTTTGGTTCGGGAAGAGATCATAAAAGTTGTAAACTTACAAAATAATCTACTTTCATTAAAAGATTTATTAGATAATCGAAAACAGAGGATCTTGAGTACTATTCGAAATTCAGAAGAATTGCGTAGAGGGACCATTGAGCAACTCGAAAAAGCTCGGATTCGATTACAGAAAGTCGAACTAGAAGCGGATGAGTATCGAATGAATGGATACTCTGAGATAGAACGAGAAAAAGCAAATTTGATTAATGCTACTTCTATTAGTTTGGAACAATTGGAAAAGTCTAAAAACGAAACCCTTTATTTTGAAAAACAAAGGGCAATGAATCAGGTCCGACAGCGGGTTTTCCAACAGGCCGTACAAGGAGCTCTAGGAACTCTGAATAGTTGTTTGAATACCGAGTTACATTTCCGTACGATTCGTGCTAATATTGGCATTCTCGGGTCCCTGGAATGGAAGAGATAATTAAATTAATTAGGCCTTGAACTTCTACTTTCGTTTAGAATTTAGGCATTATTTTTCCCCTTGCTTCCGAAAAAAGAGTCAAGAAACACTAATGGCAACCCTTCGAGTCGACGAAATTCATAAAATTCTCCGCGAACGTATTGAACAATATAATAGGAAAGTAGGGATTGAGAATATAGGTCGCGTAGTTCAAGTGGGGGATGGGATCGCTCGTATTATAGGTCTTGGTGAAATAATGTCAGGTGAATTAGTCGAATTTGCAGAAGGTACTAGGGGTATTGCTCTGAATTTGGAATCCAAAAATGTTGGGATTGTACTCAACACATATATATATATGAATGAATGAAACTCAACACAAATGATGGTAATAAAATAAAATTGTGAATGTTGTTATTTACGCACTTCATATTGTTCGTCAGAGTAGCCCCGCTCACAGGTCGTGTGGCGGATGGACTCGCAAACGTAGTATCTACAGAAATCATTTCCTTGTTCCTGCCACAACCACTTTACAAGAAACAGAGGTCAATCAAACTGATAAGCAAGAATGCCAAATGGTATTGATGAAATTAGCGCTTGAACCACTAGGAGATGCGTGGAACATGCTACTATAGTACTTACTTTCAGGTGTCTAAATTGCAGCTTCTTCAGGAGTCCCGGAGCTTTTTTGGTGAATTTTCTCCAAACCCTGCCAGACAAAGAAAACAATTACTTGATATATCAGGAAATGAACAAAGTTGCTGATATGGTGGATAATGATCGATTTAACTTACTTCTCGAGCATTTGAGTCATGTCCGCATAGTCCTGGGGATCTTTTCGTCTTGAGTCTAAGACGGTTACTAGTCCCTGCTCAAGCTTAATCTCTAGGAGTATATAGTGGAAACTGCACACGCATGCATAACTCATCAATTACATTACTATAACCTTGACTAATATATAAGGGAAACCGAATATGCACAAGATAGTAACACTCACTTGAAGTTGTAAGGAAAGAGTATTATATCTTTGTTTTCATTTATTACCAATGATCGTAGCAAGTTGGCCTCGGTATCTGCGGCATGAAATTTAACCTGAGTTGCATCTATGAGATTTGTGTTAATGAACCCAATATCACCGATTTGTCTTTTCTTCAATTCGACGATCTTCAATCTGCATAATATAGTGAGGATAATTATAAATACATGCAATGAAAGAGCTGAGCTATATAGAGAGACTTAGTGACAGAAATAGTACTACTTACAGACAGTAGCAGGTGACCGTTGCTTTATCGAGGGCCAATTGATTGAAAAACTGAAAGAACTCCTCAAATGGAACAGGCAACAGTTCAATTCCAACGAGGTCATGTTCCTTTTTAACACTCACATACAAAGTACTCCTCCCCCCAGACTCCTCTATTCTTTCTTCTCCTCTTTTTTTTCTTCTTCTTCCTCTTTTTTTTATCGGGAACGAGGGTCGTCGAGGGTCACCGAGCGGTAGAGATAACCCTAAATAGCAAGTATCGTCGGTGTGAGATACATGTGGCCGTCGGTGTCGGACACTACATCCACGTCCCACAAGTGACGTGGGCTTCGACGCCCACGTGACTTATGGGACATGGATGTAGTGTCCGACACCGACGGCCACATGTATCTCACACCCATGATACTTGCTATTTAGGGTTTCCTCAAACGCTCGGCGACCCTATTCTCCACTATTCCTTTCTTCTTCTCCTCTTCTTTTTCTTCTTTTTTCTTCTTCTTATTTATTTCTCCTCTTCTTCTTTCTTTCCTCTTCTTATTTTCTTTCTTTCCTATCCTTCTTTTCCTTCCTTCTTAATATCACTTAGCAAATTTTGCAACGATAGGGAGGGGGTGCTCCCGTGGTCTAAAATCCGTCTATGCACGATAGAAAATTCTGAAAAAAATACATCTATGATCCCTCAACGTCCTCGCCTCTCTCATGAACAAAAAAAATCTGTGAATTAAAAGAACTTCATGTTCTATGAACAAAAAAACATCATATTTCATCCACATTCCTGCATACATCATATATGTGATCATCTATGAAAAAAACATCATATTCTACAAAAAATCATTACACATATATATATATATATAAACAAGCATATATATATATATAAAAACAAGCATATATATGGAAAAAAATTGCAAGGGAGGGCGGCGGCGGCCGGACCAAGCTGAGGTCGGCGGCGAGGATGGCGTCGGGGCAGGGGGGCGGGTGACGGCGAGGGCGGACCGGGGCGGCGCGCGTCGGGGCAGGGGCGTGGGCGACGACGACGGGGGCGGGGGCGGGCCGGGGCGGCGCGCGTCGGGGCAGGGGCGGGCCAGGGCGGCCCGCGTTGGGGCAGGGGCGCGGGCGACGGCGAGGGCGCGGGCGACGACGGGCACGGGCGAGGCGACGGCGACGGCGGGGCAGCCTGGCGGCGTCGGGGTCGGGGCGGCAACTGCGAGAGATGAGAGTGAAAATTTCCAAAGTGTGAACTTATATAACAAAGCCTTTAGTCCCGGTTCGTGGCACAAACCGGGACTAAAGGTGGGCATTACTCCCGGTTGGTGGCACCAACCGGGACAAAAGGCCTTTTTCAGCAGCCCAAAGGGCGGGAAGCGGCGGCCTTTGGTCTCGGTTGGTGGCACCAACAGGGCTAAAGGGGGGCATTGGCCACGGTTTGTATCACGAACCGTGACCAATGCCCCCCTTTAGTCCCGGTTGGTGCCACCAACCGGGACCAATGGCCTGCGCCTGCCAAAGCCGCGGTGCGGTGGGATGTTTAGTCCCACCTCGCTAGCTGAGGAGCGGCATGACCTGTTTATAAGCCCTGCCCCGCCATCTTCATTGAACTCCTCCGAATTGCAGGCCTCTAGGCCTAATCTCGCACTGCTATGCCTGTGGGCCTGCTGGGCCTTCTGCGGGCCTGAATCCTGGCCCATGGATGGGTTTCTAGTCGTATTCAGGCCGTGGTGGCCTAGTAGGTGGCATTTTTTTGCTATTTATTTTTTCATTTCTACTTAGAACTAAATACTTATAGTTTTTTAGTGATTTTTTTCTTTTAGGTCACAAAAATTATAAACTTTCTGTTAGTGCCATTAGTTTTAAATTTTGAATAGTTTAAATTTATTTTTTTTAAAATTTGTGTGAATCACTAGTTTATGAATAACTTTACTATAAAAATTGATTTTTGAGTCATTCTTTTTCGTGCTATTTAATATTACTGTGTTTTATCATTATACTCAATTTGGTAATTTCAGTTAGTCATAACAAATATTATAGGCATTTTTTTCTTTTTTTCTATTTATTTTTTCATTTCTACTTAGAACAAAATACTTATAGTGTTTTAGTGATTTCTTTTTTCTTTTAGGTCACAAAAATTATAAACTTTCTGATAGTGCCATTAGTTTTCAAATTTGAAAACACTTTTTTAGTTTTTTTTGCTTTTAGTGCCTATTTTTTCTAGTTTTTTTTGTTTTGTTTTCTCCATTATTTATTTTCTTTTGTTTTTTGCTTTATTTTTTAATTCTTTTTCCTTTTAGTTTTAGAAAAATTATAAACTTTCTGTTAGTGCCATTAGTTTTCAAATTTGAAAACACGTTTTTAGTTATTTTGTTTTCTTTGTTGCTTTATTTATTTTATTTTGTTTCTACTTACAACAAAATACTTATTCTTGCTATTTTTATTTTTTTTCCAGTTTTTTGTTTTGTTTTCTGTATTATTTTTTTTGTTTTGTTTTTTGCTTTATTTTTTTAATTCTTTTTGCTTTTAGGTCAGCAAAATTATAAACTTTCTGTTAGTGCCATTAGTTTTAGAAAAATTATAAACTTTCTATTAGTGCCATTAGTTTTCAAATTTGAATAGTTAAAATTTGAATTCTTTGAAATTTGTGTGAATCACAAGTTTGTGATTAACTTTACTAAAAAAATGAACATAGATGCACCTATAGAGAAAATTCGACCTAAATTCATAATTTTCAAATGAACTCTGAAAAAGTTGGCATAGCATACTCGTGTGTTACAAAGTTGGCATGGTATCATCATAATAGTTGCGGGAGAAAGTCTTCACTTTTTCTTCGCTTGTGTCATTTGCTTATTGCGCCGTAACCATGGATAATCTTCATCGTTTATCAGGATGCTTGGATCAGCCTTGACATTGAAGGGAGGAATTTCATGAAACTTTTCATAATCTTCAGACATGTCTGTCTTGCCCTCCACTCCCAGGATATCCCTTTTTCCTGAAAGAACTATGTGGCGCTTTGGCTCATCGTATGATGTATTCGCTTCCTTATCTTTTCTTTTTCTCGGTTTGGTAGACATGTCCTTCACATAGATAACCTGTGCCACATCATTGGCTAGGACGAACGGTTCGTCAGTGTACCCAAGATTTTTCAGATCCACTGTTGTCACTCCGTACTGTGGGTCTACCTGTACCCCGCCTCCTGACAGATTGACCCATTCGCACTTAAACAAAGGGACCTTAAAATCATGTCCGTAGTCAAGTTCCCATATGTCCACTATGTGACCATAACATGTGTCCTTTCCGCTCTCGGTTGCTGCATCAAAGAGGACACCGCTGTTTTGGTTGGTGCTCTTTTGATCTTGGGCGATCGTGTAAAATGTATTCCCATTTATCTCGTATCCTTTGTAAGTCAATACAGTCAAAGATGGTCCCCTGGACAACAAGTACAGCTCATCACAAACAGTGTTGTCACCTCTAACACTACAAGAAATATGTCAACTTATGACCTTGTGTCAGTGACCCTCGAAGAATTGGTCATAAATTTATGACCATTTTAGACCAATTGGTCAAAAGCTGTTCAGGGGGCTCCAAACCCTAAACCATTGCGACCATTTTGGTCAGAAAGGTCGTAATTTCCTTACACGAAATGGTCACAAAGCAAACAGTGCTAGTCCGCTGCCTTATTTCTAGTTGTTAATGACCAATATAGATGGTCATAGCCTTGTAGATTGTGGTGGGTTGTGATTACTAGGCGCCATCTCATCAGTTTTGCCTATGTGTCATGTCCATGTGGCAGTTTTTTCCCTAGGTTGTGAAGCAACCTATATTTCTATCATTCCCAAAATTCCCAAAAAAATCTCATAAATTCTTTGGGGCATATGTTCATCAAATATGTAAAAATCCTTCCTTGCCTAGTTCAAAACTAATTCAACAATATTCATTTTCCTATTCTGTTCACAACAACACTTTATGAAGGAAGTGCTATTTATATATTCTTGATTGCCCTCGGAATTTTTGGGTACTCTTTCCTATCCAAATCATTACCGCATGACAAAATTCAGCTCCATTTGCCTAGCAAATCTTCCTCGGCAAATTTCCAAAGTTTTTGTCCACCTAGAAGCATTGTGAAGGAAGTACCTTTTTTATATCTCTAAATGACATGAAATGTATACAGTTCCTTCATATGCCCAAATTATCCCCCTCCTCCAAATTGCAGCTCAGTCAAATCATCTATGTGAGCCCAGGTTCAATTTATATTTTATGGCCAAATTGGCACGTTGCAAAGCAAGTGTTATATAGACCCCTCCTATTACCCTCAAACTTTTCGGGCACTCTTCCATACCCAAATCATTGCCACATGGTAATATTCAGCTCAATTTTCCTAGTAAATCTTTCTCGGGAAATTTCCAAAGTTTCGACCTCGAGAGAAGCTTTGTGAAGTAAGTACTAGCTAGGCTTACCCAAATGATCTGAAAATTGACCAGCGCATGACCATACCAAAGTAACTTACCTACACCAAATTTGAGCTCATTTCATTCATCCAATCTCTCTCGCTAGTTTTCCCAAGTTTCTGTCCATAGAAGAGCATTGTGAAGGAACTACTACTTTGGCATGTCCAAATGGTATAAGTTTTCTACAATGCTTTCCTATGCCCAAATAACCATCCTCCACAAAATTTCAGCTCACTCCATTCATTATTTTGAGCCCAGCTTCAACATTCATATTTTTGTCCAGCGTGGTAGTTTGCAAAGCAAGTACCACCTAGGATCCTCCTTTTGAGCTAAAAATTTGTGAAGACATTCTCCTTAGTAGATGATCATCCTCAGCCAAAACTCACGCCCATTGGCCATGTGCATTTCCCGTACCGCAAATCAAACACTTGGCTGCTAATTCATGTTTGAGCATCGATCGGTATCCTCGTGAGAATCTTATGTTGTAATTTTCTTCCTAGCACCAACCTGGGGAGTGCCCAACCCACTAGACATGCCTAGGCCGCCCAGAACACATGGCAACATTACGGTCACGCGGTGACCACGCGACGAGCATGCGAGTTTACGCGCTCTAGAGTTGGGGCCCTCGGCCACCGCCCAAACCTCGACGTATCGCCACCAAACCATGTATTTATTATTAAATAGGCCCTTATGTAACTAGAAATGATTTTTGGAAAAAATAACTAGCAAACTATGAGGCAGCTGCAGTTCAAATTTGACCCGCTTCCACCTGAATCGGCGGAAATTTGTCTTTTTCACGAGAGGTGGATCAAAAAATTTTACACCCAACGATTTTGTCAATTGTTCATTAAATATGGCCTAGTATTTTATAAAAATAATTTGGTCCAATTTTGCAACAATTATTTGGTAGTTCCTTCACAAAAAAACCTCCTTTCGAGCACTCGAAAAACGGAAAATGGTTTTTTCGTCCAACGAAAATGAAAACTTCCTTAGGCAACATTGTTTGCCATTCCAATATGCACCTTTGTGCACAATATGAGATCATTTGAACAAACTATGCCATGAATGTGGCCATAAGATTGATCATTTGGCTTGAAAGCCATTGACCTCCACACGTGATAACTCGTTTCTGAGAACACTTTTTTAAAATAATTGCCATATTACAAGTTTGTTATTTTTCCTGGGAACTTGGCCACAAATAATGACACAATGCGTAGGTTTCCCAATTTTTTAATTTTTTTGAATTGTTTATGCAAGTTTCAAAATGCGGTCAAAACGGCAAGAATGACCATTCCTAGCTAGTGGTTGAATCTTGGGATTTTTTTTATGTTTCTATGATTAAATAGGTACTTATGTAACTAGAAATGATTTTTGGAAAAAATAAATAGCAAACTATGAGGAAGCTGCAGTTCAAATTTGACCCGCTTCCAACTGAATCGACGGAAATTTATCTTTTTCACGAGAGGAGGATCAAAACTTTTTACACCCAACCATTTTGTCAATTGTGCATTAAATATGTCCTAATATTTTATAAAAATGATTTGGTCCAATTTTGCAACAAATATATGGTAGGTCCTTCACAAGAAAACCTCATTTCGGGCACTCGGAAAATGGAAAATGTATTTTCCGTGCAAAGAAAATGAAAACTCCCTTAGGCAACATTGTTTGGAATTCCAAGATGCACGATTGTGCACAATATGAGATCATTTGAACAAACTATGCCATGAATGTGACCATGAGATTGAGCGTTTGGGTTGAAATCCATGAATCTTCACACATGATAGCTCATTTATGAGAACACTTTTCTAAAATAATTACCGTATTACAAGTTTACTATTTTTCCTGGTAACTTGGTCACATATAATGACGCAATGCGAAGGTTTTCCAATTTTTTGATTTTTTTTGAATTTTTTATGCCCGTTTCAAAATGCGGTCAAAACGGCGGGCTTGACCATTCCTAGCTAGTGGTTGAATCTTGAATTTTTTTGATGTTTCTCTGATTAAATATATACTTATGTACCTAGAAATGATTTTTGGAAAAAATAAAGAGCAAACTACGAGGCAGCTACAGTTCAAATTTGACCCGCTTCCAACTAAATCGGCGGGAATTTGTCTTTTTCACCAGAGGTGGATCAAAACTTTTGGCACCCAACCATTTTGTCAATTGTGCATTAAATATGTCCTAATATTTTATAAAAATGATTTGGTACAATTTTGCAACAAATATATGGTAGGTCCTTCACAAAAAAACCTCCTTTCGGGCACTCGAAAAATGGAAAATGGTTTTTTCGTCCAAAGAAAATGAAAACTTGCTTAGGCAACATTGTTTGCCATTCCAATATGCACCCTTGTGCACAATATGAGATCATTTGAACAAACTATGCCATGAATGTGGCCATAAGATTGATCATTTGGCTTGAAAGCCATTGATCTCCACACGTGATAGCTTGTTTTTGAGAACACTTTTTTAAAATAATTGCCGTATTACAAGTTTATTATTTTTCCTGGGAACTTGGCCACATATAATGACACAATGCGAAGGTTTCCCAATTTTTTTGATTTTTTTTGAATTTTTTATGCCCGTTTCAAAATGCGGTCAAAACGACGGGAATGGCCGTTGCTAGCTAGTGGTTGAATCTTGGAATTTTCTTGGTGTTTCTCTGATTAAATAGATACTTTTGTACCTAAAAATGATTTTTAGAAAAAATAAAAAGCAAACTATGTGGCAGCTGCAGTTCAAATTTGACCCGCTTCCAGCTAAATCGGCGGAAATTTGTCTTTTTCACCAGATGTGGATCAAAAACTTTTGATACCCAACCATTTGGTCAATTGTGCATTAAATATGACCTAGTATTTTAGAAAATTGATTTGGTCCAAATTTGCAACAAATATATGGTAGGTCCTTCACAAAAAGATTCATTTTGGGCACTCGGAAAGTGGGAAATGATTTTTCCTATTCGAGGAATAGCACTACTAATTATTTGGAAACTTAACAAACATTGTCATAAAAAGAGAAGGAAACTTACCACCGGGCATCGTGGTGCTGCGTTGGAGCTCACACTGCAATGGAGCTTCACTGGGCGCCGTGGTGCTGCGTTGGTAGCGCCTATTGTTAATCAATTATGACCATTTTAGATGGTCATAACGTCATTAAAGCGTGCACTTCGTTCTGATTGGTCTATGGGTATGTCACGCGGATCAAGCATTAGAGACCGTCGGATACTAGCAGATCCAACGGCCCACACCCCTCACCCTCTCCCCCGCCCACACCTACCCGGAAGCAGCTCCCCTCACGAACACCACATGCCGTTGAGGGCGCTGACATGTGGGCCTAATTCCTCGCGGGCCCACCTATCAGTGGCCGAATGCCACCCTCTCCCCCGCACACCACTCCTCCCCCCTCTCCTCCTCTCCCCCCGCACACCACTCCTCCCCCCACGACCCGCATCCCAAACCCTAACCCCTCCTGTCGAACCCCTCTCCCCTCTCACCGCCACCGTCGCCTACGGCGGCCGACCCCGCCGCGACCTCCCCTCCCACCTCAAGCCGCTCCTCCTCGCCTTCGTTGACGACCACCTGCTCCCGCCGCTCCTCATCGCCTCGCTCCTCGCCTTCCCCTCCCTCGTCGCAACCGAGATTCCCACCACTGTCGCCCACCACTGCCGCCCCCACCCACCGCCGACCTCGTCTCTGCCATCCCCCTCCCCTCGCCTTCATCCCCCATATCCACTAGTCCCGATCCGGCGTGCGTGCGTTCCTCCCTCCCTCCCACGACCACGCCTTCCTCCCTCGAGTTAGAGAAGGTCCGGCGGCGGCCAGATCCGCCACCGCCACAGTGGGCCTTCCGGATCCACACCGTCATCGAGCTGGATTCGCGCCTCGTCTGCCTCCGCAGCTGCGCCACGGGCTTCTACTACGTCGCCCAGTCCAGCGTCGGGTGATGATGATGGGTGGATCCCCTTCTTCTTCCTCCTCTTCTGGTCTCGTTGATCTCGTCGATCTGACTGACGCGTGCGTGTTCCGTGTGTGTCGGCCACAGTGTGCTCCGATCTGGTGAGGGGCGCCAAGGACAAGCTGCTCCGGGTCAAGGGCCCTATCAGGATGCCCACCGAGATGCCTACCAAGAAGTTGCCATGCGGAGAAGGTGACTGACCCGCCTCCCTCGTCGGCTCCCATGGAAGGGTGTACCTGCACCGCCGCCCGAAGCCGGCAAATCATCTGACGCGTGAGTGCCTTCTCTCCTTCTCCCTCCTCTGCTTCTTACTTCTTCCCCCGAACTGATGTGTGATGTGCACGCAGATGCAGTTGAAGGGGCCAGGCCATGGAGAGGCTGCAGGGCCATGGACATGCCAGAGAGGAGGACATTCTTGGCCGATGTAGAAGCTGAGGGAGAAGAGGGCTCTGACCTTGACTGATGCCATGCAATGGAAGGTAGCTCTCTCTCTCTCCCCCCTCTTCTTCCTCTTTGTGCAAGTCAGCAACCCCGAAGATCGATCTACCCAATTGGATTACACACTATGGAAATGTTAGGTTTAGGGAAATATGCATTGTTGCTCCTGATTGAACCAGTTGACCAGTACATTGCTGTCACAACATTATTTTCAGATATGGAAACTTCTATAGTACATTTCTTTCCTTCTAAATGTGAATTCATGTACATCATCAAGCATTTCACATTTGCTGTCACAACATTTTGTTAGCTAAAATTAAATCAGACAATGAGCTTTGTTTGTTCTTGTACTCTTTATATGTTCCTTTGGTTCTTTTTTAATTTGATGACAATGAACCAAAATAACCAGTTACCAGTAGCTATGTGTGCATTGCCAAGTACAACTGTTCTACTTTGTATGGAATCTTCTATAGATATTATTTCTTTTAAGTGTTGCTAGCTATATTAAGATTATACTCGGAGGCACTGTAGCATTAGTGTGTTGTTTCGCTTTTGTTCTTCTCTATCTATGCTTACAAGTCAGGTTGTTTTTGTGGCATCTAGGGGCACAATGCTGGTGCTGGTAGGCAAGCTAGCACCCATGGATTCGTGAACTGGCTTGGATGTGTACTTGGTCGCCGGGGTTGGATGAGGACGACGGCAACAAGGTGAGACCATCGTGATCCACCCTCCTACTTCCTTCTCGTGATTCCCTAATTGCTCAACATGTTGATCTGTTCTGAACATCTGAAGCTTGCTGTGTGTAGGGTGACTAGTGATGTTCAGTGTTTATTGTGTGTGTTTTCTACACACACACATGGTCCTTACGTTTCAATCTCCTCTGCTGCTTACTGACAGAGTACTACGCACGTATAGTAGTTGAGTAGTAGTGTGTAGGGACTCTTGAGGAAAGTTTGCGTACTTAAACATTACGCTTAAAATAAAAGTTGTAATTCCCTTGTAGTAGTATGTTTATGAATGGCTGCATGAAATGATTGTCCAGTACTTCAAATATTTGAATCGGGGTTAATGTAATCACTTGCTGCATCCTGTTTGATTGACCCGAGATGCTAATAGGAAAGCAAAGCAAATAGGAAAAGCATGTGCTGCTACTTTTGCTTATCCTCCGCACATAAGTAAAGCGAAGCATCCTATTTTGATTTCTTCATTCATGATGCATAAAATTCTGGTATTGTGTTCATATAGCTAATCTGCTGGTGTTGTGCATAAAATTCCAGGATCTTTGCGTGTAAGTTCTGGCTGTAGTGCCTATCTTTAGTAAGATTAAATTGCTACTATTACTGATGAATGGTTGAGTTCTAAAACTTGAAGTAGCACCTACTTTCTGGTCCTGTAGTGTTTAAAACTGATAATTATGATGCATTGGTCGTCCATATGGCCTTCTTTTTTAATGCATATATATGATGTAGTTGATAGGCCTTGATCTCAACCTCTCAAGTTTATGTTCCCTGGTGTGTAGTTAACGTGTCATTTTTATTGGCAAGCATGTAATGAATTTATTAGAATTTTTCTCCTATTGCCGTGTACAGTATGCAGCAAAAAGGTCTATATTACTGAGGATGTATAATGTAGAAGTATAGAAACCATAAATTCAAGCTTCTGCTGTAGCATGCTCAATATATATTGTTATAGAATAGTGTTCTACAAAAGGTTGAAACACCATGGTCTCAGTCATTTGTAGGCTATAGAAACACTAAGGCTGACATGCACTTCACTGTTTCATTTGTTTCTTCCAATTTAATATTGTGGATAGTAAATTTGCGATTGTACGCCCTTTGTGAAAAAATTGCATTTTACGTTTCCATGCCCTGTAATGCTGAAGCATGGTTCTCTGATATTCTGCACCACTGAAAGGATGATATCTTGTATAAATTTGGCTTTTGGCAGGTAATCCTTTTCCCTGCCATGTTCAGGTGCATCACTCTGATGCCGATGAAGGGTGAGATCTTTGGTCGACACTATGGAGAAGACCCTGAAGCCTGGTGTGTTCCTCAAATCGGGACTGATAGAAACCGAAGGGCTACTCGAAGCTGTCAAAGGGCACTTGTAGAGCTTGTGGTTGCGATTACACTTGTAGAGACTTGTAGAGTTTGTGGCTGTGATTACCATTGTATCTAAGTTATATGATGTAACAGACTTATTTTGGCTGATATTTGAAGTATTATCTGTGCTTTCTGGTTGTTTTGATTTGAATATTGGTTATTTATTTACCGATGAATAGAAAACATGGACCCACATATTAGAACATGACAATCGGGACCCATTTGAGTACTGGACCCATCTCCTAAAAAATACGAACCGTTGAGCCAGAAAGGCCTTGACCCAAAAACAAAAAAGGCTGAAATATTAGGCCAGGCCCATGTAGCAGACCGGAATGACAAAAAATGATAACTAAAAAGGCCGAATTAATGGGCTCGGCCCATGTAGAAAACTGAATTGGACCGGGCTGAATCTTGTGCCACATCAGCTTGCCACGCTGGATGCCTACGTGGCCTGGAGAGGTTGCTAGTGACCAAAACGCCATAGTCGACATATTTTGGTCATAAACGTTTGCGACCATTCCAGAAGAAAGGTCGCTATAGTCAGTTTACGACGCCCAGCTTTTGACCTTATGTTTTTGGTCACAAAAAGGTCATAAATGGAAATTTGTGACCATTCAATGACCAATAGTGGTGGTCATAAGTTGACATATTTCTTGTAGTGTGAGACGTGTTTCCAACCAACTGCTGAAAGTCCTGATGTGTTCACATGTAATCCAGTCGTCGCACTGCTCCGGGTGTTTGGAGCGCAGACTGTTCTTGTGTTCATCGAAATACGGGGTCACCAAGGTAGAGTTGTGTAGAACTGTGTAGTGTGCTTGAGACCAAGAATATCCGTCCCTGCATAATATTGAGTCACTTCCAAGAGTGCCTTTTCCAGTCAGTCTCCCCTCACAGCGCGATTTAGGGAGACCTATCTTCTTAAGGCCAGGAATGAAGTCAACACAAAACCCGATAACATCCTCTGTTTGATGGCCCATGGAGATGCTTCCTTCTGGCCTAGCGCGGTTACGGACATATTTCTTTAGGACTCCCATGAACCTCTCAAAGAAGAACATATTGTGTAGAAATACGGGCCCAGGATGACAATCTCGTCGACTAGATGAACTAGGACGTGCGTCATGATATTGAAGAAGGATGGTGGGAACACCAGTTCGAAACTGACAAGACATTGCGCCACATCACTCCTTAGCCTTGGTACGATTTCTGGATCGATCACCTTCTGAGAGATTGCATTGAGGAATGCACATAGCTTGACAATGGCTAATCGGACGTTTTCCGGTAGAAGCCCCCTCAATGCAACCGGAAGCAGTTGCGTCATAATCACGTGGCAGTCATGAGACTTTAGGTTCTGAAACTTTTTCCCTGGCATATTTATCATTCCCTTTATATTCGACGAGAAGCCAGTCGTGACCTTCATACTGAGCAGGCATTCAAAGAAGATTTCTTTCTCTTCTTTCGTAAGAGCGTAGCTGGCAGGACCTTTATACTGCTTCAGAGTCATGCCGCCTTTTTCGTGCAAACGTTGCAGGTCCTCCCGTGCCTCAGGTGTATCTTTTGTCTCCCATACATGCCCAAGAAGCCTAGCAGGTTCACACAAAGGTTCTTCATCACGTGCATCACGTCGATTGGAGAGCGGACCTCTAGGTCTTTCCAATAGGGTAGGTCCCAAAATATAGGTCTCTTCTTCCACATGGGTGCGTGCATGCGTGGGACCCTTTCCAAAGATTACGTGTAAATCATTGACCATAGCAAGTACGTGATCACCGGTACGCATGGCGGGCTTCTTCCGGTGATCTGCCTTGCCTTTGAAATGCTTGCCTTTCTTTTGACATTGATGGTTGGTCGGAAGAAATTGACGATGGCCCAGGTACATATTCTTCATGCATTTGTCCAGGTATATACTTTCAGTGTCATCTAAACAGTGCGTGCATGCGTGGTATCCTTTGTTTGTCTGTCCTGAAAGGTTACTGAGAGCGGGCCAATCGTTGATCGTCACGAACAACAACGCCTTTAGGTTAAATTCCTCCTGTTTGTGCTCATCCCATGTACGTACTCCGTTTCCATTCCACAGCTGTAAAATTCTTCAACTAATGGCCTTAGGTACACATCAATGTCATTGCCGGGTTGCTTAGGGCCTTGGATGAGAACTGGCATCATAATGAACTTCCGCTTCATGCACATCCAAGGAGGAAGGTTATACATACATAGAGTCACGGGCCAGGTGTTGTGATTGCTGCTCTGCTCCCCGAAAGGATTAATGCCATCCGCGCTTAAAGCAAACCATACGTTCCTTGGGTCCTTTGGAAACTCATCCCAGTACTTTCTCTCGATTTTTATCCACTGCGACCCATCAGCGGGTGCTCTCAACTTCCCGTCTTTCTTCTGGTCCTCACTGTGCCATCGCATCAACTTGGCATGCTCTTCTTTTCTGAACAGACGTTTCCACTATGGTATTATAGGAGCTTACCACATCACCTTCGTAGGAACCCTCTTCCTAGGGAGCTCGATGTCAACATCACCAGGGTCATCTCGTCTGATCTTATACCGCAATGTACCGCATACCGGGCATGCGTTCAGATCCTTGTATGCACCGCGGTAGAGGATGTAGTCATTAGGGCATGCATGTATCTTCTCCACCTCCAATCCTAGAGGGCATATGACCTTCTTTGCTACGTATGTACTGTCGGGCAATTCGTTATCCTTTGGAAGCTTCTTCTTCAATATTTTCAGTAGCTTCTCAAATCCTTTGTCAGCCACAACACTCTCTTCCTTCCACTGCAGCAATTCCAGTACCGTACCGAGCTTTTTGTTGCCATCTTCGCAATTAGGGTACAACCCTTTTTTGTGATCCTCTAACATGCGATCGAACATCAGCTTCTCCTTTTGACTTTCGCATTGCGTCCTTGCATCGACAATGACCTGGCGGAGATCATCATCATCGGGCACATCGTCTGGTTCCTCTTGATCTTCAGCAGCTTCACCCGTTGCAGCATCATTGGGCACATCGTCTGGTTCCTCTTGATATTCACCAGCTCCCCCCGTTGCAGCATCACCGTATTCAGGGGGACCTAGTTGTCATCGTACTCTTCTTCTTCGTCGTCTTCCATCATAACCCCTATTTCTCCATGCCTCGTCCAAACATTATAGTGTGGCATGAAACCCTTGTAAAGAAGGTGGGAGTGAAGGATTTTCCGGTTAGAGTAAGACCTCGTATTCCCACATTCAGTGCATGGACAACACATAAAACCATTCTGCTTGTTTGCCTCAGCCGCATCGAGAAACTCATGCACGCCCTTAATGTACTCGGAGGTGTGTCTGTCACCGTACATCCATTGCCGGTTCATCTGCGTGCGTTATATATAATTAAGTGTCCAAATTAATAGAAGTTCATCATCACATTAAAACCAAAGTACGCACATAGTTCTCATCTAACAACATATAGCTCTCCAGAGCATCTAATTAATTAAACCATACATTGAAACTATGTAAAACATTTCAATGCGAAAACAAATGCGATCATAATCGCAACCAAGGTAACAATTGATCCAACGGCATAATGATACCAAGCCTCGGTATGAATGGCATATTTTCTAATCTTTCTAATATTCAAGCGCATTGCATCCATCTTGATCTTGTGATCATCGACAACATCCGCAACATGCAACTCTAATATCATCTTCTCCTCCTCAATTTTTATTATTTTTTCCTTCAACAAATTGTTTTCTTCTTCAACTAAATTTAACCTCTCGACAATAGGGTCAGTTGGAATTTCTGATTCACATACAACCTACATAAATAAAATCTATGTCACGTTGGTCGGCATAATTTTCATAAACAATAAATGAACCAATAGTTATAAAGATAATATATATACCACATCCGAATCGTAGACAGGACGAGGGCCGACGGGGGAGGATACCAAAACCATCGCACTATATAAGATGCAATAATAAAAGTAAGAAAATAATACAAGTATCTATGTAAACATACAAGAATATTTTTTCCTTTCAAGAAGAAGATAAGAACAAGAGGCTCACCACGGTGGTGCCGGCGATGAGCTCGCCGCGGGTGATCGACGGCGGTGAAGACGGGGACGGGGCGTGATGGACCGCTAAACCTAGATAAATATTGAGGAAAATGGAGCTTGAAGGTCGAGCTTGGAGAGGAGAAAGCTTAAGTAGTGTAGCTCGGGCATTCCATCGAACACCTTGTGTGCATAGGAGGTGAGCTAGAGCACCACCAAGCCCTCTCCCCCTCGGCCAGAAAAAAACAGAGCAGTGTGCTCTGCTCTTACGCGAGGGGGTATATATAGGCACCTCATTGGTCCCGGTTGGCGGCATGAACCGGGACTAAAGGGGAGCCTTTGGTCCCGGTTCAAGCCACCAACCGAGACCAATGGTGGTGGGCCAGGAGCGAGGCCATTGGTCCCGGTTCGTCCCACCAACCGGGACCAAAAGGTCCAGACGAACTGGGACCAATGGCCCACGTGGCCTGGCCGGCCCCCTGGGCTCACAAACCGGGTCCAATGCCCCCATGGGTCCCGGTTCTAGACTGAACCGGGACTAATGGGATGACCCGGCCTGGACCGTTGCCCCCTTTTCTACTAGTGCTCAAAGTTATTCTTTCCAATCAATCCGTTGGGCTATTCCTATAATTGTCACAAATAGCCCTACAGTTCGTACTAGAATAACACCTTAAGACACAAATCAACCAAAACCCTAATGTCACCTAGATACTCCATTGTCACCTCAAGTATCTGTGGGCATGATTATAGGATATGCATCACACAATCTCAATTCATCTATTCAACCAACACATAGAACCTCAAAGAGTGCCCCAAAGTTTCTACCGGAGAATCACGACGAAAACGTGTGCCAACCCCTATGCATAGGTTCATGGGCGGAACCCGCAAGTTGGTCACCAAAACATACATCAAGTGGCATGTGGTATCCCATTATAACCACAGATATCCACGGCAAGACATACATCAAGTGTTCTCAAATCTTTAAAGACTCAATCCGATAAGATAACTTCAAAGGGGAAACTCAATTCATTACAAGAGAGAAGAGGGGGAGGAGAAACATAAGATCCAACTATAATAGCAAAGCTCGCGATACATCAAGATCGTATCATCTCAAGAACACGAGAGAGAGATCAAACACATAGCTACTGGTACATACCCTCAGCCCCGAGGGAGAACTACTCCCTCGTCGTCATGGACAGCACCGGGATGATGAAGATGGCCACCGGAGAGGGATTGCCCCCTCTGGCAGGGTGCCAAAACGGGTCTAGATTGGCTTTCGGTGGCTACGGAGGCTTCTGGCGGCGGAACTCCCAATCTATTGTGCGTTCTGGAAGTTTTAGGTCACGTGGGTATATATGGGTGCAGGAGGTACGTTAGGGGAGCCACGAGGGCCCCACGAGACAGGGGGGCGCGCCCTAGGGGGGGGCGCCCCCCACCTTCGTGAGCACATCGTTCCTTCCTTGACGTGGGGTCCAAGTCCATCAGGTGTGTTTCCTTCCAAAATAACTTCTCTAGTTGATTTCGTTCCGTTTCGACTCCGTCTGATATTCCTTTTCTTCAAAACATTGAAATAGGCATAAAACAGCAAATCTGGGCTGGGCCTCCGGTTAATAGGTTAGTCCCAAAAATAATATAAAAGTGGAAAATAAAGCCCAACATTGCCCAAAACAGTAGATAATATAGCATGGAGCAATCAAAAATTATAGATACGTTGGAGACGCATCAAGCATCCCCAAGCTTAATTCCTGCTCGTCCTCGAGTAGGTAAATGATAAAAAAAAATTGATGTGGAATGCTAGTTGGCATAATTTCAATGTAATTCTTCTTAATTGCGGCATGAATATTCAGATCCATAAGATTCAAGGCAAAAGTTCATATTGACATAGAAAATAATAATACTTCAAGCATACTAATAAAGCAATTATGTCTTCTCAAAATATCATGGCCAAAGAAAGCTATCCCTACAAAATCATATAGTCTGGTTATGCTCCATCTTCACCACAAAAAATATTTAAATCATGCACAACCCCGATGACAAGCCAAGCAATTGTTTCATACTTTTGATGTTCTCAAACTTTTTCAATCTTCACGCAATACATGAGGGTGAGCCATGGATATAGCACTATAGGTGGAATAGAATGGTGGTTGTGGAAAAGACAAAAAGGGAGAAGATAGTCTCACATCAACTAGGCGTATCAACGGGCTATGGAGATGCCCATCAATAGATATCAATGTGAGTGAGTAGGGATTGCCATGCAACGGATGCACTAGAGCTATAAGTATACGAAAGCACAACAAAAGAAACTGGTGGGTGTGCATCCAACTTGCTTGCTCACGAAGACCTAGGGCATTTTTTGAGGAAGCCCATCATTGGAATATACAAGCCAAGTTCTATAATGAAAGATTCCCACTAGTATATGAAAGTGACAACATAGGAGACTCTCTCTATCATGAAGATCATGGTGCTACTTTGAAGCACAAGTGTGGTAAAAGGATAGTAGCATTGTCCCTTTTATTTTTTATTTTTTTTATTTTTTTATTTGGCCTTTCTCTTTTTATTTGGCCTTTCTTTTTTTTCGGCCTTACCCTTTTTTTATTTGGCCTTTTTTTGGGGACAATGCTCTATTGAATGATGATCATCACACTTCTATTTATTTATAACTCGATGATACAACTCGATACTAGAACAAAGATGACTCCATATGAATGCCTCCGGCGTTGTACCGGGAAATGCAATGAATCAAGAGTGACAAGTATGAAAGAATTATGAATGGTGGCTTTGCCACAAATACAATGTCAACTACATGATCATGCTAAGCAATATGACAATGATGGAGTGTGTCATAATAACCGGAACGGTGGAAAGTTGCATGGCAATATATCTCGGAATGGCTATGGAAATGCCATAATAGGTAGGTATGGTGGCTGTTTTGAGGAAGGTATATGGTGGGTGTATGGTACCGGCGAAAGTTGTGCGGTACTAGAGAGGCTAGCAATGGTGGAAGGGTGAGAGTGCGTATAATCCATGGACTCAACATTAGTCATAAAGAACTCACATACTTATTGCAAAAATCTATTAGTTATTGAAACAAAGTACTACGCGCATGCTCCAGGGGGATAGATTGGTAGGAAAAGACCATCGCTCGTGCCCGACCGCCACTCATAAGGAAGACAATCAATAAATAAATCATGCTCCGACTTTGTTACATAACGGTTCACCATACGTGCATGCTACGGGAATCACAAAATTCAACACAAGTATTTCTCAAATTCATAACCACTCAACTAGCATGACTCTAATATCACCATCTCCATATCTCAAAACAATTATCAAGTATCAAACTTCTCTTAGTATTCAACACACTCATAAGAGAATTTTATTATTAATCTTGTATACCTAGCATATTAGGATTTTAAGCAAATTACCATGCTATTTAAGACTCTCAAAATAATATAAGTGAAGCATGAGAGTTCATCTATTTCTTCAAAATAAAACTACCACCATGCTCTAAAAGATATAAGTGAAGCACTAGAGCAAATGACAAACTACTCCGAAAGATATAAGTGAAGATCAATGAGTAGTTGAATAATTATGCAACTATATGAAGACTCTGTAACATTTAATAATTTCAGATCTTGGTATTCTATTCAAACAGCAAGAAAAGCAAAATAAAATGACATTCTAAGAATGGCAAACATCATGTGAAGAAGCAAAAACTTAGGATCAACCGATACTAACCGATAGTTGTTGAAGAAGAAAGGTGGGATGCCAACCGGGGCATCCCTAAGCTTAGATGCTTGAGACTTCTTGAAATATTATCTTGGGGTGCCTTGGGTATCCCCAAGCTTGAGCTTTTATGTCTCCTTAGTTCCTCTCATATCACGGTCTCCCTAAATCTCAAAAGCTTCATCCACACAAAAGTCAACAAGGACTCGTGAGATAAGTTACTATAAACCATTGCCAAAACCTTATCATACTCTACTATAGCAAATCACTAAAATATTATTCAACATTGCATACTAAATGCCTCTGCATATTTAATAGTTCTATCCTCAAATAGAATCATTAAAGAAGCAAACATATGCAAACGTAACAGCAATCTGCCTAAACAGGACAGTCTGTAAAGAATGCAGCAACATCCATACTTCCCTAGCTCCAAAAATTATGAAAGAAAATTCCCACTGTAGTAAATTTATCAGAGCTTAATATTCAAAATGTTTCAAAATTTTATCACATTCTGACTTTTCTAGGAAATTATTGCAACAGCGGTAAACTTTCTGTTTTCAAACAGCAACATGTATACTTGTAACATAGGCATAGTAAAGGCTATCAATGCCACTTTTATTGGAATAAAAGATGCAAAACATTGTTCTTAATAACAGAAAGCAAATCCTAACAAAATAAATTGACGCACCAAGCAAAACACATATCATGTGGCGAATAAAAATATAGCTCCAAGTAAAGTTACCGATGAACGAAGACGAAAGAGGGGATGCCTTCCGGGGCATCCCCAAGCTTAGGCTCTTGCTATCCTTTAATATTACCTTGGGGTGCCATGGTCATCCCCAAGCTTAGGCTCTTGCCACTCCTTATTCCATAGTCCATCGAATCCTTACTCAAAACTTGAAAACTTCACAACACAAAACTTAACAGAAAACTCGTAAGCTCCGTTAGTATAAGAAAATAAATCACCACTTCAAGGTACTGTAATGAACTCATTATTTATTTATATTTGTGTTAAAACTACTTTATTCCAACTTCGCTATGGTTCATACCCTCCGATACTAATCATAGATTCAACAAAATAAGCAAACAACACATCGAAAATAGAATCTGTCAAAAACAGAACAGTCTCTAGTAATCTGGATAAAACGTATACTTCTGGAACTCATAAAATTCTCAAATAAATTTCTGGACCTGAGGAATTTATCTATTAATCATCTGCAGAAAGAATTAACTAAATAGAACTCTCCAAATAAAAATGGCAGCAGTTCTCGTGAGCGCTAAAGTTTCTGTTTTTGACAACATGATCAACAAGACTTCCCCCAAGTCTTCCCAAAGGTTCTACTTGGCACAAACACTAATTAAAAGCATAAAACCACATCTAAACAGAGGCTAGATGAATTATTTATTACTAAACAGGAACAAAAGGCAAGGAACTAAAATAAAATTGGGTTGCCTCCCAACAAGCGCTATCATTTAATGCCCCTAGCTAGGCATGATGATTTCAATGATGCTTACATAAGGGATAAGAATTGTAACGTAAAGAGAGCATCATGAAGAATATAAATAGCACATTTAAGTCTAACATACTTCCTATGCATAGGGATTTTGTGAGCAAACAACTTATGGGAACAAGAATCAACTTGCATAGGAAGGTAAAACAAGCATAACTTCAAAATTTTAAGCACATAGAGAGGAAACTTGATATTATTGAAACTCCTACAAGCATATATTCCTCCCTCATAATAATTTTCAGTAGCATCATGAATGAATTCAACAATATAACCAGAACCTAAAGCATTCCTTTCATGATCTACAAGCATGCAAAATTTACTACTCTCCACATAAGCAAAATTCTTCTCATGAATAGTAGTGGGAGCAAACTCAACGAAATAACTATCATGTGATTGAAAATTAAGACCAAGATGACAAGTTTCATGGTTATCTTTATTCTTTAAAGCATACGTGTCATCACAATAATCATCATAGATAGGAGGCATGCTTTCATCATAATAAATTTGCTCATCAAAGCTTGGGGGACAAAAAATATCATCTTCATCAAACATAGCTTCCCCAAGCTTGTGGCTTTGCATATCATTAGCATCATGGATATTCGATGAATTCATACTAACAACATTGCAATCATGCTCATTATTCAAATATTTAGTGCCAAACATTTTATAGATTTCTTCTTCTAGCACTTGAGCACAATTATCCTTTCCATCATACTCACGAAAGATATTAAAAAGGTGAAGCGTATGAGACAAACTCAATTCCATTTTTTTATAGTTTTCTTTTATAAACTAAACTAGTGATAAAACAAGAAACTAAAAGACTCGATTGCAAGATCTAAAGATATTCCTTCAAGCGCTAACCTCCTCGGCAACGGCGCCAGAAAAGAGCTTGATGTCTACTACAAAACCTTCTTCTTGTAGACGTTGTTGGGCCTCCAAGTGCAGAGGTTTGTAGGACAGTAGCAAATTTCCCTCAAGTGGATGACCTAAGGTTTATCACTCCGTAGGAGGCTAGGATGAAGATGGTCTCTCTCAAGCAACCCTGCAACCAAATAACAAAGAGTCTCTTGTCTCCCCAACACACCCAATACAATGGTAAATTGTATAGGTGCACTAGTTCGGCGAAGAGATGGTGCTACAAGTGGTATATGGATAGTAGATAATAGTTTTTGTAATCTAAAATTATAAAGACAGCAAGGTAACTAATGATAAAAGTGTGCGTAAACGGTATTGCAATGATAGGAAATAAGGCCTAGGGTTCATACTTTCGCTAGTGCAAGTTCCCTCAACAATACTAACATAATTGGATCATAAAAATATCCCTCAACATGCAACAAAGAGTCACTCCAAAGTCACTAATAGCGGAGAATGAACGAAGAGATTATGGTAGGGTACGAAACCACCTCAAAGTTATTCTTTCCAATCAATCCGTTGGGCTATTCCTATAATTGTCACAAACAGCCCTAGAGTTCGTACTAGAATAACACCTCAAGACACAAATCAACCAAAACCCTAATGTCACCTAGATACTCCATTGTCACCTCAAGTATCCATGGGCATGATTATACGATATGCATCACACAATCTCAATTCATCTATTCAACCAGCACATAGAACCTCAAAGAGTGCCCCAAAGTTTATACCGGAGAATCACGACGAAAACGTGTGCCAACCCCTATGCATAGGTTCATGGGCGGAACCCGCAAGTTGGTCACCAAAACATACATCAAGTGGCACGTGGTATCCCATTGTCACCACAGATATCCACGGCAAGACATACATAAAGTGTTCTCAAATCTTTAAAGACTCAACCCGATAAGATAACTTCAAAGGGGAAACTCAATTCATTACAAGAGAGAAGAGGGGGAGGAGAAACATAAGATCCAACTATAATAGCAAAGCTTGCGATACATCAAGATCGTATCATCTCAAGAACACGAGAGAGAGAGAGAGATCAAACACATAGCTACTGGTACATACCCTCAGCCCCGAGGGACAACTACTCCCTCCTCATCATGGAGAGCACCGGGATGATGAAGATGGCCACCGGAGAGGGATTGCCCCCCTCTGGCAGGGTGCCGGTACGGGTCTAGATTGGCTTTCGGTGGCTACGGAGGCTTCTGGCGGCGGAACTCCCGATCTATTGTGCGTTCTGGAAGTTTTAGGTCACGTGGGTATATATGGGTGCAGGAGGTACGTCGGGGGAGCCACGAGGGCCCCACGAGACAGGGCGCGCGCCCTAGGGGGGGCGCCCCCACCCTCATGAGCACCTCGTTCCTTCCTTGACGTGGGGTCCAAGTCCATCAGGTGTGTTTCCTTCCAAAAATAACTTCTCCAGTTGATTTCGTTCCGGTTCGACTCCGTCTGATATTCCTTTTCTTCAAAACACTAAAATAGGCATAAAACAGCAAATCTGGGCTGGGCCTCCAGTTAATAGGTTAGTCCCAAAAATAATGTAAAAGTAGAAAATAAAGCCCAACATTGCCCAAAACAGTAGATAATATAGCATGGCGCAATAAAAAATTATAGATATGTTGGAGACGTATCATAGACACATGAACACAAACAAATGAAGATCAGATCCACGTGGATCCATCAAAGAAGAACGCCAACCACATCCCCGAGATCTGCCGGAGACAAACCTCCACGCACCCTCGGACGATGCTAGAAACACCACCGGGATGGATGCTAGGCAGGGAGGACCTTATTCCATCTTCAAAGAGCCGCCGCCGCTTCGTCTCTCTGAGCAGGGCACAAATCCTAACAAGACTCAAAAAACCATCTGAAAACGGAGCCCTCCCACCGGCAAGGGTCGGGATCCACCGTGCTTCCATGGTCCGAAAACCATAGAAGGCGTGATAAGACCAGCGGCGGCACCAATAGGAGGCACGAGAAACCCTAGCTTATTTAAACTTTGTTCCTGTTGTATTTGATGTGAAAATATATTCACTGATGAATCTAATGATATTGGTTTGGTGGTGTATATGTTAATATTTTTTGACAAATTTGGTCAAATGTAGGGGAACGTAGTAATTTTAAAAAAAATCCTACGAACACGCAAGATCTATCATGGTGATGCATAGCAACGAGAGGGGAAGAGTGTTGTCCACGTACCCTCGTAGACCGTAAGCGGAAGCGTTATGACAACGTGGTTGATGTAGTCGAACATCTTCACGATCCGACCGATCCTACCACCGAAGGTACGGCACCTCCGCAATCTCCACACGTTCAGCTCGGTGACGTCCCGCGAACTCTAGATCCAGCTAAGTTTTGTCAGCATGATGGCGTGATAACGGTGATGATGAAGCTACTGGAATAGGGCTTCGCCTAAGCACTGCAACAATATGACCGAGGTGGATTATGGTGAAGGGTGGCACCGCACACGACTAAGACAATTGTCAACTTGTGTGTGTATGGGGTGCCCCCCTCCCCCGTATATAAAGGAGTGGAGGAGGGGAGGGGCTGACCCTCTATGGCGCGCCCAAGGGAGTCCTACTCCCACCGGGAATAGGATTCACCCACTAGTAGAAAAAGGGCCTATTGTCCCGGTTTGTAAGGGCCTATTGTCCCGGTTCCTGAACCGGTACTAAAGGGTCGGTACTAATGCCCTGTCCCTTTAGTCTCGGTTCAATCCAGAACCGGGACAGATGGGCCCACTACGGGAAACAGCTAATTTGCCGTCAGGGGGCGTCTTTGCCGTCAGCTTTTCATCGGGCAAGACGGCAAAAAAGGTTTGCCGTTATCACCAGACGGCAAAGAAAAACTGACGGCAAAATATACTTCGCCGTCTGTGAAAAAAAACACAGACGGCAAAGAGCGCACTTTGCCATCTGTGAAACAAATCACAGACAACAAAGAATCTTTGCTGTCAGTTTTTGCTCTCGCAGACGGCAAAGAATCTTTGCCGTATGTGTTTTTATTAGCAGACGGCAAAGTGAGCTCTTTGCCGTCTGCGGTTTTTTTACAGACGGCAAAGAAGAAACACAAGACGCGGATCGATCACATGGATCGATGACATGGCATGATCTAGTCCACTCATCCAAACTCCCCACAGCGCCCCACCCCACAGCGCCCCCACGCCCCACGCCCCACGCGCCCCCACCACTATCTCTCTCTCCCTTATCCTCCCGACACCCACCCACACCACGTCTCTCTCCCTTCTCTATCTGCTCTCGATCCACAACAATCGGCGCCTGACACCACCTTATCCGCCGCCCCCACCTTAGCCCACCGGCCCCGGCCCCTTCCTCTCAGACCCCCGCGCCGCCGGCCCCTGCCCCATCCCCCGCCGCCGCCCCTGCCGGCTTCCACGCCCCATCCCCCGTCGCGCGCCGTCCGCCTCCGCCGCGCCACCGGAGCCCGCCTCCACCCGTGCCACTGGCTGCGCGCCGCCTGCCCTCTTCCGCCCCCGCAACCGGCCACGCGCCGCCCATGTCCGCCCGCCTCGCCTGCGTCCACCCGTGCCACCGGCTGCGCGCCACCTGCCCTCCTCCGCCCGCGCAACCGGCCGAGCGCCGCCCCAGCAACCGGCCACGCGCCGCCCGCCTTCGCCTGCGTCCGCCCGCTCCGTCCCGCGTCCGCCCGCTCCGTCCGCCCGCTGGGGGCCGCCACTGCCAGCGTCGGCACCACCAGATCGAGCGCGTCCCGCAGTGGCCTACACAAGAGGAGCGGCGGATCGAGAAGCGGTGTTCGTCTCCACCAGATTGAGACTGCGGTGGATCGAGAAGATATTCGTGTAATATTGTTTTTTTGCAGGCTATTCGTGTAATATTGTTGTGTATTGTGATGTAGACATGTAGTATTGGGTATTGTATAATGTGTATTGTGTACAATCTAGTGTGGTACATCATTTAGGTTTTTTTCAATCTGGAAATATCGATAATGTGTATTGTATAGGAAGATTGTAGTGGGGTTTGATTACCGCGTCGACCATCCCGTGAAATATTGGCTAGGTGATCTCAATTGTGCACTGTGGGTTCAGTTTTTATTTGATTAAAAAATATTTCTATGCCGTCTGTGATGTTTGAGGTTGATGGCAAAGATGGCGTTTGGCTGATGGCAAAGATGCTTTTCTTTGCTGTCTGTAAATTATTCGGTTGACGGCAAAGCTGATTTTTGACTGACGGCAAAATCTTTGCCGTCATCTCGACAAAAGGCTAACGGCAAAGTATATTTTGCCGGCTAATCTTTGCCGTCTGAGTTTGCCGTCTGCTTCCTGACGGCAAAATCTTTGCCGTCTGGATTTAGGGCTTTGCCGTCTGTAATCCACAGACGGCAAATTAACTGTTTCCTGTAGTGGCCTCCACGTGGCCTGTGCGCGGAGCCCAGGCAGGAGGGCCTTTGGTCCCGGTTGGTGGCACCAACCGAGACCAATAGGCATCCACGCGTCAGCATTTCTGTGGCTGGGGTTTTTTTTTGAAGGGGGGGGGGTTGGGGGTTTTGGGGGTTAATTTAGGCGTTTCATATATTGTGTTAGCTAGCTATAATTAATAGAGAGAAGTGTCCTCTCTTATGCCCGTGCTTGGTCGACGCTACGTACTATACATACGTATAGAGAGGACTAGACACGCTAGCTAGCTAGTAAGCAAACGAAGGAAACAGAAGATCGTCATGAACATATATGCATATAGAGAGAAGTGGTATCGACCACCTCTCCTTCTCCGAGAGGTTGGTCGAACAACAAGTTCTCGTATATCTATCCGACACTACCGGCTACATATATACAATAATTATCTCTTACAAATATAATCTCCTAACATACGGACGCATGGTCCACATAGTATTCTCCGTCTTCAGCGATCACGTGGTCAAGAAAGAATGCCGCCAATTCCTCTTGAATTGCTCGCATGCGAGCTGGCGCTAGGAGTTCATCCCGATTCCGAAACATCTAATTTGAAGAAGGGGGTCAATACATATATATATGAATGAATGAAACTCAACACAAATGATGGTAATAAAATAAAATTTTGAATGTTGTTATTTACGCACTTCATATTGTTCGTCAGAGTAGCCCCGCTCACAGGTCGTGTGGCGGATGGACTCACAGACGTAGTATCCACAGAAATCATTCCCTTGTTCCTGCCACAACCACTTTACAAGAAATAGAGGTCAATCAAACTGATAAGCAAGAATTCCAAATGGTATTGATGAAACTAGCGCTTGAATCAATAGGAGATGCGCGGAACATGCTACTATAGTACTTACTTTCGGGTGTCTAAATTGCAGCTTCTTCGGGAGTCCCGGAGCTTTTTGGTGAATTTTTTCTAAACCCTGGCAGACAAAGAAAACAATTACTTGATATATCAGGAAATGAACAAAGTTGCTGATATGGTGGATAATGATCGATTTAACTTACTTCTCGAGCATTTGAGTCATGTCCACATAGTCCTGGGGATCTTTTCGTCTTGAGTCTAAGACGGTTACTAGTCCCTGCTCAAGCTTAATCTCTAGGAGAATATAGTGGAAATTGCACACGCATGCATAACTGATCAATTACATTACTATAACCTTGACTAATATATAAGGGAAACCGAATATGCAGAAGACAGTAACACTCACTTGAAGTTGTAAGGAAAGAATATTATATCTTTGTTTTCATTTATTACCAACGATCGTAGCAAGTTGGCCTTGGTATCTGCGGCATGAAATTTAACCTAAGTTGCATCTATGATATTTGTGTTAATGAACCCAATATCACCGATTTGTCTTTTCTTCAATTCGGCGATCTTCAATCTACATAATATAGTGAGGATAATTATAAATACATGCAATGAAAGAGCTGAGCTATATAGAGAGACTTTATGACAGAAGTAGTACTACTTACAGACAGTAGCAGGTGACCGTTGCTTTATCGAGGGCCAATTGATTGAAAAACTGAAAGAACTCCTCAAATGGAACAGGCAACAATTCAATTCCAACGAGGTCATGCTCCTTTTTAACTCTCACATACAAAGTACTCCTCCCCCCAGACTCCCTGCAGATTTTCAAGTACCAATCATGCAATCTTCGCATCATCGTTGATAGAGATCTTTCATCTTCGACGAGAGGCTTCCCATACTCGTATCTTTGTATCTGCACCTCCATGAAATCATAATGTACATCGTCGGGCAGGTAATCTCCAAGATTGCTATAACCGGGCACCATCCTCGGATCATTAGCGTCGATGACGCTACGCACCTTGAGCGGAGGGCACGATTGCTTCGCTTGTTCGCCGAGCTGGGCAATTTGTTTCCCAGCTCGTCGTTCTTTCAGCCTTTGATCACTGACAGTACTTCCCGACCATTCCGCTTCGACAAATGCCTTTCCAATAATGGGATCATAGTTGCCTTTCGGCAGAGACTTGGGTGGTTTTGTCAGGGCAGCCAGAGTGCGCTTCGCTTTCACCGGATCTACCTTCTCCTCCGGAGGTGGATGTTTCTTTGCTTTCACCCCTTCAAAGAAGTTCCTCACTTCTTCTCGCACGATCTCGGTGTTCTCCTCCGGGGTACTCTTGTATGGTAACTTCTCTGGAGTCTTCAGAGAAGGACCGAATCTGTATGTCCTCCCGCCTCTGGCTGTACTGCTAGACGCCGGCAGAGCAGACAGAGCGGTTGTCTTCTTTACTTTCTTACGAGGCGGAGGAGAAGGACTATGACGCGCCGGAGCAGCCGAAGCGGCGGCAGGTCTCTTCCGCCCTTGCTGACGAGGCAAAGAACGAGGAGGCTGACTGCTCGGGCGCGCCGACGCAGGCGGAGAAGGAGGCAGAGTGCCGCCATGCGCTCGAGAAGGAGCCGGCCGAGTGCCCTGATCGTCACTCGCCGGAGGAGGAGGCGGTGGAGGAGGCGGAGTGCCCTGACTCGCCGGAGGAGGAGGAGGAGGCGGAGGCGTCCAGTTCGGAAGGTTGATGAGGTCCTTCCGCCATAGGCATGGAGTCTTCAGAGCAGAACCCAGCCGAGTCTCCCCTTCACCAGTAGGGTGGTAAAGCTGGAGGTCCTCAAATCCCTCCGTTATTTCATCCACCATCACCCTAGCATATCCTTCTGGAATCGGCCGATAGTGAAAATTTGCGCCGGGTTCAGTAGGAAAAACAGAGCCAACAGCCGCCTTGACCTTCATATTAATCCATTGCGTCATAAGGTGGCAATTTTGAGACTCCATGATAGCATCCATGGGATAGCTGGCAGGAGCCGTCAAGACATGCTCCGGCTGAAGCAGCTCGGTGGAAGCCACGCTGCTTCTCCGCGAGATGGCGGGGTAGCTTCGGGGGAAGCTTCGGCAGTTCGTTTGCTGCGATTTGCTTCTCGTTCCTCTATCGCTTGTACCCTAGTGTGCAGCGCCTGCAGTTGGGTCTGCTCCACTTTCTTCCTCATCTCGTGGCATTTGTAACGGCCTACGTCCAGAAACCCAACCTTCCACGAAATGGAGCCTGGCGTGCCTCGTGTCCATCCAGGGTGCTTAGGATTCCCGAGGGCCATTGTGAGCTCGTCGTTCTCTCTGTCTGGAACGAACATCCCTTGCTGCGCTGCTTCGATATACTGCTGAAGCTTCTTGACTGGTATGTCCATTTGATCGTTCGTCCAAATGCGCTTCCCTGATACAGGGTCCAAGGTTCCGCCAGCCCCAAAGAATCAAGTCCGGCAACGGTCTGGCCAGTTAAT
This sequence comes from Triticum urartu, assembly GCF_056163025.1. Lineage (NCBI taxonomy): Eukaryota > Viridiplantae > Streptophyta > Magnoliopsida > Poales > Poaceae > Triticum > Triticum urartu. The sequence continues at coordinate 585,446,627 of NC_141876.1, read as the reverse complement.
TGTCTCTGGTTCGATCCCTTTATCAACTAGATCATTCTCAGTCTTGGCCCACTTAGGCCGAGCTACGAGGTAGCCACCTGACCCCGTGCGATGGTGATGCTTCTTCTTCGCAGCATTTTGCTTGTTTGTCGCCGACATCTTCTTACTCTTTTTCGATGTCTTGTGGGCCACAAATGCGGGCCAGTGATCTCTGATCTTCTCATATCTGCCTTGAATTCTGGTATCTCTTTATTTTCGACAAACTTATTCAGCTCTATCTTCCACCTCCTAAATAGTTCTGCCATCCTCTTAAGAGCAAAAGACTTGATTAATTGCTCTTTAACTGGCTTCTTTGGATCATCCTCCGGCGGTAGGGTGAAATTTGACTTTAGCTCAGTCCAAAGATCATTTTTCTGCATATCATTGACATAAGACACCTCAGGGTCTTCTGTAGCCGGCTTTAACCATTGCTGGATGCTGATCGGGATCTTGTCCCTAACCAGAACCCCGCACTGAGCAACAAATGCGCTCTTTGTCCTGAGGGGTTCAATCGGTTGGCCGTCGGGCGCGATTGCTATGATCTCAAACTTTTCATCCGAGCTCAACTTTTTCTTCTGGCCTCGTCTCTTTACCGAAGTTGTGCTCGATCCGGAGGGCTAGAAAAAGAACAAAGACTTAATTAATATGTGTACATACCAAAACAATGAATGCATCAATTAGCTAGTCAGCACAAGCTTAACTAATATATATACCTGGCCGGACTCGGTTCGGTCACCGGAGACGTCATCACAGTCTCCTTCTTGCACCGGCATTGGGTCACTGGAGCCGTCCTCACGGTCTCCTTCTTGCACTGGCATTAGTTCAGCGGAGCCATCATAATCATCGCCTGCTGCTTCTAGACCATCGGTGTCGTTGAGAAACAACGAGCAGACGGCATCACTTCCTCGTGCGATTATGTCCCCCAACAACTCTTCTTGTACTTCGTCTCGGGCGGTGTCCATAGTTTCTACAAATATTTACATCATGGCAATTATTATTCAAACATGACAGATGGATATATTAGTGGCAAACGTAGAACTAATATTAATTAGTGGCCTCGACGCTGCTTCTCTAGGGTTTTGGGTGGCCTCGACAACGCTTCTCTAGGGTTTGGGGTGGCCTTGACAACGCTTCAAGGATAAAAAAAGAAGAGGAAGAAGAAAAAAGAGGAGAAGAAAGAATAGAGGAGTAAGAACTCCTCTATTCTTTCTTCTCCTCTTTTTTTTCTTCTTCTTCCTCTTGTTTTTATCGAGAACGAGGGTCGTCGAGGGTCGCCAAGCGGTAGAGGAAACCCTAAATAGCAAGTATCGTGGGTGTGAGATACATGTGGTCGTCCATGTCGGACACTACATCCACGTCCCACAAGTGACGTGGGCGTCGAAGCCCGCGTCACTTGTGGGACATGGATGTAGTGTCTGACACCGACGGCCACATGTATCTCACACCGATGATACTTGCTATTTAGGGTATATCGACCCCCCCTCGTGTTGAAGTTATTGGGAGGTGGTATATATATCGACCCCCCCTCATGTTGAAGTTATCGGGAGGGGTATATCGACGATGACAGACCGGATAAAATACAAAATACAAACATATATATGAAAAAAAATCTGAAAAGAAGCAATATACACAATATATATACTGACATATATACATACTATATACAAAGAAGCAATATACACAATAAGACATAAGAAAATGAAGAAAAATAAAAAGAGGAGAAGAAGAAAGGAATAGCTAGAGGAGAAGATCGAAGAAAAAAAGAAGAAAAAAAGAGGAGAAGAAGAAAGGAATAGTGGAGAAGAAGAGAAAATGGAATATATTCTATTTTCTCTTCTTCTCCACTATTCCTTTCTTCTTCTCCTCCTCTTCTTTTTCTTCTTTTTTCTTCTTCTTATTTATTTCTCCTCTTCTTCCTCTCTTCTACTTCTTTCTTTCCTCTTCTTATTTTCTTTCTTTCCTATCCTTCTTAATATCATTTAGCAAATTTTGCAATGATAGGGAGGGGGTGCTCCCGTGGTCTAAAATCCGTCTATGCACGATAGAAAATTCTGAAAAATACATCTATGATCCCTTAACGTTCCCGCCTCTCTCATGAAAAAAAAAATCTTTGAATTAAAAAAACATCATGTTCTATGAACAAAAAAAGATCATATTTCATCCACATTCGTGCATACATCATATATGTGATCATCTATGAAAAAAACATCATATTCTATAAAAAAATCATTACATATATATATATATATATAAACAAGCATATATATATATATATAATAGCATATATATATATATATAAACAAGCATATATATGAAAAAAATTGCAAAGGGAGGGCGCCGGCGGCCGGACCAAGCTAAGGAGAGGACCGCACACGCGGGGGGTCGGCGGCGACGATGGCGTCGGGGCAGGGGCGCGGGCGACGACGAGGGCGGGCCGGGGCGGCGCGCGTCGGGGCAGGGGCGCGGGCGACGACGAGGGCGGGCCGGGGCGGCGCGCGTCGGGGCAGGGGCGCGGGCGACGGCGACGGGGGCGGGCCGGGGCGGCGCGCGTCGGGGCAGGGGCGCGGGCGACGGCGACGGGGGCGGGCCGGGGCGGCGCGCGTCGGGGCAGCCCAAAGGGCGGGAAGCGGCGGCCTTTGGTCCCCTTTAGTCCAAAGGGCGGGAAGCGTCGTGGCACGAACCGTTACCAATGCCCCCCTTTAGTCCCAGTTGGTGCCACCAACCGGGACCAAAGGCCTGCGCCTGCCAAAGCCGCGGTGCGGTGGGATGTTTAGTCCCACCTTGCTAGCTGAGGAGCGGCAGGACCTGTTTATAAGCCCTGCCCCGCCATCTTCATTGAACTCCTCTAAATTGCAGGCCTCTAGGCCTAATCTCGCACTACTATGCCTGTGGGCCTGCTGGGCCTTCTGCGGGCCTAAATCTTGGCCCATGGATGGGTTTCTAGTCATATTCAGGCCGTGGTGGCCCAGTAGGTGGCATTTTTTTTGCTATTTATTTTTTCATTTCTACTTAGAACTAAATACTTATAGTTTTTTAGTGATTTTTTTCTTTTAGGTCACAAAAATTATAAACTTCCTGTTAGTACCATTAGTTTTAAAATTTAAATAGTTTAAATTTGAATTTTTTAAAATTTGTGTGAATCACTAGTTTATGAATAACTTTACTATAAAAATTGATTTTTGAGTCATTCTTTTTCCTCCTATTTAATATTACTGTGTTTTATCATTATACTCAATTTGGTAATTTTAGTTAGTCATAACAAATATTCTAGGCATTTTTTTCTTTTTTGCTATTTATTTTTTCATTTCTACTTAGAACAAAATACTTATAGTTTTTTAGTGATTTCTTTTTTCCTTTAGGTCACAAAAATTATAAACTTTCTGTTAGTGCCATGTGTTTTCAAATTTGAAAAAACTTTTTTAGTATTTTTTTGCTTTTAGTGCCTATTTTTTCCAGTTTTTTTGTATTGTTTTATGCATTATTTATTTTCTTTTGTTTTTTGCTTTATTTTTTTAATTCCTTTTGCTTTTAGTTTTAGAAAAATTATAAACTTTCTGTTAGTGCCATTAGTTTTCAAATTTGAAAACACTTTTTTAGTTTTTTTGTTTTCTTTGTTGCTTTATTTATTTTATTTTGTTTCTACTTACAACACAATACTTATTGTTGCTATTTTTATTTTTTCCCAGCTTTTTTGTTTTGTTTTCTGTATTATTTATTTTGTTTTGTTTTTTGCTTCATTTTTTAATTCTTTTTGCTTTTAGGTCAGCAAAATTATAAACTTTCTGTTAGTGTCATTAGTTTTAGAAAAATTATAAATTTTCTGTTAGTGCCATTAGTTTTCAAATTTGAATAGTGAAAATTTGAATTCTTTGAAATTTGTGTGAATCACAAGTTTGTGATTAACTTTACTAAAAAAATGAACATAGATGCACCTATAGAGAAAATTCGACCTAAATTCATAGTTTTCAAATGAACTCTGAAAAAGTTGGCATATCATACTCGTGTGTTACAAAGTTGGCATGGTATCATCATAATAGTTGCAGGAGAAAGTCTTCAGTTTTTCTTCGCTTGTGTTATTTGCTTATTGCGACGTAACCATGGATAATCTTCATCGCTTATCAGGATGCTTGGGTCATCCTTGACATTGAAGGAAGGAATTTCATGAAACTTTTCATAATCTTCAGACATGTCTGTCTTGCCCTCCACTCCCAGGATATCCCTTTTTTCTGAAAGAACTATGTGGCGCTTTGGATCATCGTATGATGTATTCGCTTCCTTATCTTTTCTTTTTCTCAGTTTGGTAGACATGTCCTTCACATAGATAACCTGTGCCACATCATTGGCTAGGACGAACGGTTCCTCAGTGTACCCAAGATTTTTCAGATCCACTGTTGTCATTCCGTACTGTGGGTCTACCTGTACACCGCCACCTGACAGATTGACCCATTTGCACTTAAACAAAGGGACATTGAAATCATGTCCGTAGTCAAGTTCCCATGTGTCCACTATGTAACCATAATATGTGTCCTTTCCGCTCTCAGTTGCTGCATCAAAGCGGACACCGCTGTTTTGGTTGGTGCTCTTTTGATCTTGGGCGATCGTGTAAAATGTATTTCCATTTAGCTCGTATCCTTTGTAAGTCAATACAGTCAAAGATGGTCCCGTGGAAAACAAGTACAGCTCATCACAAACAGTGTTGTCACCTCTGAGACATGTTTCCAACCAACTGCTGAAAGTCCTGATGTGTTCACATGTAATCCAGTCGTCGCACTACTCCGGGTGTTTGGAGCGCAGACTGTTCTTGTGTTCATCGACATACGGGGTCACCAAGGTAGAGTTCTGTAGAACTGTGTAGTGTGCTTGAGACCAAGAATATCCGTCCCTGCATATTATTGAGTCACTTCCAAGAGTGCCTTTTCCAGTCAGTCTCCCCTCACAGCGCGATTTAGGGAGACCTATCTTCTTAAGGCCAGGAATGAAGTCAACACAAAACCCGATAACATCCTCTGTTTGATGGCCCATGGAGATGCTTCCTTCTGGCCTAGCGCGGTTACGGACATATTTCTTTAGGACTCCCATGAACCTCTCAAAGGGGAACATATTGTGTAGAAATATGGGCCCCAGGATGACAATCTCGTCGACTAGATGAACTAGGACGTGCGTCATGATATTGAAGAAGGATGGTGGGAACACCAGCTCAAAACTGACAAGACATTGCGCCACATCACTCCTTAGCCTTGGTACGATTTCTGGATCGATCACCTTTTGAGAGATTGCATTGAGGAATGCACATAGCTTCACAATGGCTAATCGGACGTTTCCCGGTAGAAGCCCCCTCAATGCAACCGGAAGCAGTTGCGTCATAATCACATGGTAGTCATGAGACTTTAGGTTTTGAAACTTTTTCTCTGGCATATTTATTATTCCCTTTATATTCAACGAGAAGCCAGTCATGACCTTCATACTGAGCAGGCATTCAAAGAAGATTTGTTTCTCTTCTTTCGTAAGAGCGTAGCTGGAAGGACCTTTATACTGCTTCGGAGGCATGCCGTCTTTTTCGTGCAAACATTGCAGGTCCTCCCGTGCCCCAGGTGTATCTTTTGTCTTCCCATACACGCCCAAGAAGCCTAGCAGGTTCACGCAAAGGTTCTTCTTCACGTGCATCACGTCGATTGAAGAGCGGACCTCTAAGTCTTTCCAGTAGGGTAGGTCCCAAAATATAGATTTCTTCTTCCACATGGGTGCGTGTCTCTCAGCGTCATTCGGAACAGCTAGTCCACCGGGACCCTTTCCAAAGATTACGTGTAAATCATTGACCATAGCATGTACGTGATCACCGGTATGCATGGCGGGCTTCTTCAGGTGATCTGCCTCGCCTTTGAAATGCTTGCCTCTCTTTCGACATTGATGGTTGGTCGGAAGAAATCAACGATGGCCCAGGTACACATTCTTCCTGCATTTGTCCAGGTATATACTTTCAGTGTCATCTAAACAGTGCGTGCATGCGTGGTATCCTTTGTTTGTTTGTCCTGAAAGGTTACTGAGAGCGGGCCAATCGTTGATGGTCACGAACAGCAATGCCTTTAGGTTAAATTCCTCCTATCTGTGCTCATCCCACGTACATACACCGTTTCCATTCCACGGTTGTAAAAGTTCTTCAACTAATGGCCTTAGGTACACATCAATGTTCTTGATGGGTTGCTTAGGGCCTTGGATGAGAATTGGCATCATAATGAACTTCCGCTTCATGCACATCCAAGGAGGAAGGTTATACATACATAGAGTCACGGGCCAGGTGCTGTGATTGCTGCTCTGGTCCCCGAAAGGATTAATGGCCATCCGCTCTTAAAGCAAACCATACGTTCCTTGGGTCCTTTGCAAACTCATCCCAGTACTTTCTCTCGATTTTTCTCCACTGCGACCTGTCAGCGGGTGCTCTCAACTTCCTGTCTTTCTTCCAGTCCTCACTGTGCCATCGCATCAACTTGGCATGCTCTTCGTTTCTGAACAGACGTTTCAACCATGGTATTATAGGAGCATACCTCATCAGCTTCGCAGGAACCCTCTTCCTGGGGGGCTCGTCATCAACATCACCAGGGGCATCTCGTCTGATCTTATAACGCAATGCACTGCATACCGGGCATGCGTTCAGATCCTTGTATGCACCGCGGTAGAGGATGCAGTCATTAGGGCATGCATGTATCTTCTCCACCTCCAATCCTAGAGGGCATACGACCTTCTTTGCTGCGTATGTACTGTCGGGCAATTCGTTATTCTTTGGAAGCTTCTTCTTCAATATTTTCAGTAGCTTCTCAAATCCTTTGTCAGCCACAGCATTCTCTGCCTTCCACTGCAACAATTCCAGTACGGTACCGAGCTTTGTGTTGCCATCTTTGCAATTGGGGTATAACCCTTTTTTGTGATCCTCTAACATGCGATCGAACTTCATCTTCTCCTTTTGACTTTCGCATTGCGTCCTTGCATCGACAATGACCCGGCGGAGATCATCATCATCGGGCACATCGTCTGGTTCCTCTTGATCTTCAGCAGCTTCACCCGTTGCAGCATCATTGGGCACATCGTCTGGTTCCTCTTGATCTTCACCAGCTCCCCCCGTTGCAGCATCACCGTATTCAGGGGGCACATAGTTGTCATCATACTCTTCTTCTTCACTGTATTCCATCATAACCCCTATTTCTCCATGCCTCGTCCAATCATTATAGTGTGGCATGAAACCCTTGTAAAGCAGGTGGGAGTGAAGGATTTTCCGGTTAGAGTAAGACCTCGTATTCCCACATTCAGTGCATGGACAACACATAAAACCATTCTGCTTGTTTGCCTCAGCTGCATTGAGAAACTCATGCACGCCCTTAATGTACTCGGAGGTGTGTCTGTCACCGTACATCCATTGCCGATTTATCTGCGTGCGTTATATATAATTAAGTGTCCAAATTAATAGAAGTTCATCATCACATTAAAACCAAAGTACATACATAGTTCTCATCTAACAACATATAGCTCTCTAGAGCATCTAATTAATTAAACCATACATTGAAACTATGTAAAAAAATTCAATGCGAAAACAAATGCGATCATAATCGCAACCAAGGTAACAATTGATCCAACGCCATAATGATACCAAGCCTCGGTATGAATGGCATATTTTCTAATCTTTCTAATCTTCAAGCGCATTGCATCCATCTTGATCTTGTGATCATCGACGACATCCGCAACATGCAACTCCAATATCATCTTCTCCTCCTCAATTTTTTTTTATTTTTTCCTTCAACAAATTGTTTTCTTCTTCAACTAAATTTAACCTCTCGACAATAGGGTCGGTTGGAATTTCCGATTCACATACATCCTACATAAATAAAATCTATGTCATGTCGGTCGGCATAATTTTCATAAACAATAAATGAACCAATAGTTATAAAGATAATATATATACCACATCCGAATCATAGACAGGACGAGGGTCGACGGGGGCGGATACCAAAACCATCGCACTATATAAGATGCAATAATAAAAGTAAGAAAATAATACAAGTATCTATGTAAACATACAAGTAAGAATATTTTTTCCTTTCAAAAAGAAGATAAGAACAAGAGGCTCACCACGGTGGTGTCGGCGATGAGCTCGGCGCGGGTGATCGACGGCGGTGAAGACGGGGGCGGGGCGTGACGGACCGCTAAACCTAGACAAATATTGAGGAAAATGGATCTTGAAGGTCGAGCTTGGAGAGGAGAAAGCTTAAGTAGTGTGGCTCGGGCATTCCATCGAACACCTTGTGTGCATAGGAGGTGAGGTAGAGCACCACCAAGCCCTCTCCCCCTCGGCCAGAAAAAAACAGAGCAGTGTGCTCTACTCTTACGCGAGGGGGTATATATAGGCACCTCATTGGTCCCGGTTGGTGGCATGAATCGAGACTAAAGGGGAGCCTTTGGTCCCGGCTCAAGCCACCAACCGGGACCAATGGTGGTGGGCCAGGAGCGAGGCCATTGGTCCCGGTTCGTCCCACCAACCGGGACCAATGGCCCACGTGGCCCGCCCGCCCCCCTGGGCTCACGAACCGGGTCCAATGTCCCCATGGGTCCCGGTTCTAGACTGAACCGGGACTAATGGGCTGACCCGGCCTGGACCGTTGCCCCCTTTTCTACTAGTGACCCCCTCCCTAGTTGGATTAGGAGAAGAAGGAAGGGGGAGAGAGGGGGAAAGGAAAGGGGGGGCGCCCCCACACTACTAGGGAAAAGCCTAGCAGTAGCGCGGGTTTTGGGTGTATCAGTAGCGCGGGCGCCCGCCCTACTGATACGGCGCCCCAGCTAACTTGTAGCAGTAGCGCATGTTGACACGCGCTACTGCTATACATGGTTAGCTGTAGCGTGCGTTGCAGTACAACGCTATTGCTAATTATCTGTAGCGGGTCTTATACCCCGCGCTACTACTATTACTTTCAAAAGCAAAAAAATATCTCGATCCCGTGCGTGTTGTCAATGGCAGCAGTTGTTTGATCCAGCGATGGTTGGGGTCGCCGGAGGCATGAATGAGCAGCGGCAGACCAGATCCAGCGGTGGCTGTTGGAGGAGGGCCTGTTTCCATGGAAGAGCAAGGCAGCGGCGTGGGGCTCCTCTTCCCGACCATGCCAGATATGGTCGTCCATGGAGACTACCTGCACGGGCATGGACATGGGATTGTGAGTCAAACCAGAGGGGGGGAGAGAGAGAGAGAGAAAGAAAACCGAGGGAGAGAGGAAGGAGATGGAGGGAGTAGCGGGGCTGGTCACCGGTGGTTAGGTCTCCGGCATGGTGGCGCGAGGCGGCGGCCTCCTAGACGCCAGTGGAAGACCGGCGAGCTCCTAGACGCCGGTGGCGCGAGGCGGCGCCCTCTTTCGGTGCCATGGAGGAGGAGGGGCGCATGGGCAAGAGGTCATTGTGAGAACGTATGGAGAGAGAGAGAGAGGAGGGAGTGGCGGAAGAGAGGAGGGATTTGGGGGAGGGGGAGGACGGGTGAGGAAAAGGTGGTGGGTGTGGATTAGCAGTAGCACGGTACGTAAAACACGCTGCTACTAAGAAAGTAGCAGCAGCGCGCTCTCGTTACAAGCGCTACTGCTAACCGGGAGCAAAAGTGTGCCCGATTTGAAAATTAGCAGCAGCGACCTCAGAAAAACCGCGCTACTGCTACAGCTATAGCAGTAGCGCGGCTTGCGGCACCGCGCTGCTGCTAAATGGAGTTGGGTGGGCACTGTCGGTCGATATTTGTAGCAGCACGGGTTACGCCGAGCGCGCTTCTGCTAAGCACTTGTCAGTAGCGGGTTTTCCACACCCGCGCTACTACTAATTAGCAGCAGCGCTCCTTTTTGAGCCGTGCTGCTGCTAAGATTCTGTGTATAGCGTTTTCCCTAGTAGTGCCACCCAATTCGGATTGGGCTTGGGGGACGCGCCCCCACCTAGGCTCCCTTCTCCTCTCTCCCACTATGGCCCAATAAGGCCCATATACTTCCCGGGGGATTCCGGTAACCTCCCGGTACTCCGGTATATTCCCGAACTCACCCGGAACCATTCCGATGTCCAAACATAGGCTTCCAATATATCGATCTTTATGTCTCGACCATTTCGAGACTCCTCGTCATTCCCGTGATCACATTCGGGACTCCGAACAACCTTCGGTACATCAAAACACATAAACTCATAATACCGATCGTCACCGAACATTAAGCGTGCGGACCCTACGGGTTCGAGAACTATGTAGACATGACCGAGACTCATCTCCGTCCAATAACCAATAGAGGAATCTAGATGCTCATATTGGTTCCTACATATTCTACGAAGATCTTTATCGGTCAAACCGCATAACAACATACGTTGTTCCCTTTGTCATCGGTATGTTACTTGCCCGAGATTCGATCGTCGGTATCTCAATACCTAGTTCAATCTCGTTACCGGCAAGTCTCTTTACTCATTGCGTAATGCAACATCCCGTAACTAACTCATTAGTCACATTGCTTGCAAGGCTTATAGTGATGTGCATTACCGAGAGGGCCCAGAGATACCTCTGTGATACACGGAGTGACAAATCCTAATCTCGATCTATGCCAACTCAACAAACACCATCGGAGACACCTGTAGAGCATCTTTATAGTCACCCAGTTACGCTGTGATGTTTGATAGCACACTAAGTGTTCCTCCGGTATTTGGGAGTTGCATAATCTCATAGTCATAGGAACATGTATAAGTTATGGAGAAAGCAATAGCAGTAAACTAAACGATCATCGTGCTAAGCTAACTGATGGGTTAAGTCAATCATATCATTCTCTAATGATGTGATCCCGTTCATCAAATGACAACTCTTTGTCCATGGCTAGGAAACTTAACCATCTTTGATTAACGAGCTAGTCAAGTAGAGGCATACTAGTGACACTCTGTTTGTCTATGTATTCACACGTGTACTAAGTTTCCGGTTAGTACAATTCTAGCATGAATAATAAACATTTATCATGATATAAGAAAATACAAATAACAACTTTATTATTGCCTCTAGGGCATATTTCCTTCACAAAGTTTATAAAGTCTTAACTTTAGATAAAGCTAATATGCGCGATAAATAAAGATAGATGGAGTAGTATCTTTTTGCGGGGCAAATATATCAACGAGTGAGTAAATATGATTTTATTTAAATTAACATAACACAATTCTATCCTACCAGTACCTCAATTAATATCTCATTGGGCTATTCACATACTCAAGATTCTTTTTATGAAGGAGCTTTAAAAGAAACTAGCAAGGGACAAAGCCAGGAATCTGGGATAAGGGGCCAATAAAGTAGGTAAAGGTTGGAGGAGGCAAACGGTTGAGGCGTTTTGGCTCCCGGGCTCAGATGAACCTCGGAGTGAAAATAAATTGTTAAAAATAATAAATATTCAAACAATTCTGAATTTCTTTGTGGAGAAGATGACTGAGTGCGTGATGTCCATGCAAAATTTAAAACCATTTGGATATCTGAGTAGCTCTTAGCAAAGAAGACAAATTTGGGGTGTGTGAATAAGTTTACTGTTTGTGCAATGTTTGGTCCCGATTTTTTTCTGAGAGCTGCCTAGATGTCCAAATATTTTGAAAAATAGCACGCACCTCATGCACTCAGTCATCTTACTTCATAAAAATTCAGATCTTTTTAAACTTTTCTAGTATTATTTTTGAATTTACTGATCACCAGGTGTAGATGAGCCCGGGCTCAGAATTGGATTTTCGGGAACCATGGCCCCCACTCACCCACCCCTCGCTCTCTCCGTGCTAGCAATGTTGCAAGTGGCATCATGTGTTAGTCCATCATAAGAGTTGTGTATTTTTAAATCTTATGTCTTATATTTTTCTCATATTTATCCTTTCAGTGCATAATAGATATTATTGTAAGAATCAATGCATGTCTAAAGGTTTACATAGACCATTAATTTGCATGTGAACTAATGATTATGGTGCTAATACATAAAACAAAAGAATTATAAAGTATTGATTTACAATAAATCAAATTATGTTGATTTAATTTCATATGTTGGTTATTTCTTGCATATATAATTGAGTTTTACAAAAAAATAGGGGATTTTGCCCTTGGTTCTAATAATATATTTCCAGTTATGCACTCCTCGTCGATCCTCATGTGGATGCCTAATTATTTCCTTGCAATTTTGTGATCATCTGTGATATCTTTTTGTATGCTCTCGATGCGATAGTGCCAATTGTTTATGTAGTATAATATTATAACATAAATCTTCATTTAACTATAATTTTTCTATATGGCTTCAGTCATATTTACTTTTTCTAAATGGATGTAATATTTAATTTTCCTATATAGTTAAACCATTAATTAATGTGTGCATCTATTTTCTCGAAGATCATTGTAACTTTCATGACCTATTGGTTGTCTCCTTTAGATATGAAGATCAAATAACACAAAACAAAAATGTCCCTAAGACATCGTGAAGGTTGTCAAGCTTCTTGTCCTGCTAGTTCAAAGATTAAATTGAAAGGGATAATGGTAGTAGATAGAAAGATAAAACGTTATAGCAAAGAATAGTATTTTTGCAAATTTTCCAGTAATGGAGAATAGACCTAAGTGGGGCATAGGTTCACTAGTTGCATCTCTCATAAGCATAGCAAAGTAGTGTGGTAAACAAATTACAGTTGGTCAATGATGAAATTTTAATATTTATATTTATAACTATGAATCTCATATAGGCATTACGTCTGTGATAGATTTTTATTTCAACTGAATCTATAATTAATACTCCACCCCAAGACCGCTATCTAGCATGCATCTCGAAGTATTAAGTTCATGATAAATAGATCATTGCAATAAGTAGGATGACATAATGTAGACGATAAAATGTCAAGCAATATGACAAGAAACAATTGTTTTATCCTTAGTGAAAACAATATAATATGTGTATTTTCCCATTCTCTCACTGCTATGTAGAACACTGCAAGCTTAGAACTCACTACAATGCACCATTCCCTCTAAAGCAAAACCCTTCGAACTTAGCCACAAAAGATCAAGGGGGAGACTTTTGTGAGACCTCACATTAGGTGAGATCAATGAGATTGATTTTCTTAGAAAAAAATACATGCTTAAACATTCTCTAAAAAATTGTAAACACACATCAATGTCTGATGTACAACCTTAAAAAGTTTCAGCCTCTAATTCGACTTACATTAGTAGAAACAGAAAAGACAAAATTGGTTCTGAATAGTGTCAAATTACTATTCACCCAAAGTTGCCACTATTCACATTCAAATTTGTCTTTTTAATCTCTAAATGTGCATCAAGTTTTGAACTTTTTTTTCAGAGTTGTAGACATAGCCCACATGAATGTTGTCAAATATTTTTATATTTTTTGAAATGTCTAAATATGATTTTTTTAGGTTGATCTCACGATCTCAGCTAAATATGATACCTTATACAAGTCTCCCCCAGAAGATAGATAGATTGGAGAGCATACAAAGATATTCAATTATATAACAAATCAGAAGATAAATTGAATTCAATGACCAATCTGATCATAAAGTGACAATTCATCATATCCCAACAAACACACCACTGATTACATAAAATTGATCCCGATCATGAGAGAGAGAGAGATCTAGTTACTACTATGGATCCTAAGTTCCAAAGCGAACTACTCGCGCATGGTCATGGAAGCAACAAGGTTGATGAAGAAGCCTCCCGTGGTTGATTCCCCCGTCGACAGAGTGCCGGAACAGGTATCCATATTGGATCTCCTGCTAACAGAAACTTGCGGCAGCAAAAAATTGGAGAAAATTAGTGCGAGGGGTTTCACGAAATATGGAATTTATAGGTGGAAGAATGTATGTGAGGCGGTCCTTGTGGGGCCCACAATGGCATGGGCTGCGGGCTAGGCCCTGGCGACACCACCAGGGCGTGTGGAGGCCTTATGACCCCTCTCGTCTCCCTTCGGTGCTTTCTGGAACCATTATGCCCCGAAATAAATTGTATTAAATCCTCAAGGTTTTTTTTACCTCCGTAGATATTGCCCCAAATTGTTTTACTAAGACATGCAAAAAATACCAACTGGCACTAGGCATTGGATTAATAGGCTAGTCAAAAAATAAAAAAGCTACAAAAAGTATAAAAAAAGTGATATTATAATAGCATGAAACAATAGCAAGTATTGATACATTTCAGACGTATCAATATCCAGTGACATCTAAGAGCCGGGGCATTCTAAAGCAGGATAGTCGGGTAGAGCCGATGACAAGAGGTCAAGTACATGATGCCTGATGAAGTCAAATCCATCAGATCTCGGATAGGGGGTCCCGAACTGGTAGCCCTTGGTGCGATAGTAACAGTGACACCAGAATTTATCTAGGTTCAGGCTCTCTCAAAGAGATAATACCATACATCCTACTTTGATTGTATTGATTTCGAGGGAGTACGAGGTATAGGTTGATTTACCGCAAGATCTATGTGCGTATGAGGTGTCGTCTACGGGCCCTACCCCTTGGCTTATATAGGTACCTGGTGTGCCTAGGGTTTCGACATAGGTCCGTTACGTCTATGGAAATCGCGGTGTAGACAAACTCTAAGTCTTGAAGTAGGCGCCAAGTCTTCAGAAACATCCCATTTTGGCACTCCTGGGCATGAGGAATATGGCCCATTGTAAATCATCATATGGGTCCTTGGCCCGACCCACCTGGCTAGGAGATGGCGTGGTATGCACCCCCCCTAGTCCAAGACACAACCAGTAGCCTCCAAACCAGTCTTTAAGTCGAGGACACTCCTCAGTTCTTCCGAGCTCCTCTTGGTCTTCGGTCTTCGGTCTTGAAAGCTGGTTCACCAAGTCATTTCCCTGCTTTTGGCTAAGTCTTACTGAAGAGTTCTCACCTCAGGCATCTGAGGAGCCCCTTCAAAGTTTGTTAGTGCCCTTTCATAGATGAAATTGTAGTCTTCGTGCCATATCTCGGATGTGACCTGCTTTCCCGTGCGTTCCTGCCTTAGTAGCGAAATGTTCCCGTGCCCCGAAAAGGACAATAGTTTTGTTTTGTTCTAACAATTTTGACTAGCCCGAAACGTCATCATGCGCTGCAGTGTTGTGTAGTCATTTCAGAAGTCATCATAGCGTGCCAGCGTGGCTTGAGGACCCACTATTGGCACATCTAATCAGTAAGCTAGCGCGTCCCAAGACACGCATAGCAGCGCAATTAAACATGCCCTCGTTTTTCCATGAGTGCTTAACGTGCGATGCCTGTGGAATCTGCGGTTATACCACTGTAGGTCCCGAGTGTCCCGTCGCTGCCGGCCCTAAGAAAATCCATTATATTAGAAGGGTCACGAACCGTAGGGTGGAGAGATTTTACATCCCCCATCGATATCACCCACCTTCATCTAGACTATCGCGTCCCGTTCCACCTTCGTTTACCTCGAGCAAATCATCCAACTGTCGCCGTATGAGGGAATCTGCCACCATGGATCCAGCGGTTGCTTCATCCTAGCATTCCACCGGCCATCTTGAGGGAGAGTCGAAGAGCTGCTCCGTGACTCAAGGCCAATTTGATTGACTTTCCACATTAGGACTGGTCGCCCTAACAATGACTTTGCCCAAGAGCACCGCCCCAATCCTCAGGAGAACGAGGAGGCATGCTTTGTTCCCTTCCTTCTCGGGAGACTTGGCTTTCCGATTCACCCCTTCTTGAGGGCTTTACTGTATTTTTATGGCCTCCGAATAGAAGGCCTATCTCCCAAGTCAATCCTTGATATAGCATATTTTGTCATATTATGTAAGGCTTTCCTCGGGCCAGCCACACTTTCATTTGTGGTGCTATTTGCGTAGTACCGCAAAAGCGGGGTGGCACGCTATTGGAGTTTGGAGGAGTCGAGATATGTGAGGTAGCTGGGCCCCGGATACCTTGACGGTACCCCCGAGGAGTCGAACAAAAATGGGCAAGAGTGGTTTTACCTACCCGGCATACCACGGAAAAGATGGTCACCCCATTCTGGTCTGCATCTCCACAGAAAAGATGTACAAATGGCGTCGGAGGACCTAGGCCCTGTAAGGAACCTTGGTCAAACTAGCCGCTCAAGTGGCATGTCTATTCTATCACAGTCTGACCTTGCCCAATGTAATGGCGGTGGCGCTTATCCGAGGAATCCACCCCTTGCAGCAATGCATCCACCCCATGTGGGAGTACAATGGTGTCAATGACTCATGTCATCCTAGGAGGATTTCATGAGCGCCGCACACTCGCAAAAATGCTAGCATCGATGTTCAAAGGCGAGGAGTCAGATTTCCTCAAGGAGCCTCGATCCGACGACTTTTCCTCCAACAAGCCCGTTCGAGCAATAATTTTTTACAAACTAGTCCCTTTTTCTTCTCAACTGGGTATATAACTACCTGGCAGCTTTTTTACTTCATCCAACCAGGACTAGAAGCAATGGTCCACCAAACTGGACTCCCCGGCTCGTCAACCGGATATTAGGGACCCCGACTGTGAGCTTGACCTTGCCAAGGACCCTCACACCGACGTCATCCATCGTGATGGCGTCTTTTATCAAGAGGGCATTGACGGCAAGGAAATTGCCGTGACCATTGAGGGGGTGTTTGGTTCCAGGAACCTTTTTGTGTTGGGACTAAAGAAAATTCCTAGCAAACCAAATAGAGTGAGACTTTTTTAAGACTTTTTGCTAAAAGTCCTTAGAAGCATCTCATTGAGAGTCTTTTTCAAAAAGTCCTAAGACTAAAGAACCAAACACCACCTGATTGCCTAGGCTCGGCTCCATTTCAAGGCAACACGGAGGGCACCAGACGTCCGATGTCGAAGAAACGAGCCAACAACACAAGTGTTGCTTGGTTCAAGTGTGCCTTTGTCCCTTCCTTCTAGGATGGTCGTTGGTCCAAGCGTCCGAGGTAGACCTCTAGGGCACCATCTACTCAAGTTGAAGCTCGCGTGAGGACAACTCTAGGACTAACCATCCGGGGAAGCACAGATACCGAGTGTACTTCTATTTTCTTAATGCAATTTGAAGTAGAAAAAAAATACTTCTCTCTCATCACACGGTAATCAAGACTAATAGCAATTTACACATGGTCTTCTTAATTTCTACATGCACTTAGCTCATTGAGGGTTGGGTAATTAAAGAGAGGAGAGATGATGGCTTGTACATTTTCAATGCATTTTTACTCAACTCCATAATTTGTCCTAAAATTTCTAAATGTATGCTCTTCATCTGACGGAGGGAGTACTCATTAAGCGAGGCCTTCTCATTTTCAAATATTTTTTATACTTTATCCGGAGAGCTCACTATGACGCTAGTCCTACCCAACTTGCAGTCCAACCGTGCTCCTAAGGGCAACGTACCAGCTCCTCCAGTGCTGGGATTAGTAACACAATATGTTGTTCCTCCTCGGTCGGTAACTCATGAGGGTGCTCAAAGTGCATCCCAGGAGGAGTCCTCAATGATGTCCACAACTCCTTCCGAGTATGAGATGATCTCACTCAATATTCAAGCTTTTATAGTTCAGTAGCGGGATGGTCTTCGGTATGGATGAGCGCATTGACGTAGCTAGCTTGGGGCTTAAGGACACCACCACTTTTTTGCCAAGGACTTGGAGGTAAGCAAATTCTTATAAGTGAATTGTGAGTTCTCGGGCACCAGTAGCCCTCTAGGTGCGCGCCTGCTCCAAAGAGGGGCAGACCTAGTGGGATTTTGACTTGTTCCCAAAGGCTTTGGAATGTTTGTCGAGGTGTCATTTTGACGAGAAAGACGTCGAAGTGTTCCTTGGACCACCGATATGAAAAACCGTAAAGTGTGATAGCCCCCGAGGCTCGGATCAAGTGCATGCAATCGACCTGAAGATCGACAATCAATCGCTAGGACGTACATTTAAAAAAATGCACATCCCGATAGCCCCGAGCCTTAGGTTGGGCATGTGCGGCCGACCTGAGCATCGACGTCCTCGGTTATTTATGTTGGCTAGATCTTTTTACAGAATGCGCATATAAAAACACAACACGAAATCATTAATTGAGGAGTACTCATTACAGAGATCGCTCTCACCTTCGCAGGTTACGACAAGTGGTGTCATGTATGTGCGTCACTTGTCGTAACCTCTCAGCTTTCCCTTTTTTCATAGATCCGTTTATTTAAAATGTTTTATATTTTAAACCGTGTGTTCAAATTTGAAACTATTGTCATCGTTGGATTCCTCATGTCGAGATCTTCAAAACTAGATCCCATATTGATAGGTTTTGACGAATTTTTTTCCACTAAAAAATAGATGAAAAAATTGAACTGGGAGCACGGGTTTTTCCCCTTTCCGAAAGAGGCACGGCTGTGACTCTCGTGAAATCACAACCGTGTATCTCGCGGAAGCAAAACCGTACCTCTCGCGAAAGGAAAAAAAGAAGAGAACACATATTTTTTTCCGTTACAGAGGAGGCACGGCCGTGCCTCTCGCGAAAGCACAACCATGCATCTCCTGAAAGCAAAACCGTGGCTCGCATGAAAGAAAGAAAAAAAGAAAACACAATTTCTTTTTGTTTTTGACAGGCACGGCCATGCCTCTCGCGAAAGCACAACCGCGCCTCTCGCAGAAGCAAAACCGTGACTCTCGCGAAAGAAAAAATAACAAAAAACGCGTTTTTTCATTTCTGAGAGACACGGTCGTGCCTCTCGCGAAAGCACAACCGTGCCTTTCACGGAAGGAAAAAAGGAAAACCCGTTTGTTCCGTTTGCGAGAGGCATGACCGTGCCTCTCGCGAAAGCAAAACTGTGCCTCTCGCGGAAGCAAACCCGTGACTCTCGTGAAAAAAACACATTTTTTGCGTAATTTTTTTAATCCAAAAGCTAAGGAAGATCGGTGAAAAACCGAAACATCAAAAAACTGAAAAAAAGTCTAAAAAACAAAAACACGTGTGAATAAAACAAATCCGGAGGAAGCATGCAGAGCGCAACATTTGACAGGCACCTGAAAGCGCGCCAAGTGACACTGATCATTGTGAGGCTTCTGAAAAAGAGCTCGTCAACTAGTTGCTCCCGACACAACAACTATCTCAGGAGTTGGTACGGGTCAAGGCCCAGCTCAAGGATTTCGAGAAGGAGGTCGAGCATATAAAGAAAACTGCTGGCCAAGCCATGGTAAGACAATATCAAAATATTTGTTACACGGTTGCCGTTAGTTTTTTGTGATTTATTCACATAACTTCCTTGTGCAATGGAGCGTGTTGCTGCCTAAGGATCTGAAGCGTTCTCGGGAAGATGCAAACTACATCGAATTGCAGGAATCTGCTGGATGCAGTGTTCTTACAAGGCGTATCCAAGAGTGCAACAAACTTAAAGACGAGAACATGTCTCTGTACTTGGAGAAGAAACGACAAGTGCTAGAGCTAGAACAGCTCAAATCTCAATTGGCTTCTACCGAGCAATACATAAAACAAGCCTGCCGAGTTTTTGTCTGGTAAGTGACTTAACGTTTGCAAGCTGTAAGATGATAAATGATGTGGCAATTGATAGATCAGTCTTTACCTCGCTGGTGAAGGAAATCAAGTTTCTTAGCAATCTCCATACAACTATTTTTACTCATGATCATCATAGTCAAAATAATATTAGTGTTTATTTGGCAAAATTTGTTAGAACTGAGAGTAGAACCGTCGTTTGGCTTAACTTTGGCTTGTCAGAGGTTATTGATATTTGTAATACGGATCGTGGCTTTATCACTTGAGTAATACAAAGTACACCTGCAAAAAAAAGTGACTTAACGTTTGAATTTTAACATCAGATTTGTTGACGTGTGTCCTAATTTTATTTTCGAAACAGAGGCAAAAGCCTTGCCTCATCTATTAATTAAGCAAAAGAGAATTGCCCAGTTAATTAATGGAAAACTGAGCGAAAACCGATACAACAAGGGCCAAGCCCACTCCCACACAATCACGCACACATGACTAAGCTCACTCTTGCCGACAACATGTCGAACACACAACTTCCACCGCTGCCAAAAAGAAGAATCCATGACTACTCACTACTAGGGAAAACCCTAGTAGTAGCGCGGGTTTTGATGCTATCAGCAGCGCGGGTAGCCGCGCTACTACTATGACGCTACAGCTAACAGTTAGTAGTAGCGCGATCTAAACCCGCGCTATTACTATTGACTATATCAGTAGCATTTTTCTGAAATACGCTACTATTAAGTAGATGTGGTGCTTTTCTTCCCCGTGTTGCTGCTGTATCTTTCATCATTTTTTTTGCTTTCTACCCTGTTTCAATAAACTGCAATTTCACATATACGAGATAACAATATCATTAACCACAATACCATATAGTCATACAGTAGTCATACAATATCATAAAGCATTATAGGTACTCATATATAGTCAACATGCATCCTCACATGAATATAGCATATATGATAAAAAGTACTAGGTAGTCTTACAACCACACATATATAGCAGTTCTACTAGGTATATATAGTCGTACAGCCACACACACATATATAGTTCTAAATGATATCGACGACGATCATCATCCTCAACCCTGGGCGATGGGTGTTCCTGATAGTAATTAGGATGGTCTGTCCAACACGAAGATTCTTGCCAACGAGGAAGCTCTTCCACCCAACCGAGTTTAAGTGTGTGCGACCGTCCATGTCCACGCCGTAAGTACAAATGGTGACGGAGCCCCTTGCGGCAAGCCATATTGCAGCTGAGCCTTCTTCATCAGGCTCGATACCACAACTCACAGATAGACTCTTTGGCAATTTATGAATAAGAAAAACATATCAAATAATAAGTAGCCTCGCACATACTCTTGCAAATATATTTCTACTAAGTATAAATTTCTACACTATAAAAGACACAATACTACACATTTCTACTAAGCATGAATTCTACTACTAAGTATGGATTATCTACATTATTAATAGGACTGTGATAACTGGCAACCGTGTGCCAGATTACGAAAACCACCACACCCCCTCGTGTCGCACGAAACCCATCCCTTCTTCTCCCGATTTTCTGGGCCATCCCGTTCCCCCCGCACGAACCTCTCCCTTCGCCCGATTTTCTGGGCCACCTGAATCCCCCCGCTGGGTGCGGGCCTGTCCCAATTCTGTGCACACACATTTGCAGCTTGAAAAAATTGAAAAAAATGCGCTGGGAGGGGGGATCGAAGCCACAACCTACCACAACTAATTTAGCAACAACAACCAACTAGGCTACACCATCTTATTGGTTTCTTTCAACTTACACGCTACTTGTACCTTCTTGAAATGAGATTGAATGAAACTGAAAATTCAAACAAACAGACTCACTTGTCTGGGATTTGGAACTTTTTTATGGACGTTTTGCACCGGTTCAGATGGTTCACAAACTCAGGCGTCCCCTTCCCTCCTTTTTCAGATGCAAATCACCATAGTATTTCAACAATTTTTTCCCTCTTGGTCAAATGTTACCACAGTGTTTGGACTAAATTTATCAGGTATGAGGTTCGTATATTACCATGCTATTTACATAGAAATTACCATGCTATATTTTTCCGGAACTTTTTTCTCCTTGTTCAAAAATGTTACTGTGCTGTTTGTACTTAAGCTAACGTGCTATATTTTTAGTAACTTTTTCCTCCTTGGTCAATAATGTTACCGCGGTGTTTGTATTTAAGTTATCAGGTATGAAATTCTTATATTATCATGCAATTTACATAAAAATTACCGTGCTATACTTTTCAGCAACTTTTTCCTCGTTAGTCAAAAAATGTTACCGCGGTGTTTGTACTTAAGTTATCAGGTATGGAATTCTTATATTACCATGCTATTTACATAGAACTTACCATGCTATATTTTTCAGCAACTTTTTCCTCCATGGTCAAATATGTCACGGCGGTGTTTGTACTTAAGTTATCAGTATTGAATTCTTATATGACCATGCTATTTACATAAAAATTACCAGGGTATATTTTCAACAACTATTCCCCCTTCGTCAAATTTACCGCGTTGTTTATACGCAAGTTATCAGGTGAACGGTTCGTATATTAGCATGCTATCTTCACAAAAGTTCTCGCCGAACAGCTTTTTCATCCTTGGTTAATGTTACCGTGGTGTTTTGTTCGTAAATTATCGAGTACGTGGGAGGTATATTAGCATACTATTTACACATAAGCTAGCGACGATGTGTTTTTTGACAAAAAGTTTTCTGGGTCAAAAAGTTACATGTTTGTATCTAAGTTATCGGTTATTGGAGTTTATATCACCATGTTATTTACATAGAAATTACCGGGCATATTTCGAACAAAAAAGTCTCAGGTCAAAAAATCAACATGATTTTGTTTGTAAGTTATCAGGTCTGGGTTGCTTAAAAACCATGTTTTTTACATCAAAATTACCGGAGTATTGTTTCAACGGTATTTTTTCTCAGGTCAAAAATTATCGTGATGTTTGGACGTAAGTTATGAAGTCTGCAATGCATATATTACCATGCTATTACACAAAAATTATCGTAGGTATATTTTCCAATATTTGTTTACCCTGAGTCAAAAGGTATCATGATGTTTATATGCAAATTATCAAGCCTACGCTGCTTTAAAAATCTTGTTTGATCAAAAGTTACATGTCATTTTCGACCACAACTACTATCCACACTAGGAAGAACCAGACACGCACTTCATCGAACATTTCGGGAGCCTACTAGGCAATGTAACCTTGCAGTGAAGTCTCTTCCTGCTCCTGCCAAGGTTGTTGTCACACGCCGACGGTGGTGATGCCAGCTAGGTGGTCATGAGGGGCGTGGAGGTGAAGGCATGCTTGTAAGTTGGCTTTCCTAGGTAAAAGATATTGTGGTGTTTATATCTAAATTATTAGGTTTGCAACGCATATATTATCATGCTATTTACATAGAAATTACCGGGGTATGTTTTTAACATTTTTTTCTCCGATCAAAGTTTACCATGGTGTTTGTACGTAAGTTCCCAACACTGCGATGCGTATATTACCACACTTTTTACACAAAAATTACAAGAGTATGTTTCACCAACTCTTTTCCTTAGGTCAAAAAGTTACCACTATGTTTGTATGTGAGTTATCAGATCTGCAGATCTTAAGTTTCCATGTTATGGACATAGAAGTTACCGTGGTAAAATTCAACAACTTTTTCCCCAGTCAAAGTTACTATCGTGTGTGTGTTCATATGTTATCAGGTTTGCAGTGCATAAATTAACATGTTGTTTACACAGAGATTATCAGGGAAATGTTTCAACAATTTTTTCATTCAGGCCAAAGTTACCATCGTCAGCTAAAACAAATATAGAATTATGGAAGTTGAGATGTACGGAAATTGAGATGCCGATATATATAGTAGCAGCAAATTTTGAACATTAGTCAGTTGTTAGAGAGTGCCCAAGCTTTTCTATTTACGCGAGCACGAGATGGATCAAATCTTGGTTTGGATCCATCTGAACTCTGACAGCCTGAATACTTAGCTAATCCGCTTGTGCACATGCCAATGAAATTATCCCAGTGGTACTTAGCCTACATGCAAACCTGTTGGTTGAGGGATTGAACCCCACTTAGCGCTAATTTTTTTGCGCACAGAGGAAAAAAAGATCACGCGCGCAGGAGAAGCGGAACTGCTAGGCGGGATCGTGGGAATATCGTGCGCGGGAGAAGCGAAACGGTGCGGGTCGATCGGGCGGCGGGATCGTGTCCGCGGACATTGATGGGATCATGTGGCAGTTTTGCAATCTGTCACACGGTTGCCAAATACATTTTTCATTATTAATAGTTCCTTGGATTCTACACTAATAAGCATGTCATCGGACTCTGTACTAAAGCATATCATCGACTAGATTCCACACGGCATATCATTGGACTCTACACTAAAAATATCACCGGATTCACTAAGCATATCATCGGATAATTTGCATTTGTAAGTATAACAATAAAGCATATATATCATCAAATTACTACAGTTAGTATAACATACCATATCATGCCGATCAACCATGGTACTTGTTAGGTGGGTCACGAATGGCACGCTGACAAAGTCATCACGTGGCAGAATTATGTCTCATAGGTTGCACACATCCTCCTCGCTCAGCCTCATTCTTTGAGTATAGATGGCTTCATGAAGTGGGTCATCATCATCTTCATCAAGTGGGTCCTCATCATCTTCATCATCTTCCACCTTGTTGATATAAATGACAGCCAGCTTGGATCTTTCTGCTCTGAAGGAGAAGCTGATCAACTCACCACCAGTAACACCCATGCAGGCGAGGAAATGGACCCATCCATCTCCTCCAATCTGCGACATATTGCGTCCTTTCTCTACCTCCATAGTGTAGGGCCCCCCAGGAGCCTCAAAGGTCACAGTGTCTCCTGTCAGCTTGTTGAATTTTAACCTCACATTGCATGGGACGATCTGTGTAGAAAAAGCAAAATGACACAATGCATTAATGGAAACACTAAAAACAAAATAGTTGTTACAAGTTTCATATAATTTCTTACCACTGCATGATGAAAACTCGACTGGAAGTAGATGCCGAACAGCTTGCCAGTTGCAAGGCTGCTGGCGCACCGTGACTTGCACAGTCGACATGGTGGTGGTGCTGGTCACGCCATTTTCCTAAAGCAATATGAGAAAAGATGAACGATCCACTTCACATGAAAGAAAAAAAATAACATAAAGCTAGCTAGCTAGAGAGCACCCTTCAGAGTTGCTAAGTGAGTGAGTAAGTATAGTAAGATACAAATTAAAGGTGTCTCTCAATTATGAGAGAGACCTTTGTTGTCTGTGTCTGAACCAAGGTGATGCTTGTAGCAAGAAAATATCCATCTAATTTGCACACGAGCAAAAGGACACCCCCATCCCTCATAAGAAATATATATCTAATTTGCACACCAGCAAAAGCACACCCCCAGCCCTCACAAGAAAATTTGATAAGTCCAACGTAAACAACTACTGTGAGCATGAAGATACACAACACATCGACTCCAGTAACTTAGCACTTGCAAACCAAATACTTGTACCAAAACCAATTTCTACCAGAAAAATAACGAACTGCACCTCACTAAGCCACTACTATTCCATTAGCATTTGAACTTTCCTACGAGGTAGTTAACGAACTACACTAGCACTTGAACTACACTATGGTCATGATCTTCCCTGTTACTTGAAAGAAGATGGATATCAAAGTTTGCTTATAATGTGCTAGGGATAGCATAGAAATAGTAGTAATGTACTACAAGGCGAAAGAATAACCGAGCCAGCAACCCCTACACGGCCCCGTCACGGGCATCCCCCTCCACGGCCCCGTCATCGGAGTGGGGGCGTCGGCAGAGATTGGGGGCAGAAGGGGGAGTGGGGCGGCGATGGAATTGGGGGCAGTAGGGGGAGTGGGTTAGGCAGCCGGCGACAGACCGGGGTGGTGAGAGGGGGGAGGAGCATTACCTGCGGCGGTGGGAGGTGGCACGCGGTGGCGGCGTCGCAGGCAGAACCCTAACTGCGGCGGTGGCGGCAGGCAGAGGGGATCGATCGAATTGAGGGGTGCGCGGAGGGTGCGGGGGGCGCGAGGTTTTCTTTTGGTATAGTAGTAGCGCCGGGTATGGGCCAACGCTACTGCTAAGCCCACTAGCTGTAGCGTGGGTCGACAGGAAACGCTACAGCTATAGGTGGGCTTCTGTTCTGGGCCTTGTGGCACATGTAACAGTAGCGTGTCCTATGCTAAACAATGCTATTGCTAACCTGTACCAGTAGCGCGCTCCGAAACCAGCGCTACTGCAAATTAGCAATAGCGCGTGTCCCGAACAAACACTACTGCTAAACTTCTATATATAAGCATTTTCCCAGTAGTGACTATCACTAGTAGAAAACAGGGCTTTGGTCCAGGCCGGGTCAGCCCATTAGTCTCGGTTCAATCCAGAACTGGGACCAATGTGGGCATTGGTCCCGGTTCGTGAGCCCAGGGGGCCGGCCGGGCCACGTGGGCCATTGGTCCCGGTTGGTGGGATGAACCGGGACCAATGGGCCTCGCTCCTGGCCCACCACCATTGGTCCCGGTTGGTGGCTAGAACCGGTACCAAAGGCTCCCCTTTAGTCCCGGTTCATGTCACCAACCGGGACCAATGAGGTGCCTATATATACCCCTCGCTCGCGAGCAGAGCACCCCAGTGCTTTGTTTTTCTCTGGCCGAGGGGGAGAGGGCTTGGTGGTGCTCTAGCTCACCTCCTATGCACACAAGGTGTTCGATGGAATGCCCGAGCCACACTACTTAAGCTTTCTCCTCTCCAAGCTCGACCTCCAAACTCCATTTTCCATAATATTTGTCTAGGTTTAGCGGTCCGTCACGCCCCGTCCCCATCTTCACCGCCGTCGATCACCCGCAAAAAACAAAAGAAAATAAATAATGCAAAAAACAAATAAAAAAATAGGAAAAAAACTATTTTTATAGTAAAGTTAATCACAAAATAAACTGGCACTAACAGAAAGTTTATAATTTTCTAAAACTAAAAGCAAAAAGAATAAAAAAATAAAGCAAAAAACAAAAGAAAATAAATAATGCAGAAAACAAAACAAAAAACTGGAAAAAAATAGCAACAATAAGTGTTTTGTTGTAAGTAGAAACAAAATAAAATAAATAAAGCAACAAAGAAAACAAAGAAACAAAAAAAGTGTTTTCAAATTTGAAAACTAATGGCATTAACAAAAAGTTTATAATTTTTCTAAAACTAAAAGCATAAAGAATTAAAAAATAAAGCAAAAACAAAAGAAAATAAAATAAATAAAGCAACAAAAAAACAAAAAAAATGCCACCTACTGGGCCCCCACGGCCTGAATACGACTAGAAACCCATCAAAGGGTTATGATTCAGACCCGCGGGAGGCCTAGTAGGCCCACAGGCATAGCAGTGACAATTAGGCCCGTAAGCCTGCAATTGAGAGAAGCTCGACAGGGGTGCGGCAGTGGGGCTTATAAACCACTGCGCACCCCTCTCAACTAGCGAGGTGGGACTAAACTTTCTACGCAGCAGCCGCACAAGGCCTTTGGTCCCGGTTGGTGGCACCAACCGGGACTAAAGGGGGCCATTGGTCACGGTTTGTGGCACAAACCGTGACCAATGCCCCCCTTTAGTCCCGGTTGGTGCCACCAACCGAGACCAAAGGCCGCCGCTTCCCGTCCTTTGGGCTGCTGAAAAGAGGCCTTTGGTCTCGGTTGGTGGCACCAACCGGGACTAAAGGGGGGCATTGGTCACGGTTTGTGCCACGAACCGTGACCAATGCCTTTGCTATATAAGCCAACACTTAGGAAAATTTCACATTTCCCTCGCAGTTGCCCACGACGCCGAGCACATCCACGCCGCCAGGCTGCCCCAACGCCGCCCGCCGCCCCAGCCGTCGCCGTCGCCCGCGCCCCGAGTCGCCGTCGCCCGCGCCCTCGCCGGCCGTCGCCCGTGCCCTCGCCCGACGCCGTCGCCCGCGCCCTCGGCCGACACCGTCGCCGCGCGCCGCCGTCCCCTGCCCCGACGCGCGCCGCCCCTGCCCCGTCGCCGTCGCCGTGCCGCCGTCCCCTGCCCCGAACGTCGCCGCCTCTGTGAGCACCGCACGTCCGCCACCCCCGCCGCCGCCGTATTATACATGCTATTTTTTTTACATGTTTTTAGATTTTCATATATATGTGTATGTGTGTATTTTTTAGATATACGTATTCTTTAATGTATGTTCATATATGTATGTATGTATTTTTTTACATGTTTTTTGTATGTATGTATGTATTTTTTCAATTGTAATGATGTTTTAAAAATACATATATGCAAAAGTTAGATTTTTAATTAGAAATTTTTTATCTATATATGTTCTCTGATTTAGTACATTTTAGGTTAGTTTCATTTTAAAAAAAGTTTTATATATTTAGGAAGAAGGAATAGAAGGAAGAAAATGTTTTATATATGAGGGTCGAGAGGGGGTCGACGGTCGAGAGGGGGTCGAGAGGGGGTCGTCGAACATGAGAGGAAGAAAAGGATAAAAAAGAAGAGGAAGAAGAAAAAAAAGAGAAGAAAGAATAGAGGAGATCTTTTTCTCCTCTATTCTTTCTTCTGTTCTTTTTTCTTCTTCTTCCTATCTGTATTAGTTTTTTTTATTTAGGTTGTTAATTAGTAGATATTAATTGTGTTCATATATGTATGGATGCATGTGATATGTATGTATGTATGTATGTATCGGGTATGTCGTTGTCGATATACCCCCTACCCGATAACTTCGACATGAGGGGGTCGAGAGGGGGTCTAGGGTCGCCGAGGGGTCGAGGGTCGTCGAACATGAGAGGAAGAAGAGGATAAAAAAAGAAGAGGAAGAAGAAAAAAAGAGGAGAAGAAAGAATAGAGGAGTTCTTCTCCTCTATTCTTTCTTCTCCTCTTTTTTTTTCTTCTTCTTCCTCTTTATTTTATCGGGAACGAGGGTCGTCGAGGGTCGCCGAGCGGTAGAGGAGAAACCCTAAATAGAAAGTATCCTCGGTGTGAGATACATGTGGCCGTCGGTGTCGGACACTACATCCACGTCTCACAAGTGGCGCGGGCTTCGACGCCCACGTCACTTGTGGGACGTGGATGTAGTGTCCGACACCGACGGCCACATGTATCTCACACCCACGATACTTGCTATTTAGGGTTTCCAATACCGCTCGGTGACCCTCGATGACCCTCGTTCCCGATAAAAAAAAGGCAGCGTTGTCGAGGCCACCCCAAACCCTAGAGAAGCAGCGTCGAGGCCACCCCAAACCCTAGAGAAGCAGCGTCGAGGCCACCCCAAACCCTAGAGAAGCAGCGTCGAGGCCACCCCAAACCCTAGAGAAGCAGCGTCGAGGCCACCCCAAACCCTAGAGAAGCAGCGTCGAGGCCACTAATTAATATTAGTTCTACGTTTGCCACTAATATATCCATCTGTCATGTTTGAATAATAATTGCCATGTTGTCAATATTTGTAGAAACTATGGACACCGCCCGAGATGAAGTACAAGAAGAGTTGTTGGGGACATAATCGCACGAGGAAGTGATGCCATCTGCTCATTGTTTCTCAATGACACCGATGGTCTGGAAGCAGCTGGCTATGATTATGATGGCTCCGGTGACCTAATGCCGGTGCAAGAAGGAGACCGTGAGGACGGCTCCGGTGACCCAATGCCGGTGCAATAAGGAGACCGTGATGACGTCTCCGGTGACCGAACCGAGTCCGACCAGGTATATATATTAGTTAAGCTTCTGCTGACTAGCTAATTGATGCATTCATTGTTTTGGTATGTAAACATATTAATTAAGTCTTTGTTCTTTTTTCTAGCCCTCCGGATTGAGCACAACTTCGGCAAAGAGATGAGGCCCGAAGAAAAAGTTGAGCTCGGATGAAAAGTTTGAGAACATAGCAATCGCGCCCGACGGCCAACCGATTGAACCCCTCCGGACAAAGAGCGTATTTGTTGCTCAGTGCGGGGTTTTGGTTAGGGACAAGATCCCGATCAGCATCCAACAATGGTTAAAGCCGGCTACAGAAGACCCTGAGGTGTCTTATGTCAATGATATGCAGAAAAATGATCTTTGGACTGAGCTGAAGTCAAACTTCACCCTACCGCCAGAGGATGATCCAGAGAAGCCAGTTAAAGAGCAATTAATCAAGTCTTTTGCTCTTAAGAGGATGGCAGAACTATTCAGGAGGTGGAAGAAAGAGCTGAATAAGTTTGTCGAAAATAATGAGACACCAGAATTCAAGGGCAGATATGAGAATATCAGAGATCACTGGCCTGCATTTGTGGCCCACAAGACATCGGAAAAGAGTAAGAAGATGTCGGCAACAAAAAAGCAAAATGCTGCGAAGAAGAAGCATCACCATCACACGGGGTCAGGTGGCTACCTCGTAGCCCGGCCTAAGTGGGCCAAGACTGAGAATGATCTGGTTGATAAAGGGATCGAACCAGAGACAATTAACTAGCCAGACCATTGCCGGACTTGGTTCTTCGGGGCTGGCGGAACCTTGGACCCTGTAACAGGGAAGTGCATTTGGACGAACGATCAAATGGACATACCAGTCAGGAAGCTTCAGCAGTATATCGAAGCAGCGCAGCAAGGGACGTTCTTTCCAGACAGAGAGAACGACGAGCTCACAATGGCCCTCGGGAATCCTGAGCACCCTGGACGGACACGAGGCACGCCAGGCTCCATTCCGTGGAAGGTTGGGTTTTCGGACGCAGGCGGTTACAAATCCCAGGAGAGGAGGAAAAAATTGCAGTAGACCCAAATGCAGGCGCTGCAAGCAAGGGTACAAGCGATAGAGGAACGAGAAGCAAATCGTAGCAAACGTACTGCCAAGCTTCCCCCGAAGCTACCCCGCCATCTCAGCGGAGAAGCAGCGTGGCTTCCACCGAGCTGCTTCAGCCGGAGCATGCCTTGACGGCTCCTGCCAGCTATCCCGTGGATGCTATCACGGAGTCTCAAAATTGCCACCTTATGACGCAATGGATGAATTTGAAGGTCAAGGCGGCTGTTGGCTCTGTTTATCCTACTGAACCCGGCGCAACTTTTCACTGCCGGCCGATTCCAGAAGGTGATGCTAGGGTGATGGTGGATGAAATAGCGGAGGGATTTGAGGACCTCCAGCATGACCACCCTACCGGTGAAGGGGAGACTAGGCTGGGGTCTGCTCTGAAGACTCCATGCCTATGGCGGAAGGAGCTCATCAACCTTCTGAACTGGATGCCTCCGCCTCCTCCTCCTCCGGCAAGTCAGGGCACTCCGCCTCCTCCACCGCCTCCTCCTCCGGCGAGTCAGTGCACTCTGCCTCCTCCAGCACCTCCTCCTCCGGCGAGTGACGATCAGGGCACTCGACCGGCTCCTTCTCGAGCACGTGGCGGCACTCCGCCTCCTTCTCCGCCTGCGCCGACGCGCCCGAGCAGCCAGCCTCCTCCTTCCCCGCCTCGTCAGCAAGGGCGGAAGAGACCTGCCGCCGCTCCGGCTGCTCTGGCGCGTCGTAGTCCTTCTCCTCCGCCTTGTAAGCAAGTAAAGAAGACAACCGCTCCGTCTGCTCTGCCAGCGTCTAGCAGTACAGCCAGAGGCAGGAGGAAATACAGATTTGGTCCTTCTCTGAAGACTCTAGAGAAGTTACCATACGAGAGGACCCCGGAGGAGAATGCCGAGATCGCACGAGAAGAAGTGAGGAACTACTTTGAAGGGGTGAAAGCAAAGAAACATCCACCTCCAGAGGAGAAGGTAGATCCGGTGAAAGCGAAGCGCACTCTAGCTGCCCTGACAAAACCACCCAAGTCTCCGCCGAAAGGAAACTATGAGCGCATTATTGGAAAGGAATTTGCTGAAGTGGAGCGGTCGAGAAGTACTGTCAGTGATCAAAGGCTGAAAGAATGACGAGCTGGGAAACAAATTGCCCAGCTCAGCGAACAAGCGAAGCAATCGTGCCCCCCGCTCAAGGTGCCTAGCGACAACGTCGCTAATGATCCGAGGATGGTGCCCGGTTATAGCAATCTTGGCGATTACCTGCCCGATGATGTACATTATGATTTCATGGAGGTGCAGATACAAAGATACGAGTACGGGAAGCCTCTTGTCAAAGATGAAAAATCTCTATCAACGATGATGCGAAGATTGCATGATTGGTACTTGCAAATCTGCAGAGACTCTGGGGGGAGGAGTACTTTGTATGTGAAAGTTAAAAAGGAGCATGACCTCGTTGGAATTGAACTGTTGCCTGTTCCATTTGAGGAGTTCTTTCAGTTTTTCAATCAATTGGCCCTCGATAAAACAACTGTCGCCTGCTACTGTCTGTAAGTAGTACTACTTCTGTCATTAAGTCTCTCTATATAGCTCAGCTCTTTCATTGCATGTATTTATAATCATCCTCAATATATTATGCAGATTGAAGATCGCCGAATTGAAGAAAAGACAAGTCGGTGATATTGGGTTCATTAACACATATCTCATAGATGCAACTCAGGTTAAATTTCATGCCGCAGATACCGAGGGCAACTTGCTACGATCGTTGGTAATAAATGAAAACAAAGATATAATACTCTTTCCTTACAACTTCAAGTGAGTGTTACTGTCTTGTGCGTATTCGGTTTCCCTTATATATTAGTAAGGTTATAGTAATGTAATTGATGAGTTATGCATGCGTGTGCAGTTACCACTATATTCTCCTAGAGATTAAGCTTGAGCAGGGACAAGTAACTGTCTTAGACTCAAGACGAAAAGATCCCCAGGACTATGCAGACATGACTCAACTGCTCGAGAAGTAAGTTAAATCGATCATTATCCACCATATCAGCAACTTTGTTCATTTCCTGATATATTAAGTAATTGTTTTCTTTGTCTGGCAGGGTTTGGAAAAAATTCTCCAAAAAAGCTCCAGGACTCCCGAAGAAGCTGCAATTTAGACACCCGAAAGTAAGTACTATAGTAGCATGTTCCGCGCATCTCCTATTGATTCAAGCGCTAGTTTCATCAATACCATTTGGCATTCTTGCTTATCAGTTTGATTGACCTCTATTTCTTGTAAAGTGGTTGTGGCAGGAACAAGGGAATGATTTCTGTGGATACTACGTTTGCGAGTCCATCCGCCACACGACCTGTGAGCGGGGCTACACTGATAAACAATATGAAGTACGTAAATAACAACATTCACAATTTTGTTTTATTACCATCATTTGTGTTGAGTTTCATTCATTCATATATATATATATATGTATTGACCCCCTTCTTCAAATTAGATGTTTCGGAAGCGGGATGAACTCCTAGCACCAGCTCGCATGCGAGCAATTCAAGAGGAATTGGCGGCATTCTTTCTTGACCACGTGATCGCTGAAGACGGAAAATACTATGTGGACCATGAGTCCGTATGATTATATTTGTGAGAGATAATTATTGTATATATGTAGCCGGTAGTGTCGGATAGATATACGAGAACTTGTTGTTTGACTAATCTCTCAGAGAAGGAGAGGTGCTCGATATCACTTCTCTCTGTATGCATATATGTTCATGACGATCTTCTGTTTCCTTCGTTTGCTTACTAGCTAGCTAGCGTGTCTAGTCCTCTCTATACATATGTATAGTACGTAGCGTCGACCAAGCACGGACATAAGAGAGGACACTTCTCTCTATTAATTATAGCTAGCTAACACAATATATGAAACACCTAAATTAACCCCCCAAAACCCCCCACCCTTTCAAAAAAACAAAAACCCCAGCCACAGAAATGCTGACGCGTGGATGCCTATTGGTCCCAGTTGGTGCCACCAATCGGGACCAAAGGGTCTCCTGCCTGGGCTCTGCGCACATGCCACGTGGAGGCCCATCTGTCCCGGTTCTGGATTGAACCGGGACTAAAGGGACAGGGCATTAGCACCGACCCTTTAGTCCCGGTTCAGGAACCGGGACAAAAGGCCCTTACGAACTGGGACAACAGGCCCTTTTTCTACCAGTGTATGAGAGGAGCAGCTGTGGGACCCTCCCGCAGAAATGAAGAGCATGCACTCCACATGGCCCGCGTCCCTGATATGACAATGAGCAATATCGAAGGCAACCTCGCCGCTATTCCTGCTATTTAGCGACTCTCCCGGATCTATCAGTTGGAGCTGAATGGGCTTCCTTAAAAGACGGCTTGAGGTGGTTGGGAGAGCTACACCAACTCACGGGATTGGCCATGGAGGGCATTTTACGAACTCTGTGGCCTAAGGATAAACTACCCGAGGACCAGCTCGCCCTTGCCCAACATCTCTAAAAAGCTCGCAAGGGGATTACAATGTGGAAGATTTTAGCATGCTAAGAAGGTGCTCAGCAGGCATGGGCCATGCTTCAAACACATTCCCCAACTTTGAAAATCATGAGATAACTGATTATCCCAAAGGACTTGGCGGGGAGGACATCAATTTTGAATGGGTCGGGCCTTTTGCTAGGTTGACCAGAAGGATTGTCGTTTAGATAAACGTATTGCCTGTTTATAAAAACTGCCTTTGTAGTCCAACTTTCAATGTTAAGGTGGTCATGGAATGACATATGCAAATAATTTCTCGAATGATGCAAAGGGAGCATGTCAATATCATCACAAGTTATGCAAATTCCATGAACCATGAGTTTATCATCTATCCCGCATTCGCATTCGCAAATGAAAATGATTTTTATGACATAGGCTTGGTGTTGTAAATATGCCCTAGATGCAATAATAAAGTTTTTATTATTCCATTTCCATGTTGAGGATTAATTTGTGTTCCTATGCTAGAAGCCTAGAATTGCATTTGAATATGATCGTTCAAAGGGAAACCAAAAAATTACATGTGTGGAAAGATAAACACCCAACAAATCCCGAGTGAGGCCTCTAGACTAGCTCATGTATTGTTGATGGTTCTACTTTCCTGACCATGGGTGTTGTCATTACCTCATCCTTCACCTTATTCCACTGGCCAATTAAAGCAAGAAATAATATTCTTCTAAATGAGGACACGTGATTAAGGGAATATGTTTACCAAGAACCAGTCTTGATCCACACATATTTCAAAGGGCACAGGACATTTTATCACACAAGGGAATGTTACCAATGATAACATATTTCCTTAATCTAGTAATATTTCCTTTATTAATCACCACTCCTCTACCAGCCAAACATAACTCTCCACTTTCCTAATGATTTCAGCAGGGGGAATCATTCATTCTCACCTTCACAGATACCGTAGTTGCATAATATATTTGTCCTTAACCACATCATGTCAAAATACCACTTCTCTTATCTAACTTCCACCACAATTTAACCAAAAGACTATATTATGTTTCCTCAAGTATTTAACCCCCAACCCCACTTTACATTGAGGATGGTACATCGTACTCCATTTCACCAAATAGTAGCCTACTTTTTATAATTTATATGCCAAAAGAATTTCTTTTCGCATTATCCTACCACTCAATAACCATTTTGTTCAACAGGAACATAAACATATAATAAGATTTGGCATTATCCTACCACTCAATAACCATAGGTAACAGGCATGCCCAACAATTTGATACGGAAGCATCCAATTTGACGATTAAACATCTAACCATACTGATGAATAGTGGATCATTTCCACACACAACTAACACCTCAACTTAGAGGAAATGATTTTGCAAACCAGACATAACCTTGGAAAGGTAAAGCAGCAACTTAAGATTTAAGTCATATTCAGGATTGTCCTCGAACCATGGAATAGTATTGTTGGGGATATAACTACCAAGTATGACCCGCCCAGAAGGGGCCGGGTCAATCCTAATGGCGGGTTACTAAAAGTGCAGTGAATATACAAGGCGATGGTTTAGTATAAGACTTGTAGTAGGCCCAAGCCCAGAGGCGGCTTGAGGCCCATGATTGTAAACCGCCATGAGTAAGAAAGGCTTGTAAAGAAAGGCATGTAAATGAAGTCACCGAGCCGGACACGTTATATGAGTCGGCCGGGACTCTGTAGGCCGCCAGGCGTCAACCCGTGTATATAAGGGGACGACCCGGTGGCGGCTTAGGGCAAGAAACAACAAATCGATGGCCAAGCTAGCGGATTCGCTCCTTGGTCATTGAAACCTAGAAATACAACATCAACTGGACTAGGCCTTACCTTCACCGCAAGGGGCCGAACCAGTATAAACCTCTCGTGTCCTTTGTCCCGATTAACCCCTTTAAGCTTCCTAGTTGCGACGGCCATACGACTAAGTCCTTTCGCTAGGACATCTGCCGTGACAATTCCACGACAAGTATTATAACCATATTGTAAAATAGATGCACCACTAGGAATCAAATCACTAATAAGCCCTTTCATAGTCCATTTTCTTGATCTTGGGTAACTTTTTTAGTTAAACAACCAACACAAAAGTTCAAAAAGGAAAGGATATAAGGGTCATCGTAGAGCACCCGCTTAGTGCTCTGCAAGTAAGGACCACTAGAATCATTCAATTTAACACTAATAGTTCCCCCAACAATTTCCTAATCCAATCAATCCATTTTTATCAAAACCTCACATGGCATGACAGTCTATCAAAATGTCCCAATTGACTTTACTGTATGCCTTCTCGAAGTCAAGTTTCAATGCAATACTAGGTTTATTTTTGACATAAGAATGATGCAAGATTTCATGCAAGGTCATAATCCCATCCATAATATCACGACAGTAAAGGCATTCTGGTATACACTAAATAGTGTCAGGCGAATAGTTAAGACTTTTGTAATAATCTTGTAAATGCATCTTAACAGGAAAATTAGTCTACCCTCTACACTGTTGTGTCTGATTAGCATCAGATATCTTAGGGAGCAAAGTGGTAACCTCGTAGTACAAGCATTGTACATCAAGTACCCATCATCGAAGCAAGTAAAAATCCTCATCATGTCAGCATTAACCACCTCCCAGCAACATTGAAGAAAATTCAGTAGGAATACTATATGGCCTAGGTGCAAGGTTATAGGTTCATAGAAAATAAGGCATGTTTCACTTCAGTTTCAGAGAAAGGTCTAGTGAGATTAAAATTCTTTAATTTAGAGAGTTTCTCCTAGCTTTCCAAATATTAGAAAATAAGTTGCATAAGTTTCAAGGAGGAGGACCAAATAAAACTTTCTAAACATTTGTAGCATCTTTAATAAGATCTTCAGTTCCCTCAATATTCACCTCCCCATCCTAAGAGAAAAAAATAGCATTCCTTTTTTTTGAGGGAAAAAATTTGCATTCCTCCTCTTTCTACCATTCAAAATCCTATGAGAATAGACAGTCTTTCACTCCCCTTTAAGTAACCAATTATCATTTGATTTCAATAACCAAGCTAGCTCTTCCTCAACTAATAAATTCTATAATTCAACACACATGTCAACTTCTCTGGAGTATAGCTCAGCATGCAACATATGAGTCTCCTCTAATTATTCCACACTACCAGTTTCTCTTTTAGATAATTCTTCCTTTTTATAAACATCCCGAGGTAATTAGAGCCCCAACATGTTTTAACCTCTTTATATTGATAATAATAATATCAATATGATGATTGTATTTTACAGGTTGCCACCAAAATTTGGCAACCAGGGGGATAAATGGTTTGCTTTTGAGCCAGTTATGGTCAAATATGAACTCCTCTTATGAGGGAGTAAGCATAAGCTTGCTATCATCAATATTATGCAACATGGGGTAATGATAAAAAAGGTCTCTTTTCTTGCAAAAATATCAGAAATTTCTCTAGCAAGTTTCCTTACATAAGTAAGAGGAAAAACATCTTCCCAGAAGAAAGACATTAAAATTCTATACAATTTCTCAATTGTAGGATTTTTATGATTATTCGACCCAGATATACATCCCACCATCCAAATCAGCCTCTCTAAGGCATAAAGTATTAATTACATAGTTGAAAACATCTCAAGAGTGAGCCAACTTGGTTTTCTTATTCTTTTGACCCACATGCCTAAGGATATTAAAAACTCCCCCAACAATATAAGGAAAATCCATATCATTACAAAAAGCAGCAAGCTCAGTTGAATACTCAAGTTTATATTCCTCATGGGCAAAGCCATAAACCACTATAATCCCAAATGTATTTCTAAGTTTCTTATCAAACATGATAAGTTGCAACAGATGCTTCCAGCTTTACAGGAAACAACATCGAAAGTTTCTCCTATGACCCCACAGTGTATGCCACCAGACTTTCCAGCGGACGGAATCCAGTTCCAACAAAAAAGGTCACCATGGTCAACCTTTCTCATAAATTTGAAGCAAAACCCTATTTTTTCATAGTTCCATATAATCTAGGAAAACCAAGTGATGCTCATGGATTAAGTCAACTGAACATGTCGATATTTCTTCCTTCCCCACCCCCTCTAAAATTCCATAAAAGGCCAATCATTTTTTCCCATAAAGGTGTGTGAGTTCTTCTGCCAGGTCTACCCTGGGCCATATGTTAGCACCTGCAGCTAAATTTGGTTTAGATTTCTCCAGTTCCCTCACCACATTAATGAAGGAAAATTAATTATCAGAAATTTAAACACCACACATAGTTAAAACACAATGGAACAAAAAATACAGTACAGTTTCTATATTGATTGGTAACTTAGCTCCAAAACTAGAGCAAGCTATGCTGAGCTAACTAGATAAAGTCGATCGAGCCAAGCTTCGTAATACCAAGCTTCTCTTGAGCCACGCAATTACATCAGCGACTTGAGCGATCGGGCTTTAACAGGCCTCCTCCACCTCTTCTTGAACGAGCTCTTCATCATCATAATGTCGCGCAATTGTTTGCCATTGCAACCAAGTGCTTCGTCGTTGTTTCTATCCTCGTCGCAGATGACAATGTTGGCATTCTCCCATTGAGCCTAGGCTTCTCGACCTGTGTTGATGTCGCCACAGCTTGATGGTCGATGACATTATCTTGGCCTCCACTAAAATCAAATTGTGTTTGGGGGCATGCCTCATCTTTCTGTTGTTCAATGGGTAGTGGAGGTTCTTCCAGCACACTACTACCACCGCTTGATCTGCAATGCCTCTTGGAGCTGCATGAGGGGCCAAACCCTGCGTAGTAGTAGAACGCCTCGCCCATGTCAACGACGGGCCTCTTCATTGGTGGCTTCTTGCCATCCCCCTTGTTGCATGTCCACAATCCCTTCTTCACTTTGATCCCCTTATTCGTCTTTGACTTGCTCTCATTCTTCTTCCCCTTTGTCGTTTTTGCAGCCATGTTGATGGCCCCATCGACCATATCTACAGTCGTCTTCTCCTTGATGGAGCCGTTCGGCATGCAGATACTGGATGGGAAGAGCCAACTAGCTCGTCGTGTAGTTCTGAAGTAAGTCTTCTCGAAGCGTTCCTCCACCTAAATGGGATGGTAATTTGGAAAATATTTGTCAAGAGATGAAAAGAGCTAGCACTAGTAGTATAATGAACTGAAATGGGGTAGGGGCATGGAGCAAGATCAGGATTTTCGTTACCAGGCGATAAATTCGGTTACCGCCCAATAACTGTGTTTGTCGACCCCCCCCACACACACACACACACATACACACGCAAGAAATACATCTAACATGCAAAAAAACTGCTTTTTAATGAATACAAATGCTTAGCATATAGTCATGTACTTCGTGCTTCGAGAAATACTTGTTGGTGGAATGGATAAAAAGGAATGTATTTAGAACTAAAATATGTCTAGATACATCCATTTCTCTGACAAATATTTCCGGACGGAGGGACTACTATCGTATGTAGAAAGGAACCCAATAGCAGCAAACATTCGCTGGGAGGATGACAATTTCTTCATAAACATATGATAACTTATGGGAAGAAGGGGAAAATGCGGCAAAAAAGGCAGGATTTGCCATCTCCGTCCGGAAACCCAATAGCAGGAAACATTCCCTGGGAGGATGACAAATTCTTCAGAAACACATGATAACTTATGGGGGGAAGGGAAAAAAATGCGGCAAAAAAGGCAGGATTTGACATCTCCCACCACATAAACTTGCCACACAAAAAAGTTTGCTTGCCACACCCTTCCCAGCTGACATTCGCCAGATAACATATCCCATGTAGGATTTCAGATTATTTTGGTTAAACTCGTGTTGAATACGTACCTATAACTAGGTAAAAAATTGAATTGAAAAATTGATTTTAAATTTCATCTGAAATTTTCCTGGTATACTGCCCACAAAAAGAAAAAAATCTCAATTTGTAATCCAAAACCTTGGGCAAGATCAATGGCCGACCTTGCTGCCACTACCACGCCGGCGCGGCCACCGACCAGCCACATATTACAGCGAGATAGCGTGTGGTAACTACCTGACAGACCCTAGACGGCCAGACCTAGACGCAGCACCATTTACTTGTGGTAACGCACGCTTGGAGGAGGGTAACCCTAGCGACGGCAGAGGAAAGGTAAGGGAAACACGCTGGCTGCTACACAGAAACAGGCGGCGGCGCACAAATCTTCGACACACACATACAGCAAGCACCAAGCAAGCCGCGGGAGGGCAGGAAGGTCAGATGGAGCGAGTGGGGCGAAATTACCTCGGGATCCGCGAGGTCGAACTGGTCCATGAGGTCCCACGGCGACATGCTGAGCACGCAGCAGGGCTCCACGCAGGAGGAGGCCTCGGGCGCCACCAAGCCGGCGCTGGATTCGTGGGCTTGGTCCGTCGCCGCCGGCGGCGGCGGCGGCGGGGACAACTCGAATCGAGGCGGGTCAGAGGGGGCCGGGGCGGGGGCCAAGGCAGCGGCTGCGCCGCCCAGCAGCCGGGAGGCGGACCTGCGGATCCGCATGGCAGCCGGGGGCGGGGCGAGGGGAGGTTTGGATCTGCAGAGGGAGCTAGCGACTGGAGGTAGGGTTTGAGATTTGTCGAAGCCGCAGCCCGCAGGACGAAGGCTGCTAGTTTGGAGTTGAGTGGGCCTCCTTGGTCAGTCTCGGTGAACACCTGTACTGAACTGACGGAGCCTTGCTTGAGCGATGATGGATGTGCTGGTTCGCTAACTTTTTTTCTGATGAAAAATTTACTCACTGTTGCGCCTGATGATTTTGAAAATGTACTGCAGTAACTCTTTTTTTTTCTTGAGTTGAAAATTTATACTACTCCCTTTGTTACTAAATATTTGTCTCTCTAAAGATTTCAACAAGTGGCTATATACGAAGCAAAATGAGTGAATCTACACTCTAAAATATGTCTAGATACATCTCTATGTTGTAGTCCATTTAAAATGTGTAAAAACACAAATATTTTGAAACGGAGGGAGTAACTTGCAAGGTACTCTAGTGGACCACGTAGGCATTCGGGGGTGAGACCAGAAGACCCTTGCTGCCTCCAGGGTCACTCTCGCTCACTCAAGCGACAACGCCGCCGCCAGTCAGCCACCCAAAAGCCTCCGCTTCGCCATCCAAAGCCTCCACATCGTCGCTGGAGAAGGCCGATCCACGATAGACTACAACGACAGGGCGTTCTGCCAATACCCTCCCTTTACACGCTTCTCCACTAGGCACTCGCAGTCCCCTCCTTGGCCATGTAGACCCCCTACCATTGTCACCCATCGTCGGCTTGTTTCAGATTTGGTCCTCTCTTTGTCAGTTCAATGGTTGTCCCAAACAACGGGCGACACCTGCAAGATGTTGTGTCCGATAGCGGTCTGTGGTCCGCCCCTGTTGCCTCCCAATGTTGATGACCCCCGCCCATCCATGGTAGTGTTGGGGAATGCAGTAATTTCAAAAAAAATCCTACGCAGACACAAGATCATGGTGATGCATAGCAACGAGAGGGGAAGAGTGTTGTCCATGTACCCTCATAGACCGTAAGTGGAAGCGTTATGACAACGCGGTTGATGTAGTCGTACGTCTTCACGATCGACCGATCCTAGTACCGAAAGTACGGCACCTCCGCTATCTGCACACGTTCGGCTCGGTGACGTCCCATGAACACACAATCCAGCAGAGTGTCGAGGGAGAGCTTTGTCAGCACGACGGCGTGATAACGGTGATGATGATGCTATCGAAACAGGGCTTCTTCTAAGCACCGCTACGATATGACCGAGGTGGATTATGGTGGATGGGGGCACCGCACACGGCTAAGAGGTCAATGATCAACTTGTGTGTCTATGGGGTGCCCCCCTCCCCCGTATATAAAGGAGTGGAGGAGGGGGGAGGGCCGGCCCTCTATGGCGCGCCCTAGGGAAGTCCTACTCCCACCGGGAGTAGGATTCTCCCCTTCCAAGTAGTAGGAGTAGGAGAGAAGGGCGGGGAGGAGAGGGGAAAGGAAAGGGGGGGGGGCGCCCCCCACCCAATTTGGATTGGGCTAGGGGGCGCACCTTCCACCTTTTCCCTTCCTCTCCTCTATTTCACTAAGGCCCAATAAGGCCCATATACTCCCCGGGGGGTTCCGGTAACCTCCCGGTACTCCAGAAAATGCCCGGACTCATCCGGAACCATTCCGATGTCCAAACATAGGCTTCCAATATATCGTTCTTTACGTCTCAACCATTTTGAGACTCCTCGTCATGTCCGTGATCAAATCCGGGACTCCGAACTACCTTCGGTACATCAAAACACATAAACGCATAATATCGATCGTCACCGAACGTTAAGCGTGCGGACCCTACGGGTTCGAGAACTATGTAGACATGAACGAGACATCTCTCTGGTCAATAACCAATAACGGAACCTGGATTTTCATATTGGCTCCCACATATTTTACGAAGATCTTTATCGGTCAAACCGCATAACGATATACGTTGTTCCCTTTGTCATCGGTATGTTACTTGCCCGAGATTCGATCGTCGGTATCTCAATACCTAGTTCAATCTCGTTACCGGCGAGTCTCTTTACTCATTCCGTAATGCATCATCCGACAACTAACTCATTAGTCACATTGCTTGCAAGGCTTACATTGATGTGCATTACCGAGAGGGCCCAGAGATACCTCTCCGACAATCGGAGTGACAAATCCTAATCTCGATCTATGCCAACTCACCAAACACCATTGAAGACACCTGTAGAGCACCTTTATAATCACCTAGTTACGTGGTGACGTTTGATAGCACACAAAGTGTTCCTCCGGTATTCGGGAGTTGCATGATCTCATAGTCATAGGAACATGTATAAGTTATGGAGAAAGCAATACCAACAAACTAAATGATCATCGTGTTAAGCTAAAGGATGGGTCAAGTCAATCACATCATTCTCTAATGATGAGATCCCGTTAATCAAATGACAACTCATGTCTATGGTTAGGAAACATAACCATCATTGATTCAACGAGCTAGTTAAGTAGAGGCATACTAGTGACATTCTGTTTGTTTACGTATTCACACATGTACTAAGTTTCCGGTTAATACAATTCTAGCATGAATAATAAACATTTATCATGATATAAGGAAATTTAAATAAAAACTTTATTATTGCCTCTAGGGCATATTTCCTTTAGGTAGTGTGGTTTCCTGGGGGTGCGCCATGTGTATTGTGCCCCCCCCCATGCTGACAGTGAGGTTGCCTAGGGATGATACCTTGTCTGGCACTCGGACCTTTAACTGGTGCGTCATTACAGCCAACCGCGACCATCCAACGATGCTCTGTCCCTCATTTGTTGTTGAAGAACCCTCTAGCTCTTGGATGGTTAGTGCAACGGCTTTGCTACAATCTTTTTTTTTTGAAAAGGGGGGACTCCCCGGCCTCTGCATCAGAACGGTGCATACAACCATCTTAATAAAGCGAACAAAAGGTTCAACAAGGTCTTAGAGTCTCGAAATGAAATAAAGGGAGCTTACAAAGAGCCAAAAGGGCCAAAAACAAATTGGCCATGAAAAAGCCACAACCTGCTGGCATAAGAGAGACAGGAAAACTAATTGCCTATCCTATTACATGACCGCCATCCAAACCGGTTGAACATATCCCGTGCTACCATCTCCCAGCGGGTAGATCCAGTAACCAAACGCTCCCTGGCCTCCGTCGGAGTGAGTAGCGACCACATACGGATCAACGTAGTGGATCTGAAAATAACCTGCAAAAATGAATATTTTTTGTTCTGTTAAAGACCAAATCATTTCTGCAGTTCCAGACTGCCCACAATAAAGCACAAACTCCTACTCGAATATGTCTCGTTGTTTCGGACTCAATCCCGTGAAGCCACGTTCCAAATAACGTGTTGACAGAACTCGATGGAGTAATGTTAAATGCAATATGGACTGTCCGCCATAAGACTTTTGCTAGCGGGCAATCAAGAAAGAGGTGTTTGATGGTTTCATCCTGATCACAGAAACTACACCTAGTAGATCCTGTCCAATTACGTTTTGCCAAATTGTCCTTGGTTAATATTACTTGCTTATGGACAAACCACATAA
This sequence comes from Triticum urartu, assembly GCF_056163025.1. Lineage (NCBI taxonomy): Eukaryota > Viridiplantae > Streptophyta > Magnoliopsida > Poales > Poaceae > Triticum > Triticum urartu. The sequence continues at coordinate 585,402,785 of NC_141876.1, read as the reverse complement.
ACACTTTGATTTTCAAAGCAACTTTAACATCCCAAACATGTTTGGACCTAGGAATCGAGCTTGAATTGATAACATCAACATACATTGATTTAACAATAAACTCTCCAGACCTAGTAAGCTTCCAACGTAATTTATCCGGTTGTTGAGTTAGCTGAACCTCCATCAATCTCCTTACTAGATGGAGCCATTCTTCCCAACGATTGCCAATTAGCGTCCTTCTGAACTGAATATTAAGGGGGACGGACTGAAGTATTGTTGCAACGGACGCCTCACGTCGTTGAATAATACGATACAGAGACGGGTATTGAATGGCAAGGGGGGTCTCTCCGAGCCAAGTATTCTCCCAAAATCGTGTATTAGCACCATTGCCAATAATAAACTTTGTCCTATTAAACAAGGTTAACTTGACTTTCATAAGCCCTTTCCAAAAAGGTGAGTCAGTCGGCCTTGTTGACACCTGTGACAAAGTTTTGGAGTGAAGATACTTGCTACGGAGGATCTGCGCCCAAGTGGCATCAGTATCGTTCGATAGCTTCCACAACCACTTGCCGAGAAGACATATGTTCTTGACCTCAAGATTCTCAATAACAAGCCCCCCTTGGTCTTTTGGTCGACAGATGATATCCCATTTGGCGAGTCGTTATTTTCTTTTTGATTCATCACTCTGCCAGAAAAATCGGGATCGATAGAAATCTAGTCTTTTCCTAACTCCAACTGGGACTTCGAAGAACGACAAAAGAAACATAGGCATACTCATGAGAACCGAGTTAATCAAAATTAATCGGCCTCCGTATGACATGAGCTTGCCCTTCCAGCAACTCTGTTTCTTTTCAAATCGGTCCTCGATGCACTTCCATTCTCTGTTTGTCAGCTTACGATGGTGGATTGGTATACCTAAGTACGTAAAAGGTAAAGTCCCCATTCGCACCCAAACAATTGCCTATAAGCCTCTTGTTCGTCATTGGCTCTACCAAAGCAGAACAGTTCGCTTTTGTGAAAGTTAATCTTTAACCCGGTCAATTGTTCAAATAAGCATAACACCAGCTTCATATTTCTCGCTTTGGCCAAGTCATGCTCCATAAAGATGATCGTATCATCGGCGTACTGAAGGATGGACACACCTCCATCAACTAGATGAGGTACCAAGCCACCCACCTGACCAGCCTCCTTAGCCCTTCATATCAAAATTGCCAACATATCAACTACAATGTTGAACAAGATAGGAGACATCGGATCCCCTTGTCTCAGGCCCTTATGTGTCTGGAAGTAATGACCTATGTCGCCATTCACTTTAATTCCAACACTCCCTTTTTGCGTGAACGATTCTACATGGCGTCGCCAGGCTTCATCAAGGACTTTCATACGCAAAACCTATTGAAGGAATGGCCATTTGACTTTATCGTACGCTTTCTCGAAATCCACCTTAAAAACAACTCCATCTAATTTTTTCGTGTGGATTTTTTGGAGAGTTTCATGAAGGACCACCACCCCTTCTAGGATGTTTCTGTCCGGCATGAAAGCAGTTTGGGAATGCTGCACCACAGAATGCGCAATCTGTGTGAGCCTATTAGTCCCTACCTTGGTGAATATTTTGAAACTAACATTGAGGAGGCAGATCGGCCTGAACTGCTCAATTTTCACAGCTTCCATTTTCTTAGGAAGCAGTGTTATTGTTCCAAAATTTAAATGAAATAATTGAAGCTGTCCAGAGAATAGATCATGGAACATTGGTAACAAATCCCCTTTAATAACATGCCAACACTTTTTATAGAACTCCGCTGGAAATCCATCCGGTCCTGGAGCCTTATTGTTCTTCATCTGCGCAATAGCTTCAAACACCTCTTTCTCTGAGAACGGGGCAACCAAAATATCATTTTCATCAGCAGTGAGTTGAGGCACATCCCCCACCCTGGACTCGGCCAGGGATACTGAACTATCCTCCGGAGGTCCAAACAACTGTTTATAGTACTCGGTAATGTAGTGTTTGAGGTTATCCTGTCCTAAAATAGTTCCTTCAACTTGTTCAAGATGGAAGATTCTCTTCTTTCTGTGCTTGCCATTAGCAATCAGGTGAAAGAATTGAGTGTTCGCGTCCCCCTGGACAACCTTGCGGACCTTAGCCCGCAACGCCCACTTTAATTCTTCCTCACGGAGAAGCCCTTTCAACCTCATCTCCGCGTCAAGTTTAGCATGAAGCTCCATGGCTTGCAATATCGTGGATTCGGCTTTTAAATCTAGGGCCTGAATAAGTGAAAGAAGCCTTTCCTTTTCAACCTTATAAATCCCACTAAGGTGCTTAGCCCACCCACGTAAGAAACTTCTCATATGCCTAATCTTATTCTGCCAGCACTCAACAGAAGTCCTACCTCCTGCATCCTTAGCCCATTCCCTGGCTATCAGATCCAAGAAGCCTTCACGCTCAAACCATGCCAGCTTGAATGAAAAGCAATTTTTGTTTCCTACGTGGTTTGGCTCACCCGAGTCCACGAATAACGGTGTGTGATCAGAAATTCCGCGCGAGAGAGCCTGGACCGTTACCAAAGGGAATTTCTGTTCCCACTCGACGCTCGCTAGGACTCGATCCAGCTTCTCAAACGTCGGGTTTGGCAAATTATTATCCCAAGTAAATTTTCTACCAGAAAGCTCTATCTCTCTCAGATCCAGGGTTTCAATAATGGTATTGAACATAAACGACCATCTGCCGTCGAAATTGTCATTATTCTTTTCCTCTCTCCTTCTAATGATATTGAAGTCACCCCCAACTAAAATCGGGAGCTGCTCGGAGCCGCAAATTCGGAAAAGATCCGCCAAAAACTCCGGTTTAAACTCGGGCTGCGCTGCACCATACACTGCCACCAGGGCCCAATTAAACCCATCAGCTTTAGACCTAACCCAAAACTTAACCGCGAAGTCACCCATCACTACACTTCGGACTTCCAACGAATCACATCTCACTCCAAGTAAGATCCCTCCTGATCTTCCTCACGGAGGCAGGCAGTGCCAATCAAAATCAACACCGCCCGATAAAGTATTGAGGAACTAGGGCGCAAAATTATCTCTACCGGTTTCCGAAAGAGCAATAAAATCCAATCTATGCTCGATCGACGCATCTGCAAGAAACCTTCTTTTAGCCAAGTCCTTCAGACCTCTGCTATTCCAAAAGATTCCTCTCATATTTCATCATGGAATTTTTTTAGAGGTACGTATCCTAGCACTCCTGAGCACCGCCGATGCCGGATAAATTTTCCGCTTCCACTTCCGTTTAGGTTTGTTCTGATCCTCCACCTGGTCCTCGCAACTGGGCTCCGTGGATCTAACTACTTCACCCTCGATGGAGACATCCTCTTGCTCTGACTCAGGAAAGGGTTGTGTAAGGCCCGCACAAAAGGTATCCAACACCCTAACTCCCAACGCCTCTACATCGGAGTCATTCATGGGTTTGACTACTGCTAAGTTTCGAATCATTTCTAAAGCGTGTTCCGCTTCGAAATCGAGTAAATCATTCACAGAATTAGCGATTTCACTAGCATTACTATCTAATGAAACACCTAATTGATTTTCATTATTAATAATCTCATTATCAGAAAATGAAAAATTGAATTAGCAGTGTTGACCGACATACCAGTGGTAACCTCAATATCACGAAGCTTGGCCGCCCGCATGGCGCACCTCTGTTGTATGTCGTCAACCTCCGGACGGTCCTGGAGCCGGCAACTCAGCCACCGCCCCTCAGATACTGGATTCGAAATCCCTCCAAACGTGATCACCTTTTCCCGAGTGGCCCCGCCCAAAGTAAGGCCTCCAACCTCACGTCGACCACAGTGCGGGGCTGCACACATCGAGTGGTCCACAGGAGCTGCCATGATCAGCGGAGGAGAACTCAAAAGCCCCGCCGACGTCGGCCTCGGCCCAACGCTGTGGGACTCAGGCGCACCGGGGGAGAGGTGTACGTGAGCCGCCTGCCCGTACTCCCCGCCCGTCCCGACCCTCCGGCTGGAAGGCGTCATGGGCGCCATGGGCTGCGTGGCCATAGAGGCCGCCAGAGGATAGGAAGGAGCCACGGTCACCTGCCCATAGCCCCCTCCCCTAGGCTCAACCACCGCCGTCGGTGAGGCCACAGTGAGAGTGGGAGAAAGAGGGGCCACCTACCCAGACTCGTTTTCCCATCCATCGGCTGAAGTCATCATAGGAACAATCACCTCCGATTCCTCGAGCACCGGTCCCTCAGCAGCATCAAAATCCAGGGTAGGGAGCGTACGCTCCAACACGTCATCGGCCTCCACCCGGTCACTCCAAAGTCTGGTAGGAGCAGAAGCTGGCTCAAACGACCCAAATCGCAGCACATTCATCGGCACTGAAGGGGAAGGAACTGTCCCGTCCCCTGGCGTCTGAACGATGGGCCCCGACCCGTTGGACATCTCACGTCCAGCATCAGCCCCAGGCGCCTCCTTGGCCGCAGAACTATCATCTCCCTCGTGCATGTCTGTATCAGACCCATTGATGGCCTCAGCGAATAGCTCGGTATCCTCAAACTCAATCTCAAGTGTGAATATTTCGGCCCGATATGTCCACGACACCACATCAGGCACAAACTCAATATCCCGAACACTCACCAAAAAACGAGCCACCCCGTGAGCTCGGGTGAAAGCCATATCCACACGCTCAGTTTTCCCAACCAAAATACCCAGGCTAGCAACCACCCGAGCATCCTGCATCGGCTTGCAGGGAGCCCCAGAGAAATGTAACCACAACTGAGTAAGAGGCTTGCCCTGTGGCTCAACCTTCTTCCACTCATGGAACTCCAGTATACATTCTGTGCCAGGTACTCGGCACAGCCCGAAACTCAAAAGTCTCTGCAAATCGTCAACAGAAGGGAAGTCAACCTTATACATGTTGCATGCAAGACCGACAAGTTCCCACTGGTAGTCACCTCGAACCAACTCCATAAGCCTCTGCACAATCTGAGTCTCAGAAACATCACATTTGGTAACTTTCACAATTCCAGTGGTCATGCTCGGGGCCTCCTCAGGGATCTCTCTCGCACTAGGCGAGTCAAAGAATATCAGCTCAGCACAATACACACCATATATGCTACAATCTGTCTGGTTGGATTTTGTGGGTGTATGCTTCGGAAGAAATCAATGCGCTCGTTTCATGCCTGAGCTGGCCATGGTGGCGATGTTGCGCATCTCAAATCCTTCCTAAATCTCAAATCTCAAATGGAAAAAGGTAGTTGTTGAGTGCTACCTCTTGAGCACTGCGTTGGTTTTCCCTTGAAGAGGACAGGGTGATGCAGCAAAGTAGCGTAAGTATTTCCTTCAGTTTTTGAGAACCAAGGTATCAATCCAGTAGGAGGCTACGCGCGAGTCCCTCGCACCTGCACAAAACAAATAAATCCTCGCAACCAACGCGATAAGGGGTTGTCAATCCCTACACGGTCACTTACGAGAGTGAGATCTAATAGATATGATAAGATAATATTTTTGGTATTTTTATGATAAAGATGCAAAAGTAAAATAAAAGGCAATGAAAATAACTAAGTATTGGAAGATTAATATGATGAAGATAGACCCGGGGGCCATAGGTTTCACTAGTGGCTTCTCTCAAGAGCATGGGTATTTTACGGTGGGTGAACAAATTACTGTTGAGCAATTGACATAATTGAGCATAGTTATGAGAATATCTAGGTATGATCATGTATATAGGCATCACGTCTGAGACAAGTAGACCGACTCCTGCCTGCATCTACTACTATTACTCCACACATCGACCGCTATCCAGCATGCACCTAGAGTATTAAGTTCATAAGAACAGAGTAACGCCTTAAGCAAGATGACATGATGTAGAGTGATAAATTCATGCAATATGATAAAAACTCCATCTTGTTATCCTTGATGGCAACAATACAATACGTGCCTTGCTGCCTCCACTATCACGGGGAAAGGACACCGCAAGATTGAACCCAAAGCTAAGCACTACTCCCATTGCAAGAAAGATCAATCTAGTAGGCCAAACCAAACTGATAATTCGAAGAGACTTGCAAAGATAACCAATCATACATAAAAGAATTCAGAGAACATTCAAATATTGTTCATAGATAAACTTGATCATAAACCCACAATTCATCGGTCTCAACAAACACACTGCACAAGAAGATTACATCGAATAGATCTCCACAGGAGAGGGGGAGAACTTTGTATTGAGATCCAAAAAGAGAGAAGAAGCCATCTAGCTAATAACTATAGACCCGTAGGTCTGAGGTAAACTACTCACACTTCATCGGAGAGGCTATGGTGTTGATGTAGAAGCCCTCCGTGATCGATGTCCCCTCCGGCGGAGCTCCGGAACAGGCCCCAAGATGGGATCTCGTGGATACAGAAAGTTACGGCGGTGGAATTAGGGTTTTGGCTCCGTATCTAATCGTTTGGGGGTACGTAGGTATATATAGGAGGAAGAAGTACGTCGGTGGAGCAACAGGGGGCCCACGAGGGTGGAGGGTGCGCCCCCCTACCTCGTGGCCTCCCTGTTGGTTGCTTGACATAGGGTCCAAGTCTCCTGGATCTTGTTCGTTCCAAAAATCACGTTCCCGAAGGTTTCATTCCGTTTGGACTCCGTTTGATATTCCTTTTCTTCGAAACCCTAAAATAGGCAAAAAAACAGCAATTCTGGGCTGGGCCTCCGGTTAATAGGTTAGTCCCAAAAATAATTAAAAGTTTATAATAAAGCCTAATAGTGTCCAAAACAGTAGATAATATAGCATGGAGCAATTAAAAATTATAGATACGTTGGAGACGTATCATTGAGTTGCATTGCATCAACTTCTGTGTTCTCAGTGCGATCTCGGTGATCTTTGCTCCTTGATGGCACGAGATGACAACCCCGCCTTGAATTGTTCACGTTATTCTCATGGTGGAGCTTCCTGGATAGGTTCGTATCAGTCGGTGGGTCCCACACTTTCATTGCTCCAATATCACACTCTCATGGTGGAGCTTGCAGTCATGCCATTGTCATTCGTTGTTTTGTTTGCTCTTCTGTCACACCGCGGGATTACCAAGATGCACGCAGGTGTTCTCGGCAGCTGACAACATCTTGGTATTATGATGTTGTCTGATGGTGCATTGCACGTTCTTGTGCTCTCGTGGTGATGATCTTTGTGTATGTGGGCTCGTCAGTGACTCGTCTTCTTCTCGAAATAGGCTTTCGCCCCGTTTTATAAATAAAGCAACGGTCCATACAATCCATATTCAAACAACACCAGACAGATAATGGTTGGGGCCACAGCACAGTCAAGCCCAAGAAAACATGGGCATCCATTTCTCTCTTGTTGCTTTTCTCCATTTGTTACTTGTGTGGTTTTCGAGCCAGTTTTCCTCATAAATGGCATCATTCTATTTAGATTTTTTATTTGATGTTCCCTTATAAACTGGATCGATATCTTTTTGAAATGATATAACACCGAGGTGGGAGCATCCCCCCATTGGCAGTATACAAAGAACTCTAACACAGTACTCAGAATCAAGTAATTCATCAATGATCCCAACGAACAACGGTATCCGAGATTGTACATGTATTTCTAGTTGGGGGAATGCCACGTCAAGTCATCGAGGGAGTTTGGAACACAGAAACAGGGACACATGATATATCCACATGTAGGTTCGCAATGCGGGTAAAATCCCTACTTCCCCCCCTTGCTCTTTTATTGTACATATGTAGAGATACCACGATTGCAATGTCGGGCATACCTGCAAGTCAGGAAACTCAGCGAGATGATGGTGGTGATTATAATGGGAAGCGTTGTAATCTTTACATGGTGTAGTCTAAAGTAGGTGGGCGGGGAGAGACCCCTTCTAAGATGTGGGTCTTGGTTGCCTTATATTGAGGGTGGGGAGGAGGCTTCTTTGGGAGTCCTTCCCGGGTTCAGCTTCCTCTTTCTACTCCAAACTGATTAATCCATTTTGATGTCTTGTCCTTGGGTTTTGGGGGCCTAGCTAATAGATCGGCAATGAGGGCCAGCTCTCATGTGATTTGACTTATCATCGATGTACCCGATCAGTATTTGTAATGGAGCTCTATCCGCAAGTAAGTTTGATGGACTTCATCTTGTTCCTCGGTGGGATGATGAGTTCATTTCTCCTTGGAATCTTGTGGTATTATAGTCGAGCTTCACAAGTTTGTCAGATGTAGATGTCCTCGAAAGGTTCTGCAATATTTCGTTTGATGTATATACTGCATGCATGTGGAACTTTGTCTTTGTCGGGCGACGGGTCGTCAGGTGTCGAGTTTGGTTGGGATGTTGAACTTGATGTAGGGCTGATGATGTATCGTTGGATGATGACAGTTGGTCGGTGGATATGGAACATGCTTTTTGGGAAGACGCACTGTTGGATGACGATAGTAGCCTGACAGATGTTGAGCTTGCTTCATTTTTCTCGTAGATGTGATGTAGATCTTGGTTGTGGCTGCCTACTTGGCTCTTTGTTTTCTTGAATGGTTGAGATTTATCCTTAAGCCCACGTGTCGTGGTGATATGCCTTGATGTGCTGAACCATCGATAATTACTGATGGTGATGAAAACTATCGATGAATATAGGCCTCTGGGCGTTGCTCGAGTACCTAAGCCGCGACATATGTCCGGTAGGAACGATGGCCGCTGATGTCTAATGTCCTTCATTTGATCTTCGCGAGATAAACAATTATTGTCTCTGGTGTCTGCTTGAGTCCACATATAAATTTATCACTATTGGGGACAGTGGTGCCTATTTTTGTCACTGGAAGGTGGTAGCTACAATGTTCTTTTCACCAATTGGGAGTCGTAGTGCTTGATATTTACTGTTGGGGAACATAGTGCTTGGTTTTCGTCATTGAGAGCAGCAAATCCTATTTCTACTGTTGGAAGTCGTACTGTTTGGGAGCCATAATGCTTGGATCTTATGTTCGTATTGTAATGATGATTTATTAGAATTTTAATCATGGATAAGTGGCGACGAACATCGTCAAGCCCCCGATCTACCAGCTCCATCGACAGTGTCACTGTTGGGACTGGGGGGTGAAGAATATCAGAGTATATATGCAAGCAATAACTGTATGCATATATTGAACCATATTGAGGGACCCATGGGTTGACTGAATTTGGGGCGCGCATCCGCAACTAAACAATGACTGCTGCATCTCATCCATCACGATGACAAGACACCTTTTAAGAAACCAGTTTATGCAGTTCTTACATCAGCCAGCGATGCACTGACAGTTAAAACAGCACACCAAAAAATTCAGACAGTTTGTACATTGTACGGTAACTCCGCACCAAAACAGGAGAAGACTAGGCTGAGCAAACTATAATAAACCGCCGATGGAGCCCAGCTAGGTAATCCGAAGCCAGCGAGACCCAGGCACTACAACATTAGTGACTTGAGCGACCGGGCTTTCACAGGCTTTCTCCACCTCTTCTTCAACGGGCTCTTCCTCTTGGTGATGTCGCGGGGTTGTTCGCCATTGCGGCCAAGCATGTCGTCGTTGCTGCTCTCCTCATCCCAGCCCGCGATGCAAGCGGTGCCGTTGTTGCGCGTAGGCTTGTTGACTACACTTACTGATACTAGCGCTGCTTGATAGTCTGAGCCATCAGCTTGTGCCTGACCTGCACTGAAATTAAGTTGCATTTCGGGTGGTGCTTCCTCTTTCAACGTCTCCTCTTCCGGTGGTTCAGCAGGCAGTGGAGGTTCCGGCACGTCACCATCACTGCGGATCCTAGCAGTGCCATCGTTGAGAGTAGGCTCGTCGGCGACATGTGCTGATGGTGGGAGCACCGCTTGATGGTCTGATTTGTTCGCTTGTGCCTGGCCTGCACTAAAATCAAGTTGCATTTCGGACGGTGCCTCCTCCTTCAGTGGTTCAGCAGGCAGTGGAGGTTCCGGCACGCTGTCGCTGCTTGACGTGCGGCACCTCTTGGTGCCGGGGCCGAACCCCGCATAGTAGTAGAACTCCTCGCCGACGTTGACCGGGGCTCTCTTCCTATGTGGCTTCTCGCTGCCGGGGGGCTTCAGCTTCTGATCCGAGTGGTACGAGCAGTATGAGTTGGGCTCTCTCGTGAGCCGCCGGCAGAACCAACCCTTGCCGTCGTTCTTCCTGCACGTCCAGACTCCTTTCTTCAGTTTCACCCCCTTATTTTTCTTCAGCTTGCGCTCATTCTTCTCTCTGGCTGTCTTTTTTGCAGCAATGTGCAGTTCAACCTCATCGGACATGTCCTCCTGCGCCTGGTCCTCCTTGATAGAGCCGAATGCAGGCATGCTGGGTAGGAATAGCCAGCTAGATCGCCAGGTGACACTTCGGAAGTGAGTCTCCTCGAACAGCTTCTCCACCTGAAGGATCGAAATTTGGAAAATACAGGTCAACAAAGGAAAAGAGCTAGCTACCAAGATACGCTGAACTGAAATGGGGTCGGCGTAGGCGCGATTCCAGCCCTAGCCGCCTGCGACGCCGCCGGCCGGCCACTAATATTCCCGCGAGGGAGCGCGTGCTTGCTAACTGACGCGCCGTATGTAGGTGGCTAGTCGCCGGAGGGACGGAACCCTAGCGATGTGCTCGAGACCGAGCGGGAATCTCCGTGCGCAAAAGAGAGCTAGGCAGGGAGGCGGATGTGCTAGCTGCTACACAGAAACAATCTCCTGCTAGGCTGCGACCAGGCAGGAGAGCACGGAGCGAGAAGCGAGGGGGTGACGAGATTACCTGGGGATCCGAGAGGTCGAGCTGGTCCATGAGGTCCCACGGCGACCGGCTGAGCTCGCAGCAGGGCTCCCCGCAGGAGGAGGCCTCGGGCGCCACGAAGCCGGGCCGGGATTCGTGGGCCGGGGCCGTCGGCGCGAGCGGGGGCAGCTCGAATCGCGGCGGCTCAGCGGAGGAGCAGCTGATGGCGGGTGCGGCTGCGGCGGAGCCAAGAAGGCGGGAGGCGCACCTGCGGATCCGCATGGCGGCCGGTGGCCGGGGTGGAGGGACGCAAGCTACAGATCTGGAGGGCTTGCTCGCCGGCTAGGGTTTGGGATTTGGTAGGAGGCAGCGAGCATGAAGGTGGATGGATGTACAGACCCCAGACGAGGCAGCTCGGAACGAAGCAAGTGTGATGTTGGCGAGGGCCCACTTGCCAGAGGAGGCGCCCAGTGTTTCCGGAGAGTGGTGGACACGTGAGACGGAACGTTAGGCATGTCCAACACGAGCATCTACAGGCGGACATGCAAATTGGGCCTCTATACGTCCACGGCCGCGCCTGAACACGTCTGTGGATACTGACCGGGCATTTTCTAAATCTGCATCTTCATATCCGTGTATCTCATATTTCGAACCTTATATACATACAAATTCATGCAACTACTACATAAATCACGAAACGATCAAATCGACAAAAAACGGACATATTAACTGGTACCAAACAAGCATAATTCATATAAACATCACAAAAAATCACCAAACGGGCATAAGTCATACAATTCAACAATCCGCACATTGTAACTACATATTAGAACTAGATTATATAAAAGGAGAGGGCAAGCTTCACCACTTCCTCGTCGGCCATTTGCCCTTCCAGTCGCTGGCTATGTTGTACGCGTCCGCAGCAAGAGATGAGTCGATGTTGCAGCCGTCGGAGTTAGGCCCGTTGGAGGAGGAGGAGGAGATGATGATGTAGCCTTGCAAGCACCGGACGGCGCGGTCTTGCTTGCCCCTGAGCTTGGCCATCCTCGCCGCCTCTACCGCTGCCTTCGCCACCTCTCGCTCGGGTTGCTCAATTCCGAGACGGAGCTGCTTGGTGTTGACCTCCGGACCGTCAGGCCTTCATATCCGTCTTAGTAAGTGACCAACGGCACACCCACTCGAGGAGACGGTCCTTATCGTCGGGCACCGGCATCATGCGGCAGCGGCGGGCAGACTGCTGATACGTCTCCAACGTATCTATCACTACTGGAATTTGCTTATTTGTCGTCTGCCTATTCTTTACCGTCTGCTCGCGGACGGCAAAAAAGGTCTTTACCGTCAGCTTGCAAAAAACGGACGGCAAAGAGGGAGGTGGGCCCACTAACGAGTTGTTCAGAAAAAACCTAACGGCCCCCTTGTTGCCGTCAGCCAGCGGACGACAGAGATAACCTAACTAACGGCTCCCCACACCGCCCCATCCCTCTCTCTCTCTCTCTCTCTCTCTCTCTGTCTGTCCCCGACGAGACCACCGCCAACCGCCGCTGCCCCCGCCACCAGCCACCCGCCGCCGACACGACCACCCGCCGCCCCCCTTGCCCCGTCGCCCCACCACCCACCGCCGCCCCCTCGCCCCTCGCCCCGTCGCCCCACACCCATCCCCTGCGGCGCCCCGACGTCCACCGCGCCCCCGCCGCCCCTTCCACGCCGGCCAGCCGCGTCGCGGCCGTCCAGCCGCCTGCCCCCTCCCCTGCATGGTCGTCCCCGCCCCGTCCCGCCGCGGCCTCCCCCTCCACCGGGCCGCCGCCGCCCCCACCCACCGCGGCCTCCCCCTCCACACCCCCCCCCCCCGAGGAGCGCCGCCCGTCGCCGGCCCTCCCCGCCCCGTCGCCACCCTGCCTCGTCGCGGCCCCGTCGTTGCCCCCTCCACAACCCGTTGCAGCCCCCCACAGTGAGCCCCTTCCCCTGTTTTATTTTTTCTATTTTTCTGTTTTTCTTTTCTGTTTAGTTTAGGTTATTTAGTTTAAGTTTTTTCAGTTTAGTTAGTTTAGGTTATTTAGTTTAATTAGTTTAGGTTATTTAGTTTAAATAGTTTAGGTTTAATTAGTTTAGGTTATTTAGTTTAGTTTTTTTGTTTAGGTTTAGTTTTAGGTTTAATGAAAAAAGAAGAAGAAAAGTAGAATAAGTAGAAAGGGGGAGGAAGAAGAAGAAGAAGAAGAAGAAGAAGAAAGAGGAGAGGAGAAGAAGAAGAAGAGGAGGAGGAGGAGGAGGAGAAGAAGAAGAAGAAGAAGAAAAGGAAAAAAGAGACCCCGACCCCAACCCAACCCCAACACCCGATCGACACCCCGACACCTCAGCACGACACCCCGACACCGACCCCCGACACCACACCACACCCCGACCCTGACCCCCGACCAACCGACACCCTGACAACACACCCCGACCCCGACCCCGAGCCCGACACCCTGACACCTCGGCCCGACCCCGGCACGACACCCCGACCCCGACCCCGACACCCCGACACCCTGACACCACACCCCGACCCCGACCCCGACACGATACCCCGGCACGACACCCTGACCCCGACACGACACCCCGGCACGACACCCCGACGCCGACACACCGACACCCCGACACCACACCCCGACCCTATATATATTTGTGTTGATCGGGTGTATTTTTATTATGGTCATGATTATGATACACTTAAATTATATACATATTATTATGTTCATGTCAGGTATCCAAATTTTTTATGTTGTACTAATTTCGTTTACTTTTTGTCATTGCACGTGTTGACAGGATGGTGGGCAAGGGTCCAAAGCGCCCTGATCCTCCTTCGAGCGCTACTGGGAGGGGTGGTTCCATTATTGCACCCCTGCCCCTCTGAAGAGCGCTGGTAGACAGTATGCAGACAACTGCGGCGGGCGCTTCTTCTGCGGCTGGGAGAGGTCGTGGGAGGACGAAGAAGCCTGCTAGAGGTGGACGTGGTAGCGGGAGAGGTAGGAAGGTTGTTACGCCTTCCTCGCCGCCACCCTCAGCTGATTCACCCGACCACAGGAGTGCTCCGTCTGACGTGGACCCGTCTCGGACTCCGATCCGTGAGCCTCCGGTCGCTGATCCTTCCCCCACCAGACTCGGGTCGCTGATCCTTCGCCCTACGTGAGTCCGGTCCCAGAGTCTTTATCTCAGAAGACTCCGGTCATGGGGTCTTCGTCCCAGAAGACTCCGGTCACGGAGTCTTCGGCCCACGAGACTCCGGAGGCTAGTGGCCCGGAGGATGGTAGCGAGGACACATTTTCAGATGATAGCTACAACGACGACGAGCTGGTTGAGAAGGGCAAGAAGGTCTACAAGCGTGGAGTTACAAAGCTCCCGCCCGTGCCGACGACCCCCGACCAGAGGTGGTTGATTGCGCCTAAAGGGTTGAAGTAAGTGCATTTACTATTTTTTAACCTTTTGCCTTCATGTTCCTTCAAATTAATATCTAATGCGTTGGCCTTGTCATACTGCAGGGGCTGGGTACGCCCCCCTAGTGCCCGTAGGCCCAACCAGGTCCTTGGTGTGCTTTGCCGGCAGCACTTCCCTGGGTGGGTCACGTTGCCCGGTGAGGGTCAGGTTCCACAGCTAGCACTGACCTGGGAGCTGTACTCGGTTGCCTAGGCCCCGCCAGAGGAGAGGGTCGACGATGTCTTGTGCGAGACGGTGGCCGACATTGTGTTCCGTCGGTTTTGGGTAATTTCTCCTTTACGGAATTATAAATCAGCACTACCTAGTGATTGTACTAATCAGTGTTGCCTTGTTTGATTGCAGACCTTCTACAGGGTTTCAGAGGGAGAGCAGGAGGCCGCGTCTATGGTTGTCGAAAATGAGTGCAAGCACCTACTTCAGAACTTAAGGCACGAGGCTCGGGTGCAGGCCGTTCGGGACTACTACGCCTCGAAGGGTATTAGGAGGGGCAAGCAGAAGTGTCGCGACAAGTTTTTGAGTAAGGAGAAGTACATGCAGGTAATTACCTATTCTTAAGGCCTTGAACTTAGTTTTCTTGATTTGATTCGTAGGCGTAGCGCTGAAATTTCTCTTGACTCACTTACGTGCCCCTGAGATGGTGTGTGGATAAGATGGACTGTTGGGAGGCGTTGGTGGATGCGTGATGCTCTGACCAATGGAAAGTCGAACACCAAAAGGCCAAGGATAAGCGCGACCAAATGGAAGGTGTGCCACACCATCAAGGGAGCTCCAACCTGTTTGAGTACGGGGATAACTGGGTATGTGGTTTGCTACAAGATTCATGCAATTCATTCTTCATGCTAGCATTTATCCCTTCCAAAATAACTTAATTAATATGCTTAGTTAGTTAAAAAAATGTCATAACTACCTTGGATAGTTCATTTATGCCATATTTAGCTCTAAAATGACATAATAACCTTAGATAGCTCTATAAAATGACTTAATATGCTATAGTTAGCTCTAAAATGACATAATAACCTTGGATAGCTCAATAATGACATAATTAGCATACTTTGGTCAAAATGGCATAATAATCTTGGTTACCTCGAAAATGACCTAAACTTAGCTTATTTTCCTCGAAAATGACATAACTAATACTTTGGTCAAAAATGGCATAATAACCTTTCTTAGCTCCAAAATGACCTATTTACATAGCAATATCATTCTCCAAAATGACCTTAACTAATATTTTGTTCCTCTTTCTCAGGCACACCACCACAAGAAGCCTGTGCCAGGTCTGTTCGACCTCTATGGCATGGTTCATATGGCCCCGTACAAGAAGGCCAAGCCATTCACGAAGTCTGACCTAGATGATCCAGAGAACTTCACCAACAAGACCTCCCACCACAAGCTCGTGTGTTACAGAGACAAGGGGAAGGCGATGAAAGGGGAGGACTTTAACCCGAGCCAAGATCCTTTTGATACAGAGCTGGTGATGATATCTGGTGGCGGGAGGTCCAATGGCTCTCAAGCCATTGGTGATGGACTGATACATTGTACTAAGACTCTCCCGCAGATCAAGAAGCACCTAAGTAGCTCTGATCCTGAGATTACGCCTCGTGCACGGCCCATGGAGATCGCCATGGCGGTTAGTTATACGGACTCTCTCACCTTTCCTCCATTACATTGTGTGTGCGTCCGTCGATGATTACATGATTCTAGCGAGGAGTGGTGTGTTGCAGAATATTGTTGAAAAGAGAGATTGAAGACGAAGGCGCTTGTGGAGGAGGCAAAAAGGGAGGC